>NC_069505.1:172312494-172632494 GCF_027579735.1 Bombina bombina
TATATATTGGTTCTGGGTTTCCACATCTGTATACTGGGAGTCATGTCTTTGACTATGTATTTATGGTCGTTTGAGGAACGTTAATTTCTGGGTTTTCACATCTGCACACTGTTAGTCATGTCTTTGACTATGTATTTATGGTCGTTTGAGGAACGTTAATTTCTGGGTTTTCACATCTGTACACTTAGTCATGTCTTTGTCTATGTATTTATGGTCGTTTGAGGAACTATAATTTGCTCTGTATTATAATGAGAATATGCAATCCCATCCTTATTTTGTTGTATACGCTGGTTTATTCAGTAGCTGAATGCAGTTACCACTGGTTTATTATGGCTTCCATTCTTTATCTACTATGTTATATACATCTGTGGCACTTGCCAATTCTAAGCATCCATAGTGTATGTGTTTATGGTCGTTTGTGGAACACTAATTTCTGGATTTTTACATCTGTACACTGTTAGTCATGTCTTTGACTATGTATTTATGGTCGTTTGAGGAACGTTAATTTGCTCTGCATTATAATGAGAATATGCAATCCCATCCTTATTTTGTTGTATACTCTGGTGTATACAGTAGCTGAATGCAGTTACCTCTGGTTTATTATGACTTCCATTCTTTATCTACTATGTTATATACATCTGTGGCACTTGCCAATTCTAAGCATCCATAGTGTCTGCTGTTGTGTTATCAGCTGAACATGGTTATAATTGAGTTAGAGTATCCAGCACTGTCTGCACTTCTCTGTAGTTGATACAGCTGCTACAGGTGTGTTTTTGACACACCCCTATTGCCAACCAATGAGAGCCTGGTGATCAGGACTTAAATAGTTTCCAGTTTCTGTTAATGGCATTTTGTTTTGCTGGTGGTGGTGTGTGCGGCTGCAAGTCGCCATTGTGAGGTAATATAATTTGTGTGCTTCTTAATATTGTGGCCCAAAACATGGGGGTTGTTTATGTTTTTGCTAGGGCTGTGGGCACCACATGTAGTTAACGGTGGGTGTGTAACGCATAAGACATGCAGCTGACATGGGACAATAATCATGCTATAGTGCGGTCTGCTTACATATTGCCCGAGTTTAATCTATATTTGTGGACTGGAAAGTTAGACTACCTATTGAGCTTATACCATGTGGGGCACATATTAACGGCAGTGTGAATTTGCAAGGTTGTAACTACTGTCAAATGTTGGTAAGGTACATGCGTATATACTTAGGGGGTACTAGTGCAATACTAAGGTTTGCACATGACTGTAGACCTAGTTGAGTCTTTTGAAAGTGTTACGAGTGCAATACTAAGATGTGCACATGCTTGTATACGTGGTTGTGGTTTTCTTTGAAGGTAGGGTCCAGCGTGACTACTGCACGCAATGTCAGGTTGTCAGATGCAAGATAAATGAGCATCAGGAAGTGATATAGTGCCTTTTTGTTGCTAAATGTATAATGTATGGTGCACCTATCTGCTTTGAAACATTAGAACAACTGTATATGGTCTCAGAGCCTGAGGTGGTTTCTAATGAGGTATGCGGACTTGCTAGTCTCTTTTGAAGGGTCTTTTATGTATATGGCAGGCCAGTGTATACCGGACTTTACATAACACATAAACTGTGCAGCCGTATGGTGTTTTAACTACAATTGAGTTACATACGCTTTGTTTGCTTGCTAAGATTATAATATATACCCCACCAGTGTATATCCAGAGCAGATTGAGAGTATTGGAGGGACTGTATTGTTGTATCTCCTAGCGCTATGTGTATGGGTTTGCCTTATTTTTATTTTTTCTATGTTTATTTTCATTATTTGTGGGTTTATTTTTCTGCCTGCAAACAATTTGGTGGTGGGATTACGTATTGATGTTGTGTTTTGTGTTTTTAAATCTGTTATTTTTTTTCTTCTTCGTTTAACAGTTGTTCATCTGTCTTGATGAAGGCTTCTATGTAAGCCGAAACGTCGACCTATCCTTATGACTTTCTAACGTTGTTGTTATAAACAATAAACTAACTTTGATGTATATAAATCCTGAGAGTGCCCTCCCTTTCCTAGCTCTTATCTACAATCCATTGAGGATTGCACCCAGGTGCTTCATTATTAGCTGGAACACGTGCTAATTGGATTAGCTGGAACACGTGCTAATTGGAGTGCTGGAACACGTGCTAATTGTTTTTTATATATATATATATATATATATATATATATATATATATATATATATATATATATATATATATATATATATATATATATATACACATACAGGTATACCCCACTCATACAGCGGGTTAGGGACTGGAGCGCCGCTGTAAAGTGAAAACCGCCTTAAAGTGAAACAAGGCAGTTTTAGCTTTCTTTTCACTTGCCAGTGTGTTTAAAAACTTGAAAACACAATTGAACTAACATATATTAGGGGTGCAATAGTGCTACGTTTAGTTTAACACTAGCATAGCATTCAATAAATACGGTACCTGTGACTATTACTGTAGTAAAATTTGCAGACTATAGCACTGAGACACAAATTGCACTGTAATGCTGTAAACAAAGTGAACTAAGCATAGGAAAATGGTGCCAGTCACTTTTCTCGCAATCTCACAATAATTACAGCACTGTTTCAAAATCCTTGGAGGTTGAACTTCAGCTCCACAAAGCGCTGTATTAGCGAACCGCTGTAAAGTGAAGCGCTGTAAAGTGAGGTATACATACATATATATATATATATATATATATGTGTGTGTGTGTGTATATATATATATATATATATATGTATGTATGTGTATATATATTAGAGCTGCAACAACTAATCGGCATAATCGATAATTATCGATTATGAAAATAGTTGTCAACGAATCTCATAATCGATTAGTTGGTCTGTGCACGGCACCAGCTGCTTCACTCCAATGAGCTCCTGCACATGGTATTGTGTTTCATGGTTATGTCCTTAGCCTAAAGGACATCTACAGACGTCTACTTTTCACTTTTTCAGAACACTATAAGTTTCTTTTTAAATTTTCAACTACTCCTGTCTTATGTGCAACCCAGAAATAAAATAGGAGTCATAATTTGGATTGTTGATATTAAATCAGGTGATTTGGGACTGTGCTTTGCATAATATAGTGCCAAGCTTTTTATTTACACCTAGCCCTAGATTGATGGCATTTGTTATATGAATTGATGTCACTATTACCTGTTTGCACAATCTTAGTGGATTGCTTGCTATTGCTGATTATATGTACTCTATAGATAAATGTGTAAGGCTGTTTCCTGTTACTGATATATAGTCCTTAGCCCTTTTGCCTTTGTTTTTTTTATATATATTTTTAATTAATTGTAATATGTACCAAATTCAACCTCTGTAAGTATACATCTGTTATTTTAAGAGGGGACTATATATTTTTCCCCTAACCTTATAGCTGGTGGTTTACCATTGCATATACTGTAGATATTCAAGATATTTTTATGTCAGAATGAAGTCCAGGCTTACTTTAAGAGGCCCCATGCATTGGTGGAGAGCTAACAAAGATAAATAGCCCACCTTGGTGAAATTGGCAAAACCCTAATTATGCATCTCAGGCACCTCAACACAATCTGAGTGCCTCTTCTCTGTTGCAGGCAAAATAAATGCAAAAGAGAACCAGCCTCAACCAGGAGCATGTGGACATTTCAATGCAAAGTTTCTGAAAGAGTGAATAACAGAATGTTATAAACAGTGGTAGTCTACTTTTTACTAGTTCTACCTCTTTTCAAAAGTTTGGTTTTATTTTGCTTAATTATAAAATTTTGTTCTGATGCTTAAAAAAGTGGACCAACAGTTATGTTAATGTAAAGTTTTACTCTGAAGTTTATATTTATAACACTCAGTATGCGGATTTTTAAATATAGGAAAAAATTATTTATTTTTTATCAGATTAGTCGATTAATTGAAAATATAATCGGCCGATTAATCGATTATGAAAATAAGTTAGTTGCAGCCCTAATATATATATATATATATATGTATATATATATGTATGTATTGTGTGTGTGTGTGTGTGTGTGTGTATATATGTATGTATATATATATATATATATATATATATATATATATATTATATATATATATATTATTTTTTTTTTAGAGCAATGGTAGAGATGGAGGGCACTCACGGGACTTGAATCAATAAGTAACTTTTATTATGTCGATTACATTAATACAGTGTCGACGTTTCGGCCTATTCAGAGGCCTTCTTCAAGACAAATTCATAGTCTAAAAACATAAACAAAAAACATACGATAAAATACATGACCAACAAAGTGTAATGTCCATCTATACACCAAAGTGTGGCCCTCCACCAAAGAAAACCATCACCTCCCGAGAGTAGAGATTAAAATAAAAATAAAAACTTCTAATAGAATAAGGAAGCCAGGTCGCCCAACTAATGTGGGAAAAGTAAGACAAAGTAAGAGTACCATAAAGGAAAAAGAACAGAGAAAGAAAAAGGAGATGTAGATGAAAAATGAGACAAACTGGGCCAATACTGCAACCACCGTGATCAACATGAAGCAACACTCTCAGGTACCAGCAGTATACCGTCATACATCTAGTGGCAGGCCCATATCACTACTATCCATACTCAAAATATTAATAGTAACACTACTAACCGTGAATGACCTTGCTAACTTTAAGCCAGTATGGGTCATTACCCCGAGTTACATATGAGTACGTGCCTCACAGGTGGAAGCATCAATTTTCGAGTATACCAGTCAGAACGTGAATACCCTGATACTCCCCCAGACAACTGGTGGGCCATATAAAACAGAGATAAGCAGAGTAACCCTGGTCACCCTCATATATGTCTTATAACTAGTGCAGAACTCTTATACAAAAATAGCACTGAAGCGTGTCTAGCCTTTCAACCCCGCAGAGAATGGTGCATAGATATACCAGCGCGTGAGTGAAACAGATATATTTATTAAACATCAACAGATAATTACATTCTAGATGACAAGCAATCAAACCTATCCTCAAAAATCAATCTGCACAGGGAGTTCAAGAACCGCAACACAAGCCATAACCCCTCATACCTTAAACCGTGCGGAATGCACTGTCAGCGACGCACTCCCAGAGTAGAGAATAGAGTGAATGAAAACTACCTCGAACACAGCCTTTAAAAAGCTGTGCCCGCCAACTGCAGGAGCCAATTGTGGCATCAGCCACTGACACACCTCAATTAATAGTGCGCTCGGTACAACACTGCAACGAACCTTCGTAAGGCTGCCAACACTCGGTTCTGGTATAAAGCCCTAATCTGATGACAAACTGTGATAATGGTCTATCGGACAGTATATCTAACCTTAAATAATGCGTACACATAACTCCATTAACTACTCAAATTGGGATGTCTCCCCATAACATATCTACTCTAATTGGGATGTCTCCCCTGGGAAAAGATACTGAGAGAGCCAAGCCATAAAAATCAACAGGATAATAAACCATTAACGGTGGAAAAAGCCTTCCATAATGCTTCAAAAATCCACAGTGCTAATCCAGTAACAGAGTGTAAGTGTGATCCAACAACACTGGTAATGTATCTCCTCTTGTATAATGCGAGGACACCATGCAGATATACAGAGTACTGAAATAGGGATGCCACAGGTGAGAAAAGATATTTCAGAGAACAGTCAACATGGGCAAGATAGTAGGTAAACCACAAAATCAGAGGTACAGGTAAGTCTGTGCCTTATCACAAAGCTCTTATTGGTTGCTAGATGGTGAAACCTTTCACCCGTAATGAGAGAGCTACAAGTCACGCAGCTCCCACACTTGTAACATCCATTCTTTAGAGGTTGTAACAAAGTCTTTTTCCTTTTTTCCATGGGTCGGTTTTCATTAAGAATGACTTAAGGCTTCGTCCACTTTTGTGTACCACCCTGGGGGGGTGCTTCACCTCTTCAAGTGTCTTTTGGACCATCGTGGGGTTATAGCCCCTGTTGAGGAATTTCGTCTTCATTTCCTCTAGCTGGGACAGCATCGTTGCTTGGTCAGAATTGTTGCGCATGACACGCATCAGTTGGGACTTGACTATGCCTTTCTTAAGTTGTGGCGGGTGGTAGCTAGTGAACTGTAGTAGTGTATTCCTATCAGTAGGCTTAGAATAGAGAGTTGTCTTCAACCTACATTCCCCTGCTACTTCAGATTTGAAAATGCACAAGTCTAGATAGTGTACCGACTCCTTGCTTATCTCATTTTTAAACTTGACCGGGGTCAGAGAGTCGTTGAGGATTTTAATCCATATCTCGAGTTCTCCTGCTGTTCCACCCCAAATGACCAGCAGGTCGTCTATATACCTGCGGTATAGTAGTACATTCGGGTTGTTTAGGCTGAACACATATTTATCCTCAAACCACGCCATAAATAGGTTTGCGTAGGACGGGGCTAGACTACACCCTATAGCCGTTCCTACGCAAACCTATTTATGGTTTGGAACGGCAGGAGAACTCGAGATATGGATTAAAATCCTCAACGACTCTCTGACCCCGGTCAAGTTTAAAAATGAGATAAGCAAGGAGTCGGTACACTTTCTAGACTTGTGCATTTTCAAATCTGAAGTAGCAGGGGAATGTAGGTTGAAGACAACTCTCTATTCTAAGCCTACTGATAGGAATACACTACTACAGTTCACTAGCTACCACCCGCCACAACTTAAGAAAGGCATAGTCAAGTCCCAACTGATGCGTGTCATGCGCAACAATTCTGACCAAGCAACGATGCTGTCCCAGCTAGAGGAAATGAAGATGAAATTCCTCAACAGAGGCTATAACCCCACGATGGTCCAAAAGACACTTGAAGAGGTGAAGCAACAGGAGCGGAGTTGTCATATGACTAGAGGGTCGATTAAGGACCCAACCACCAGTGAATTGACGTTGAACATTGTAACAAAGTATACTCCGGCTACAGGCATACTATCAGAGGCCAGTTCCACAGGAACTGGCCTCTGATAAGTGGAGACAAGTTATTACCGTTCAAAGATACCCCCCCCCCCAGGGTGGTACACAAAAGGGACGAAGCCTTAAGTCATTCTTAATGAAAACCGACCCATGGAAAAAGGAAAAGACTTGGTTACAACCTCTAAAGAATGGATGTTACAAGTGTGGAAGCTGCGTGACTTGTAGCTCTCTCATTACGGGTGAAAGGTTTCACCATCCAGCAACCAATAAGAGCTTTGTGATAATTCACAGACTTACCTGTACCTCTGATTTTGTGGTTTACCTACTATCTTGCCCATGTGGACTGTTCTATGTGGGTAAAACTATCACCCCATTCCGGGAGAGGTTAGCTAATCATAAGAGCGCCATTAGAGCAGCCCTGAAGGACGGCCACTCGGACCAACCGGTGGCGAGACATTTTCTTGAACAACGACACACAGTATCCACCCTTAGGGCTATGCTCATTGATGGGGTTGCCCCCTTGAAGTGAGGGGGTGACAGGAATTCAGAACTCCTCAGGAACGAGGCTAGGTGGATACACAGGTTGAACACTCTGACTCCTAATGGTTTAAATGCTAGCATCGATTATGATCTATTTTTCTGACTGTTTGATTGTGGTTTGCATTTATTCATCTTTTAACAACATTCTGCTAAATCTGGTTGTTTCATTGCCTCTCGTTAGGTGATTGCACCTTTGTCTAACGTCGGTCCCCTAGTTGGGAATCACATCTTATTTGAGTCATACACCACATGTGTGGTCTGTCAAATTGGCTTCCCTCTAAATAGTGGCTTGGCTCTTGATATAGGTACACTACTTTTGGATACATATTTCTGTGACTATCTGGCTGGGTGCCCTGACTGGAGGTTTGAATAGTGGCTTTTAGTTCTATCGTAGTTGCGTACGGGTATTGCTTAGCCCACAGACGTGGGTACAATGGTGTTCGGATATGGATGTTTCACATGCTTTACTATGAGTGCTTAGCACACCCACCGTGGATATGTGTAGTAATGTGCAGTGGTTGTATTCCCCCGTTAAAGGTTTGCAATAAATTTGTTGTTGAGTTTTGTGGCTTTGTTCTCTGAAATATCTTTTCTCGCCTGTGGCATCCCTATTTCAGTACTCTGTATATCTGCGTGGTGTCCTCGCATTATACAAGAGGAGATACATTACCAGTGTTGTTGGATCACACTTACACTCTGTTACTGGATTAGCACTGTGGATTTTTGAAGCATTATGGAAGGTTTTTTCCACCGTTAATGGTTTATTATCCTGTTGATTTTTATGGCTTGGCTCTCTCAGTATCTTTTCCCAGGGGAGACATCCCAATTAGAGTAGATATGTTATGGGGAGACATCCCAATTTGAGTAGTTATGTAATGGAGTTATGTGTACGCATTATTTAAGGTTAGATATACTGTCTGATGGACCATTATCGCAGTTTGTCATCAGATTAGGGCTTTATACCAGAACCGAGTGTTGGCAGCCTTACGAAGGTTCGTTGCAGTGTTGTACCGAGCGCACTATTAATTGAGGTGTGTCAGCGGCTGGTGCCGTGATTGGCTCCTGCAGTTGGCGGGCACGGCTTTTTAAAGGCTGTGTTCGCGGTAGTTTTCATTCACTCTATTCTCTACTCTGGGAGTGCGTCGCTGACAGTGCATTCCGCACGGTTTAAGGTATGAGGGGTTATGGCTTGTGTTGCGGCTCTTGAACTCCCTGTGCAGATTGATATTTGAGGATAGGTTTGATTGCTTGTCATCTAGAATGTAATTATCTGTTGATGTTTAATAAATATATCTGTTTCACTCACGCGCTGGTATATCTATGCACCATTCTCTGCGGGGTTGAAAGGCTAGACACGCTTCAGTGCTATTTTTGTATAAGAGTTCTGCACTAGTTATAAGACATATATGAGGGTGACCAGGGTTACTCTGATTATCTCTGTTTTATATGGCCCACCAGTTGTCTGGGGGAGTATCAGGGTATTCACGTTCTGACTGGTATACTCGAAAATGGATGCTTCCACCTGTGAGGCACGTACTCGGTGTGTTTTTCTTCGTTTGGCTTTCTGCTGCTATTTTGCAGCTTGCGGTTATCTGGCTCTAAAGTATTGCTTTGTGTGCTTACAATATGGCCCTGTAGCTAACAGTCACCGTTGCTGTATTGACCTGTATGACAACGGCTGTGATATGACTACTGATAGGGGTGTTGAACGTATACGGTAATTGTATGGGAGGGCCTGAGATAGCGTCCACTATGCTACAGCTTAATTTTTATTAATCACCACCCCCTCTATGATAAGGGGCTGAGGACATATCGCACATCATTGATTTTTTCAAATTGTTTTATTGTGAACAGATGATTGAATATTCTCCTAATCGGAGTACTGCGACATATAACCCTTAGCAATGAGGAGTCTTGGGGAGTAAAGGCTGCTACTGTTGTATAGACAATGTACACACCATGGACTGTGTATGTCTACCCGCTCTTATATCTGGATATGTAACTCGGGGTAATGACCCATACTGGCTTAGAGTTAGCAAGGTCATTCACTGTTAGTAGTGTTACTATTAATATTTTGAGTATGGATAGTAGTGATATGGGCCTGCCACTAGATGTATGACGGTAAGTTTTTATTTTTTTATTTTTATTTTAATCTCTACTCTCGGGAGGTGATGGTTTTCTTTGGTGGAGGGCCACACTTTGGTGTATAGATGGACATTACACTTTGTTGGTCATGTATTTTATCGTATGTTTTTTGTTTATGTTTTTAGACTATGAATTTGTCTTGAAGAAGGCCTCTGAATAGGCCGAAACGTCGACACTGTATTAATGTAATCAACATAATAAAAGTTACTTATTGATTCAAGTCCTGTGAGTGCCCTCCATCTCTACCATTGCTCTATACATACTACTTGAGGATAGCACCCAGGCATTGGCGACATTGATGCGGAAGGAGTGCTAGGCCACCGGCTACTATATATATATATATATATATATATATATATATATATATATATATATATATATATATATATATATATATATGTGTGTGTGTATATATATGTGTGTGTGTGTATATATATATATATATATATATGTGTGTGTGTGTGAAAACAATAACAGTAAAATGAGACAGTACCTGAGAAATGAACAGTACCTGAGAGCACGCTGAAGTACGGCACAATGTGGAGAGTGGGAGTGTTGCTGATTACAGGAGACCTGCAGCTGTGAGCGCTCTAAACCCGGTCTGTGAGCCCCGTCAAGGGGAAATAGAAAATCCAACAGTAGCAGAGCGCATAAAAGCGCAAAAGGACTCCTTATGTAAAACTTCCAAGTTTATTCAAAAAATACACAGAGTAAAAACATAACCGCTACCGTGGGCTGTGAGAAGCACCTGAATAAAAATAGACACAATGTCTAGCGATCAGGACCTCACGCAGACATGTTTCGTGCGGTTGCGCACTTGGTCACTGCTTGTGTGTGGTCCTGATCGTATACAGTTTTATAGCATATATTTCTTAAAGGGACAGAATATGTACTTGTAACATTGTGTCAAAATTCCCCTAAATTAAGCCTGAATAATCTGAAGTGAAAGGTTATAAAACATATATGCTTGCCTTATTTTATTTAAAGTGCAATAGTATTTATATACAGGTGGCCCTCGTTTTACAACGGTTCAATTTACACCGTTTCAGAATAACAACCTTTTTTTCCAGTCATGTGACTGCTATTGAAAAGCATTGAGAAGCAGTGCATTTATTAAAATAGCCAGTAGGTGGAGATGTCCGCTTGTGTTGCAGCAAAGCCAAGCAAGCTGAAATTAATCAGTTTAACCAGACCTGAGCTATCGAGCAGATTTCAAAGGAACAAGATCTTCCTGTCTATAAATCAGTCCAGATTGGAATGCATAGAAAGAACTGTTTGCAGAAAAATGCAAGTGAAGTCTGTGTTGTGTGATTATTTTATTAGGTTTATAATGCTGTTTAGCTAATGTTTTTGTTCGTTTAACTTAGTTTAATTATATATTTTGTGTTGTGTGATTATTTTATTAGGTTTATAATGCTGTTTAGCATTTAAAGTCTTCATTTCAATGCTTTAAAAATAATGTATTAGGTGTTATTTATGACAATTTTGAGAGGGGCCTGGAACCTATCTCCCTCACTTCCCATTGACTTACATTATAAACTGGGTTTCAATTTACAACGGTTTCGATTTACAACCATTCCTTCTGGAACCTAACCCCGGCGTAAACTGAGGGCTACCTATATATATATATATATATATATATATATATATATATATATATATATATATATATATATATATGTCTAAATATTATATCTGTCATATTTATGTAACCTCACTTTCAATTGATACATTTTATAATAAGATATTAAAGGGACACTGTACCCAAAAATTTTCTTTTCGTGATTCAGATTGAGCATGACATTTTAAGCAACTTTCTAATTTACTCCTATTATCAAATTTTTTTCATTCTCTTGGTATCTTTATTTGAAATGCAAGAATTTAAGTTTAGATGCCGGCCCATTTTTGGTGAACAACCTGGGTTGTCCTTGCTGATTGGTGGATAAATTCATCCACCAATAAAAAAGTGCTGTCCAGAGTACTGAAACCAAAAAAAAGCTCAGATGCCTTCTTTTTCAAATAATGATAGCAAGATAAAGAAGAAAAATTGATAATAGGAGTAAATTAGAAAGTTGCTTAAAATTGCATGCTGTTTCTGAATTACAAAAGAAAAAATTTGGGTTCAGTGTCCCTTTAATTCAGGTGGGTAAACCTGTAACTCAGGGGTGTCCAAACTTTGCTCTCCAGAGGTTTTGGAACTACATTTCCGATGATGCTCATCCAGCATTTTATCTAGCTGAGCATCATGGGAAATGTAGTTCCAAAACCTCTGGAGAGCAAAGTTTGGACACCCCTGCTGTAACTAGAAGGATTTACCACAAGATATGGCGTAAATATATTTATTGGTGTGAATCCAAGGGCTACTCATGGAGTAGAGTTAGGATTCCCAGGATTTTGCCTTTTCTCCAAGAAGGATTGGAGAAGGGTTTATCGGCAGGTTCCTTAAAGGGTCAGATCTCTGCCTTATCTATTTTGTTACACAAGCGTCTGTTCAAACTTTTTGTCAGGCTTTGGTTAGAATCAGGCCTGTGTTTAAACCAATTGCTCCTCCATGGAGTCTGAATTTAGTTTTAAAAGTTCTTCAAGGGGCTCCGTTTGAGCCTATGCATTCCTTAGATATTAAGTTGTTATCTTGAAATGTTTTGTTTCTTGTTGCCATTTCTTCACCTCAAAGAGTGCCTGAGCTTTCGCATTGCAATATAATTCACCTTACCTTTTTTTATCATTCGGATAAGGTAGTTTTACTTACTAAACTTGGTTTTCTTCCTAAGGTTGTTTCTGACAGGAACATTAATCAGGAGATTGTTGTTCCTTCCTTGTGTCCTAATCCTTCTTCTCAAAAAGAACGTCTTTTGCACAATTTGGACGTGGTTCGTGCTTTGAAGTTTTATTTGCAAGCGACTATGGACTTTCGTCAGTCGTCCTCTTTGTTTATCGTTTTCTCTGGGAAACGTAAGGGTCAGAAAGCTACGGCTACCTCTCTTTCTTTTTGGCTGAAGGGTATCATCCGTTTTGCATATGAGACTGCTGGACAGCAGCCTCCTCAAAAAATTACTGCTCATTCCACTAGGGCGGTTGCTTCCTCATGGGCATTCAAAAATGAAGGGTCTGTAGAACAGATTTGCAAAGCTGCAACTTGGTCCTCTCTTCATACTTTTTCTAAATTTTACAAATTTGATACTTTTGCCTCTGCTGAAGCTGTTTTTGGGAGAAAGGTTCTTCAAGCAGTGGTGCCTTCTGTTAAGGTTTCCTGTCTTGTCCCTCCCTTATCATCCGTGTACTCTAGCTTTGGTATTGTATCCCACAAGTAAGGATGAAATCTGTGGACTCATCGTGTCTTTAAAAAGAAAAGAAAATGTATGCTTACCTGATAAATTTGTTTCGTTTTAGACACAATGAGTCCACGGCCCGCCCTGTTCTCTGAGACAGGTTATTAATGTTTGTAAACTTCAGACACCTCTGCACCTTTGCTTTTCCTTTCTCTTCCTAACTTCGGTCGAATGACTGGAGTGGGAGGAAAGGGAGGAGCTATAAAACATCTATGCTGTGGTGCTCTTTGCCTCCTCCTGCTGACCAGGAGGTGTAATCCCACAAGTAAGGATGAAATCCGTGGACTCATCGTGTCTAAAAATAAACCAATTTATCAGGTAAGCATAATTTTTCTTTTTTTTTCTTTATTTAAAATAAAATCCAAGCTATTTTGCCTCTAGCAGAGAAGAGGCGCTCAGATGGTGCTGAGATGCCAATTTCACCAAGGTGTAATATTTATCTTTAAGTCTCAACCAAGATATTTAGTCTGCTCTTAAAATAACAAATATATACTTATAGAGGTTGAATTTGGTACATATTACAATTAATTAAAAATATATATTAAAAAAAAAAAAAGTCAAAATCGCTAAGGAATATATATCAATAACAGGTCAAAGCGTTACACGTTTATCTATACAGTACATATAATCAGCAAAAGCAAGCAATCCGCTAATAATTGTACAAACAGATATTAGTGCACATCAATTCAAATAACAAATCCCATCAATCTAGGGCTAAGTGAAGAGCACTATATCATGCAAAGCATAGTCCTAAATCACCTGATTTAATATAAACAATCCAAATGGTAACTCCTATTATTTCTGGGTGGCACATAAGCCTGGAGTAGTTGTAAACTTAAAAAGAAACTTATATTGTCTAGAAAAAGTGAAAATTAAACTTCTGTAGACGTCTATTAGGCTAAGGACATAACCATAAAACAAAATACAATGTGTCAATTGGAGTGAAGCAGCTGGTGCTGTGCACAGACCAACTAATTGCAAACCATCTCATCGATTATTATCGATTTATATTGATTAGTTGTTGCAGCTCTAGAACTAAGTATACCGCTCTTTCAAATAACTACCTCAATCTCCTAAGATAGGAAGAGATGCGAAGCGGCATACAGGAGCCCCTCTCCCACAAGCGCCATAAATGAGCGCCTAGAAAAGAGCAGCGTATGCGGTCATCATACCGGAACTGTGTAGTTTCCGCTACAAGTAACCGTGAGACATAACACACCATACATAAGTCCCCGGCAGTCCAAAGACCAGGAGGAGCGGACGAAAAACTCCCATATTGAATGCTCTTCAGTATTTCAACTAACTCCTCACTCCTGTACAATATAAGCAGGCTGCTGATAATTTAAAGCATGCCATATTTACTAATATGGGTTGTAACAGGAAGTCGAGGCATATTCCACACATAAGTGAGCGTCTTTTTAGTGACATGCCGTTTGGAGACATAAACTACACATAGGACCCCATAGGGAGAGTGTAAAAAAGCAGAGGTCTAAGATTATTAAAGAGACACAATCGCTGCCCCCAATCTTAAGCACTAAGTAAAATATAGGAGCCACTCCTATAAAAAATAAGGGAACCGATATCTGTATATGATTAATATCCGAAGTCCCAAGTGCCATAAAGAGCCCAATAAAATTAAACTCCACTTCCCATATCATCCCTGTAGAATAAAAAAGGGATAGGTACTAATCCTCAAGGGATCCTTGACCTTAACTCTTTAAGTGCTATCCTCCCACCTGGAAGATTAAAAAAGGCACATACCTGATCCGTAGTAGGACAGGAGTACTTCTAGGTGTGAAAGATGGCCTGTAGAAAAAAGAAAGAACAGAGTAAACCTACTCCGGCTTTCTATACTAGGGCAGCAAAATGTTAGGAAAACGCAGCAAGGCCCACCTCTCAACTTCCTAACTGCTTTAAAGCCATCACTACCCCACTGAAGAGATTGACATTTAAAACAACTCTTTTTTTCAATTATGATGCCATGAACTGACACTATCATGCAGAGAGCAAATCTCGCTCATAATGTATTTGAAACATGATGCAGATATATTAAAAGACAGCCTCAAACATCGTCCCCATGAGATCACTGTTTCCTAAATGTCTTAAGGATAGTTTTTGTTTTTTATTCCTTTCCGTTATGATTGTGAAAGACCAGCAAAAATCATATGCAGTTGTCATGCATAAAAAGCAATACATCTCTGCAGAGGGCAAGGCCAGTAGGATGCTTAGTTGTTTAGGAATATATATTTACAACTGCAAAGTGAGGTTATCCCACGTAATAGATCACTAATCAAACCTCATCTTGAATACTGTATATAACATAAATACACTAGAAACCGTGGCTGCTGAAATGGTTCACAATCTAAAATAGTAAACTTACAAGGAAACCCTCCATGGGCTGAGAAAGAGGATGTTATAAAAATCTTTTTTCTTTCATGATTCAGATAGAGAATACAATGTTAAGCAACTTTCCAATTTACTTTAAAGGGACATTAAACTGGTGTGCACAACTACAATACTCATTATGTTATTCATCCTGTTCCTGTAGTTCTTTACAAATCAGTTCCCCTGTTTTAAAAGCTTACAGTTGTTATATATTTTAGAATACAATATTAATTATGACTCTCCGCAGTAACCTCCGTATTATATATTTTATATAAGGTTACAGATATAATTTAAACTATCTCAGCGGTAACCTCCAATATATTTGTATAATTTTTTAGTAGTTCTAATCCGGTTATATATTTTCAAACACGGCAAATTATATTTATGGAGTAAAGAGGATTCAGTTTGGAAATTTATATACAGATTTATTAAACATTAAACAAGCTACTAACAAGCGATATACCATTTAATTATACACAAAACAAATTATCTGATACAATATGAAATGAAATCTACTATTTTGCTTAGTTTTTAACCCTATGGGTACAAATATAACAGTGAAATCTATTACAAGGTAAAATGAACCAGCATGGACCAATTATGCAGTATGTGTTGCTAACAATGGTTATTTAATATAATCTTAGCCAAATATTATCATTAAAATTAGATTTTGGTAACTTTAAAATACCATGCAATCAGTCCGATTCAGAATGTATATCTAGAGCCGAAGGAACGCATAAGAACCTCTCTAATGCCTCAAACGAGTCTCAACCTTAGAGAATACAATACCACTAAAATTAAATATATTAAATTATAATACCCAGAGATTTCCTTATCATAAGCTGAATTAAATGAACACTATCGATATCAAAATTTTCTGATATTGTTAGGTGAATTAGATTCTTAGACAAGATAAATTAGACTATAGGGATAAGTACATATAAAAGTGGGCCTATAATCATCTAATACAAATCTTAATAAGGACCTTAAATGCAATAACTGTTTAAATATAATTATAGACTTTTTATACTTCCCCAAATGTTTGCTCCTCCAAGCCCTGGGTTATCAATAGCCAAGCTCTGTGTTTCCTCTGCATTCGGTCCCACAAAATCTCTCAATCCACAGGTAAAATAGGCTAAAAGTTTCCAAGGATATCAAAAATATGAGATGGGTACAACCAGGATTCAAAAGTTCTATTTCAAGGGGAAAATTGGACAGCACTTCGCCCTCACTTTTATGCAACTCGAGGGTGTCTGTGAATGCTCAGTGACCCAATTTATCCTGAACTATAACTCCACCCTAATCTCTAACAGCCATTCACAGATGTGTGAGGATCTGTAGTGCTGTGATTGGATGGATGCTAATTAACTTTTGGGAATAATTCACCCAATGTTACTTAAAGCGGGTTGTACTTTTACTAATTCAGCACAAGATGGCAATGGTGAGTTGTGCTATAAAAGTGAACTTGTGTAGCTTTCTTATATTTATTCTTCTTAGAACTAATTTTTCATATATTATATATTATATATATATATATATCCATGTCTACTTACAAGCATGCAAATATATTTAATATTTCTCTTGTTAAGTGTATCCAGTCCACGGATCATCTATTACTTATGGGATATTCTCCTTCCCAACAGGAAGTTGCAAGAGATCACCCATAGCAGAGTTGCTATATAGCTCCTCCCCTAACTGCCATATCCATTCATTCTCTTGCAACTCTCAACATAGAAGGAGGTCCGCGAGAGGAGTGGTGTTTTATTTCTTCAATCAAATTTTGTTATTTTTAAATGGCACCGGAGTGTGCTGTTTTTCTCTCAGGCAGTATTTGGAAGAAGAATCTGCCTGCGTTTTTTCTATGATCTTAGCAGAAGTAACTAAGATCCACTGGCTGTTTTCTCACACATTCTGAGGAGTGAGGTAAACTTCAGATGGGGGACAGCGTGCGGGTTTTCCTGCAAATGAGGTATGTGCAGTAAAATATTTTTCTAAGGAATGGAATTGACTAAGAAAATGCTGCTGTTACCAAATTAATGTAAGTAAAGCCTTAATGCAGTGAAAGCGACTGTTAGCAGGCTTATTAATGTATGTGCAGTAAAACAATTTTCTAAGGAATGGAATTGACTAAGGAAATGCTGCTGTTACCAAATTAATATAAGTAAAGCCTTAATGCAGTGAAAGCGACTGTTAGCAGGCTTATTAATGTATGTGCAGTAAAGTAATTTTCTAAGGAATGGAATTGACTATGAAAATGCTGCTGATACTGAAATAATCTAATTTAAGCCTTAATGCAGGGAAAGCAAGACAGGCTTATTAATAGAGATACATACTCTTTAAAAGAAGGTTGTTTTAAAAACGTTTGCTGGCATGTTTAATCGTTTTTTTGAGGTACATTGGTGATAAGGTTTATTGGGGCATAATTTTTCCACATGGCTGTCTTAATTTCTGCATAGCAACAGTTAACTGAGGTAAACCACAGCTCAGCTGTGGCAGTTTTGTTGTACCTGTTAAAAAACGTCTGTAATTTTTTTGATCTGTTTTTTGCATTAAGGGGTTAATCATCCATTTGCAAGTGGGTGCAATGCTCTGTGAACTTATTACATATACTGTAAAAATTTCGTTTGATTTACTGCCTTTTTACAATGTTTTTCAAATGCTGGCAAAATTTGTTTCTCTTAAAGGCACAGTAACGTTTTTTATATTTGCTTGTTAACTTGATTTAAAGTGTTTTCCAAGCTTACTAGTCTCATTATTAGTCTGTTCTAACATGTCTGACATAGAGGAAGCTCTGTGTTCATTATGTTTAAAAGCCATGGTGGAACCCCATTTTAGAATGTGTACCAGATGTACTGATTTCATGTTAAACAATAAAGATCATTTTTTGTCTTTAAAAACATTATCACCAGAGGATTCTGTCGAGGGGGAAGTTATGCCGACTAACTCTCCCCACGTGTCAGACCCTTTGACTCCCGCTTTAGGGACTCACGCTCAAATGGCGCCAAGTGGTTCAAGGGCGCCCATAGCGTTTATTTTATCAGAGGTTTCTGTCGAGGGGGAAGTTATGCCGTCTAACTCTCCCCACGTGTCAGACTCTTCGACTCCCGCTCCAGGGATTCACGCTCAAATGGCGCCTAGTACATCAAGGGCGCTTATAGCGTTTATTTTACAAGACATGGCGAAAGTTATGAATAATACTCTGGGAGCGGTATTAGTCAGACTACCTGAAATTAAAGGAAAGCGAGATAGCTCTGGAGATAGATACAGAGCATACAGATGCGTCAAGAACCATGTCTGTTCCTGCCTCACTATATGCAGTGGGTCATATTTGTGATTCAGGGGAGATAATTTAACCTGATTCCGATATTTCTATATTTAAAATTTATGCTTAAGATCCTCCACTTGTTGCTCAGGGAGGTTTTAGCAGCTCTGAATGACTGGTTTACAATTACAGTGCTAGAAATTGTGTAGACTGAATAGATACTATACAGTGCCGGTGTGTACTGATGTTTCTTTCAATACCTAAAGAGGTTTACAGAAATTATTAATAAGGAATGGGATAGACCAGGTGTGCCGTTCTCTTCCCCTCCTATTTTTAGAAAACTGTTTCTAGAAAACTGTTTCTAACAGATGCCACCACACGGGAACTTATGGCAGACGGTCCCTAAGGTGGAGAGAAGAGTTTCTACTCTAGCTAAGCGTATCACTAGCCCTGTCGAGGACAGTTGTGCTTTTTTAGAAAATGTTTATTCAACAAGGTTTTATCCTGTAGCCCCTTGCATGCATTGCTTTTGTCACTGCTGCTGCGGCGTTCTGGTTTGAGTCTCTGGTTGAGGCTTTACAGGTAGCGACTCCATTGAATGAATACTTGACAAGCTTAGTGCACTTAAGCTAGCCAATTCCTTTTTTTCTGATGCCTTGTTTTCTTTTGACTAAACTAACTGCTAAGAATTCTGTTTTTACTATGCTGGCGCGCACAGCGCTAGGGCTTATATTATGGTCAGCTGTCGTGACTTTAATAAATAAGCTACTTAACTCCTTTTCAAGGGGCAGACCCTATTCGGGCCTGGTTTGAAGGAGATTATTACTAATATCACTGGAGGAAAAGGTAATGCCCTTCCTCAGGAAAAAAGTCTAATTTTCGAAACTCCAAGACGGTCTGGTGACAACCAGACCTGGAACAAAGATAAGCAGGCCAAGGAGCCTGCTGCTGCCTCTAAGACAGTAGGTAGAACGGCTCCCTATCCGGTAACGGATCCTGTAGGGGGCAGACTTTCATCTTTCGCCAAGGCGTGGACGTGAGAGAGAGGCCCAGGATCCCTGGGCATTGGAAATTATATCCCAGAGATATCTTCTGGATTTCAAAGCTTCCCCCAAAGGAGGGGAGATTTCACCTTTCACTATTATCTGCAAACCAGATAAAGAAAGAGGCATTCTTACACTGTGTACGAGACCCATCCAGTTCCAGGGGAGGAACAGGGATAGAGTTTTTACTCAAATCCGTTTGTGGTTCCCAAGGAGAGGGAACCTTCAAATCTATTTTGGATTTAAAGATCTTAAACAAATTCCTCAGAATTCCATCATTTAAGTTGGAAACTATTCGTACCATCTTAACTATGATCCAGGAGAGTCACTAGAGGGCAATGGATTTGAAGGATACTTATCCTCACATTACGATGCAGAAAGATTACCATCGGTTTTTCAGGTTGCCTTTTTAAACAGGCATTACCAGTTTTGTAGTTCTTTCCTTTAGGGTTAACTACAGCCCCAAGAATCTTTATAGAGGTTCTGGTGTCGCTTTGGCGGTCCTTAGGCCGCGGGGCATAGAAGTGGCCCCTTATTTAGACGACATCCTGATACAGGCGTCAAACATCCAAGTTGCCAAGTCTCATACGGACGTAGTACTGGCATTTCTGAGATCGCATGGGTGGAAAAGTGAACAGGAAGAGTTCTCTATCTCCAATCTCAAGGGTTTCCCTCCTAGGGATTCTGATAGATTTTGTAGAAATGAAAATTTACCTGACGGAGTCCAGGTTGTCAAAGTTTCTAAATTTCTGTTGTGTTCTTCATTCCATCCGCGCCCTTTGGTGGCTCAGTATATGAATGTAATTGGCTTAATGGTAGCGGCAAGGGACACAGTACCGTTTGCACGCCTTCATTTCAGACCGCTGCAACTATGCAGACTCAGTCAGAGGAACATGGATTACACAGATTTGTTCTCCTGTTAAATCTGGACCAAGAGACCAGAGATTCTCTTCTCTGGGGACTATCTCGGGTCCATCTGTCCAAGGGTATGACTTTCCGCAGGTCAGATGGGACAATTGTTACAACAGATGCCAGCCTTTTAGGTTGGGATACAGTCTGGAACTCCCTGAAGGCTCAGGGATAGTGGACTCACGAGGAGACCCTCCTTCTAAGGTATATTCTGGAACTGGGAGCGGTATTCCATGCTCTTCAGACTTGGCCTCAGTTAGCAACTCTGAGGTACATCATTTTTCAGTCGGACAATATCACGACTGTGACTTACATCATCCATCAAGGGGGAACATAGTTTCCTAGCGATGTTAGCAGTCTTAAAATAATTCACTGGACAGAGACTCTCTCTTGTCTGTCAGCTATCCATATCCCAGGTGTTGAGAACTGGGAGGCGGATTTTCTAAGTCGTCAGACTTTTCATCTGGAGGAGTGGGATTCCCTCCGGAGGTGTTTACACAAGATCAAGCAGGAGATTGCTTTGGTGTTTTTGGCAGCGCCTGCGTGGCCACGCAGGACCTGGTATACAGATCTGGTGGACATGTCATCCTTTCCACCACGGTCTCTGTTTCTGAGACAGGACCCTCTACCTCAGGGTCTTTTCAACCATCTAAATATAACTAATCTGAGATGGACTGCCTGGAGACTGAACGCTTGATGTTATCAAAGCATGACTTCTCCGAGTCAGTCATTGATACCTTAATACAGGCATGAAATCCTGTCTCTAGGAAAATTAACATAGATATGGTGTAAATATCTTATTGTTATGAATCCAAGGGTTACTCATGGAGTAAATTCGGGATTCCAAGGATATTATCTTTTCTCCACGATGATTTTGAGAAAAGGGTTGTCAGCTAGTTCCTTAAAAGGACAGATTTCTACTCTGTCTATTCTTTTGCACAAGCGTCTGGCAGGTATTCTAGATGTTCAGGCATTTGGTCAGGCTTTGGTTAGAACCAAGCCTGTGTTTAAAACTGTTGCTCCGCCATGGAGCTTAAACCTGGTTCTTAAGGTTCTTCAAGGAGTTCCGTTTGAACCTTTTTCATTCCATAGATATCAAACTTTTATCTTGGAAAGTTCCTTTTTGGTAGCTATTTCCTCGGCTCGTAGAGTCTCCGAGTTATCTGAGTTACAATGTAATTCTCCTTATCTGGTCCTCCGCACGGATAAGGTGGTCCTGTGTACCAACCTGGGTTTTTACCTAAGGTGGTATCTAACAAGAATATCACTCAAGAAATTGTTGTTCCATTCTTGTACCCTTATCCTTCTTCAAAGAAGGAACGTCTATTACACACTTTGGACGTGGTTCGTCCTTTAAAGTTTTACTTACAAGCTACTACAGATCTTCATCAAACATTCACCTTGTTTGTTGTCTATTCTGGTCAGAGGAGAGGTCAAAGACTTCAGCAACCTCTCTGTCTTTTGGTTTTAAAAAAAAGCACAATTCATTTAGCTTAGGAGACTGCTGGACAGCAGCCTCCTGAAGGGATTACAGCTCATTCTACTAGAGCTATGGTTTTCACTTGGGCCTTTTTAAAAATGAGGCTTCTGTTGAACAGATTTACAAGACAGAGTCTTGGTCTGCGTTTTATACGTTTTCAAATTTAGCAAATTTGATTCTTTGCTTCTTCGGAGGCTATTTTTGGGAGAAAGGGTTTTTATAGGCAGCGGTAACTTCCGTTTAAGTACCTGCCTTGTCCCTCCCATCATCCGTGTACTTTAGCTTTGGTATTGGTATCCCATAAGTAATGGATGATCCGTGGACTGGATACACTTAACAAGAGAAAACATAATTTATACTTACCTGATTTATTTCTCTTGTAGTGTATCCAGTCCACGGCCCGCCCTGTCCTTTTAAGGCAGGTAATTTTTTCATTTAAACTACAGTCACCACTGCACCCTATGGTTTTTCCTTTCTCTGCATGTTTTCGGTCGAATGACTGGATATGGCAGTTAGGGGAGGAGCTATATAGCAACTCTGCTATGGGTGATCTCTTGCAACTTCCTGTTGGGAAGGAGAATATCCCATAAGTAATGGATGATCCGTGGACTGGATACGCTACAAGAGAAATAAATTTATCAGGTAAGTATAAATTATGTGTTTTTTTTTGGTTTAATTAAAATGTACCAGTTTAAAATTAAATCCTTATGATTTAGATAGACACTTATTTATACATAAGGCATATACATAAATAGAATTTCCTTGTGTGGGCATCTCATATATGTGTATGTTACAGATGAGGCATAATGAATTCTATATTATTTTACAATATTTTCTCATTATATGTATTTCTTAATCTGTAATGACTCCTCAGATTAATTTTATTATTGAACAACAACCATGTTCTCAATGAACCCAAAAAACTCATTAATATCAAAGCTGAATAGTTTTGGAAGTAGTTTTTAGTTTGTTTTTAGTTATAGCTATTTTAGGGGGATATCTGTGTGTGCAGGTGACTATTACTGTGCATAATTATTAGGCAACTTAACAAAAAACAAATATATACCCATTTCAATTATTTATTTTTACCAGTGAAACCAATATAACATCTCAACATTCACAAATATACATTTCTGACATTCAAAAACAAATCAGTGACCAATATAGCCACCTTTCTTTGCAAGGACACTCAAAAGCCTGCCATCCATGGATTCTGTCAGTGTTTTGATCTGTTCACCATCAACATTGCGTGCAGCAGCAACCACAGCCTCCCAGACACTGTTCAGAGAGGTGTACTGTTTTCCCTCCTTGTAAATCTCACATTTGATGATGGACCACAGGTTCTCAATGGGGTTCAGATCAGGTGAACAAGGAGGCCATGTCATTAGATTTTCTTCTTTTATACCCTTTCTTGCCAGCCACGCTGTGGAGTACTTGGACGCGTGTGATGGAGCATTGTCCTGCATGAAAATCATGTTTTTCTTGAAGGATGCAGACTTCTTCCTGTACCACTGCTTGAAGAAGGTGTCTTCCAGAAACTGGCAGTAGGACTGGAAGTTTAGCTTGACTCCATCCTCAACCCGAAAAGGTCCCACAAGCTCATCTTTGATGATACCAGCCCAAACCAGTACTCCACCTCCACCTTGCTGGCGTCTGAGTCGGACTGGAGCTCTCTGCCCTTTACCAATCCAGCCACGGGCCCATCCATCTGGCCCATCAAGACGCACTCTCATTTCATCAGTCCATAAAACCTTAGAAAAATCAGTCTTGAGATATTTCTTGGCCCAGTCTTGACGTTTCAGCTTGTGTGTCTTGTTCAGTGGTGGTCGTCTTTCAGCCTTTCTTACCTTGGTCATGTCTCTGAGTATTGCACACCTTGTGCTTTTGGGCACTCCAGTGATGTTGCAGCTCTGAAATATGGCCAAACTGGTGGCAAGTGGCATCTTGGCAGCTGCACGCTTAACTTTTCTCAGTTCATGGGCAGTTATTTTGCGCCTTGGTTTTTCCACACGCTTCATGCGACCCTGTTGACTATTTTGAATGAAACGCTTGATTGTTCGATGATCAAGCTTCAGAAGCTTTGCAATTTTAAGAGTGCTGCATCCCTCTGCAAGATATCTCACTATTTTTGACTTTTCTGAGCCTGTCAAGTCCTTCTTTTGACCCATTTTGCCAAAGGAAAGGAAGTTGCCTAATAATTATGCACACCTGATATAGGGTGTTGATGTCATTAGACCACACCCCTTCTCATTACAGAGATGCACATCACCTAATATGCTTTAATTGTTATTTGGCTTTCGAGCCTATACAGCTTGGAGTAAGACAACATGCATAAAGAGGATGATGTGGTCAAAATACTCATTTGCCTAATAATTCTGCACTCCCTATATATACAGGGAGTGCAGAATTATTAGGCAAGTTGTATTTTTTAGGATTAATTTTATTTTTGAACAACAACCATGTTCTCAGTGAACCCAAAAAACTCATTAATATCAAAGCTGAATAGTTTTGGAAGTAGTTTTTAGTTTGTTTTTAGTTATAGCTATTTTAGGGGGATATCTGTGTGTGCAGGTGACTATTACTGTGCATAATTATTAGGCAACTTAACAAAAAACAAATATATACCCATTTCAATTATTTATTTTTACCAGTGAAACCAATATAACATCTCAACATTCACAAATATACATTTCTGACATTCAAAAACAAAACAAAAACAAATCAGTGACCAATATAGCCACCTTTCTTTGCAAGGACACTCAAAAGCCTGCCATCCATGGATTCTGTCAGTGTTTTGATCTGTTCACCATCAACATTGCGTGCAGCAGCAACCACAGCCTCCCAGACACTGTTCAGAGAGGTGTACTGTTTTCCCTCCTTGTAAATCTCACATTTGATGATGGACCACAGGTTCTCAATGGGGTTCAGATCAGGTGAACAAGGAGGCCATGTCATTAGATTTTCTTCTTTTATACCCTTTCTTGCCAGCCACGCTGTGGAGTACTTGGACGCGTGTGATGGAGCATTGTCCTGCATGAAAATCATGTTTTTCTTGAAGGATGCAGACTTCTTCCTGTACCACTGCTTGAAGAAGGTGTCTTCCAGAAACTGGCAGTAGGACTGGGAGTTGAGCTTGACTCCATCCTCAACCCGAAAAGGCCCCACAAGCTCATCTTTGATGATACCAGCCCAAACCAGTACTCCACCTCCACCTTGCTGGCGTCTGAGTCGGACTGGAGCTCTCTGCCCTTTACCAATCCAGCCACGGGCCCATCCATCTGGCCCATCAAGACTCACTCTCATTTCATCAGTCCATAAAACCTTAGAAAAATCAGTCTTGAGATATTTCTTGGCCCAGTCTTGACATTTCAGCTTGTGTGTCTTGTTCAGTGGTGGTCGTCTTTCAGCCTTTCTTACCTTGGCCATGTCTCTGAGTATTGCACACCTTGTGCTTTTAGGCACTCCAGTGATGTTGCGGCTCTGAAATATGGCCAAACTGGTGGCATCTTGGCAGCTGCACGCTTGACTTTTCTCAGTTCATGGGCAGTTATTTTGCACCTTGGTTTTTCCACACACTTCTTGCGACCCTGTTGACTATTTTGAATGAAACGCTTGATTGTTCGATGATCACGCTTCAGAAGCTTTGCAATTTTAAGAGTGCTGCATCCCTCTGCAAGATATTTCACTATTTTTGACTTTTCTGAGCCTGTCAAGTCCTTCTTTTGACCCATTTTGCCAAAGGAAAGGAAGTTGCCTAATAATTATGCACACCTGATATAGGGTGTTGATGTCATTAGACCACACCCCTTCTCATTACAGAGATGCACATCACCTAATATGCTTAATTGGTAGTAGGCTTTCAAGCCTATACAGCTTGGAGTAAGACAACATGCATAAAGAGGATGATGTGGTCAAAATACTAATTTGCCTAATAATTCTACACTCCCTGTATATGTATATGTGTATATATATATATATATATATATATATATATATATACACACACACACATAGATACACAGGCATATACAGTATATATTCATATCACACTGGTTATTTCATATACTTAATTCCATATTTAACTTAACTATACATATAGTTATCAGATTTTTGAAGTAGTTATT
Source organism: Bombina bombina (assembly GCF_027579735.1). Classification (NCBI taxonomy): domain Eukaryota; kingdom Metazoa; phylum Chordata; class Amphibia; order Anura; family Bombinatoridae; genus Bombina; species Bombina bombina. The sequence goes on from NC_069505.1 coordinate 172,338,625, forward strand.
TTAAAAACATATGATCCTTATGCACACACAATGCAATGCTGGTCATTTTTACATGTCCTTCCCAAGCAAATGTTGTACTTTGTGTTAGGGAGTGTCTGACTAAGCCAGCAGGTATCCAATTAACATATGAGTGAGGGTCCATTTGTTTTTAATTCCATCCACCAAAGTTCCTAGAAAATGGGACTCCACCTGTGTTTCTCTTTCTTTCATGTAATTGGCAAGAGTCCATGAGCTAGTGACGTATGGGATATACAATCCTACCAGGTGGGGAAAAGTTTCCCAAACCTCAAAATGCCTATAAATACACCCCTCCCCACACCCACAATTCTGTTTTTACAAACTTTGCCTACTATGGAGGTGGTGAAGTAAGTTTGTGCTTGGTTTTTTACGTTGCTATGCGCTTCTCAGCATTTTGAAGTCCGATTCCTCTGAGTACAGTGAATGTCAGAGGGATGTGAAGGGGGTATCGCCTATTGAATTCTATGGTTTTCCTTGCAGGAAATCTTTTTCATAGGTTCTCAGTTATCGGTCGTAGAGATTCATCTGCTACCTCCCTTTTCAGATCGTTGATATACTCTCGTATTCCATTACCTCTACTGATAACCGTTTCAGTACTGGTTTGGCTATCTGCTATATGTGGATGGGTGTCTTTCGGTAAGTATGTTTTCATTACTTAAGACACTCTCAGCTATGGTTTGGCACTTTATGTATTTATATAAAGTTCTAAAAATATGTATTGTACTTATATTTGCCCTGAGTCAGGTTTATGTATATTTCCTTTTGCAGACTATCAGTTTCATATTTGGGAAAAAACATATTTAGGAAAATATTTTTCTTACCTGGGGTTTAGTCTTTTTTTCAAATTGACTGCTTTTTCATTAAGTTTTCACGAGCAAAATTAGGCTTGCAAGGTCGCAAAATGGCGATATTTATTGCATCATTCTTGGCACGAGAAATTCGTAATTTCCGGCGTCAACTAAGTTTCCTTGCACAAGGTTGCGTCTGCAATGACGCAAGTGTGTCATTTCCGGATGATGTTAGCGCAAAAAAAATTTAATTTTGCGTTGTGCACCATACTTGGTGCCAAATAATTTCATTATTTAAAACCACATTCCTATATGCCTCTTGCCTTTTTCTATGTCAGAGGGCTATGCTGTTTGTATTTTTTCCCATTCCTGAAACTGCCATATAAGGAAATTGATCATTTTGCTTTATATGTTGTTTTTTTCTCTTACATTTGGAAGATGTCTCAATCTGATCCTGTCTCAGAAACCACTGTTGGAAACCTGCTGCCTGATAACAGTTCTACCAAATCTTAGTGTATCTGTTGTAAATTTGTGGAGATTATATCTCCAGCTGTGGTATGTAATAGTTGTCATGATAAGCTTTACATGCAGAGTATGTATCCATCAGTAATAGTACAATGCCTGTTGTTTCTTCAACATCTAATGTACATGATATACCTGTGAATATAAAAGATTTTATTGCTGATGCGATTCAGAAGGCTTTGTCTGCTATCCCACCTTCTAATAAACGTAAAAGGTCTTTTAAAACTTTTTATAAAGTTGATGAAATTTCAAATGACCAACAACATACTGAATTATCCTCCTCTGATGAGGCTCTATCTGATTCAGAAGATCCTTCCTCAGATATTGACACTGACAAATATACTTATTTATTTAAAATGGAGTATATTTGTTTCTTGTTAAGAGGTGTTGATTACATTGGATATTGAGGAAACTAGTCCTCTTGATATTAAAACTAGTAAACGTTTAAATTCTGTTTTATAAACCTCCTGTGGTTACTCCCAGAGGTTTTTCCAGTTCCTGATGCTATTTCGGATATGATTTCTAAGCAATGGGATAGGCCTGGTGGTACTTTTATCCCTTCTTCAAGGTTTAAAAAATTGTATCCTTTGCCAGCAGTTAGATTGGAGTTTTGGGAAAAGATCCCAAAAGTTGATAGGACTATTTCTACTCTTGCTAAACGTACTACTATTCCTATGGAAGATGGTACTTCCTTTAAGGACCCTTTAGATAGGAGACTTGAATCTTATCTAAGGAAAGCTTATTTATATTCTGGCTATCTTCTCAGGCCTGCCATTTCTATGGCTGATGTTGCAGCTGCATCAACCTTTTGGTTGGAAAGTTTAGTGCAACAGGAAATGGATCCTGATTTGTCTAGCATTGTTCGCTTGCTTCAACATGCTAATCATTTTATCTGTGATGACATTTTTGATATCATCAAAATTGATGTTAAATCTATGTCTTTAGCTATTTTAGCTAGAAGAGCTTTGTGGCTCAAATATTGGAATGCTGACATGGTATCTAAAGCTAGATTACTATCTCTTTCTTTCCAAGGTAATAATTTATTTGGTTCTCAGTTGGATTTGATTATTTCAACTGTCACTGGGGGGAAAGGGAGTTTTTTTGCCTCAGGATAAAAGACCGAAGGGTAAATCTAAAGCTTCTAACCATTTTCGTTCCTTTCAACAAAATAAGGAACAGAAACCTAATCCTTCCCCCAAAGAATCTGGTTCCAATTGGAAATCTTCAAGTTGGAGTAAATCCAAACCATTTAAGAATCCAAAGCCAGCCCCCAAGTCTGCATGAAGGTGCGGCCCTCATTCCAGCTCAGCTGGTAGGGGGCAGATTAAGATTCTTCCAAGACATTTGGGCAGATTTTGTCCAAAATCAATGAATTCAGAGTATTGTCTCTCAAGGGTACCGAATAGGATTCAGAGTAAGACCTACTGTGAGAAGATTTTTTCTCTCACAGATCCCAGCAAATCCAGTAAAGGCTCAGGCTTTTCTGAAGTGTGTTTCAGACCTGGAGCTTTCAGGGGTAATCATACCAGTTCCGTTTCAGGAACAGGGTCTGGGGTTTTATTCAAATCTATTCATTGTCCCAAAGAAAGAAAATTCTTTCAGGCCAGTTCTGGATCTGAAAATTTTTAATAGTTATGTAAGAGTGCCAACTTTCAAAATGGTGACTATAAGGACTATTCTGCCTTTTGTTCAGCAAGGGCATTATATGTCCACAATAGACTTACAGGATGCATATCTTCATATTCTGATTCATCCAGACCACTATCCATTTCTGAGATTCTCTTTTCTAGATAAGCATTACCAATTTGTCACTCTTCCATTTGGCCTAGCGACAGCTCCAAGAATCTCTTCAAAGGTTCTCGGTGCCCTACTCTCTGTAATCAGAAAACGGGGTATTGCGGTGTTTCCTTATTTGGACAATATCTTGGTACTAGCTCAGTCTTTACATTCTGCAGAATCTCACACAAATCAACTAGTGTTGTTTCTTCAAAGACATGGTTGGACGATTAATTTACCAAAAATTTCTTTGATTCCTCAGACAAGGGTCACCTTTTTAGGTTTCCAGATATATTCTTTGACGAGACCAATCTCGCCACTGTGCATTGGAGGAGCCTGGTTGCCTGCCTGCTGCCTTTAGACTATGGCCCCATGTTGAAACGCTTACTTTTCCCCTGCAAAGACACGAAAGCTGGGTCATTCAGTACTTGCCCTATTTGAACAGTGATACCCCAGATAGATATGCCATGTAGCCCATTTGTATATCAGAAGAATTTGGCTCCATGGCAATTAAACTGGATTTCTCTGCCTGTGATAATTGTATCAGCCATTGTGTAAGGTAACTGCCTCAACCATTGTGTAAGGTAACTGCCTCAAACATTGTGTAAGGTAACTGCCTCAAACATTGTGTAAGGTAACTGCCTCAAACATTGTGTAAGGTAACTGCCTCAACCATTGTGTAAGGTAATTGTATCAACCATTGTGTAAGGCAGTGATTTGCAACCTTTTTTTTGCCGTGGCACACTTTTTTACATAAAAAAATCCTGTGGCACACCACCATCCCAAAATTTTACAAAATCACACATTGTAGCCTAATACAGGATATATATACAGTATATATATATATATATATATATATATACACACACACACTGTACTGTGCTGTCATGCCATGCCTCCTACAAACTATACATGACATATTGACATTCATTCACAAACACCCCCGTACTGTTGTCAGCCTGCCGCGGCACACCTGAAGATCTCTCACGGCACACTAGTGTGCCACGGCCTACTGGTTGAAAAACACTGGTATAAGGTAACTGCATCAACCATTGTGTAAGGTAATTGCATCGCCCATTGTGTAAGGTAATTGCATCACAGGCAGAGGGGATGATTTTGTGTGGGAGTGTCTGAGAGTATTGTATGTGTTTATTGGTTGTTTTACAAAACCTTGTGGGTGGTACTAATGTGTAAGAATGTGTATATAAGAACAATAAACCCACATCTCTGGCTGATTCCTATTTTACCCTCAAGACTGAGCTTGGTCTCGTGTTTGGGGGGGGAAGTGCTACTTTGAATTATCCTTTTGCCTGTTCCAGGAGAGAAGGATTTCGTGTATTTTCCCTGCTTGGTGTATTAACTGGGTTCGTGTGTTGCTGATTCCGTATTAAGGGCATCTTTCATCTGGTATTAACCCTCAATATCAGGGTTATACCGTTACAGATTCAGTGTCCATGACTCTGTCTCTAACAGACAAGAGACGATTAAAATTGGTTTCAGCTTGTCGGAACCTTCAGTCTCCGTCATTCCCTTCAGTAGCTATGTGCATGGAAGTTTTAGGTCTCATGACTGCAGCATCGGACGCGATCCCCTTTGCTCGTTTTCATATGAGACCTCTCCAGCTTTGTATGCTGAATCAATGGTGCAGGGATTATACAAAGATATCACAATTAATATTTTTTAAATCCCAATGTTTGACTCTCTCTGACTTGGTGGTTAGATCACCATCGTTATAGTTCAAGGGGCCTCTTTTGTTCGTCCAACCTGGACTGTGATCACAACAGATGCAAGTCTTTCAGGTTGGGGAGCTGTCTGGGGATCTCTGACAGCACAGGGGGTTTGGAAATCTCAAGAGGCGAGGTTATCAATCAATATTTTAGAACTCCGTATTTGGGAACAAGGAAATATGACTCATCAGCTACTTAATATTCTCTTGAGTTCTTTTGAACATTTTAGTCAGTCTAATGTCTGCCTATTAAGATTTGGCATTTCGAAAAAAGTTTTACAACCTATTATTCAACCTTAGAACCAGTCATTTTAGTTTCATGCTATGTTACTGTACAATATTATAGAATGTTGTGTTCCTTTATATCTAAGTTAAAAAGAAATTGTGCAACTTAAAGGTACATGCAACCCAAAATGTTCCTTTCATAATTCATAGAGAGTGTGCAATTTAAAAAAAAAAACTAAAAACTTCCCAGTTTACCTCTATCTAATTTGCTTCTTTTTCTTGGTATCCTTTGTTGAAAAATAGGCTCATAAGCAGCAATGCATTACTGGAAGCTAGTTGCTGATTGATGGCTGCACTTGTAAGTCTGTTATTGGCTTAGTGTATTGCTACTTAACAAGAGAATGAAGCAAATGTGATAAAATATGTAAATTGGAACGTTGATTAAAATTGACTATGTTCTGAATTTCTCTTGTAAGGTGTATCCAGTCCACGGATCATCCATTACTTGTGGGATATTCTCATTCCCAACAGGAAGTTGCAAGAGGACACCCACAGCAGAGCTGTAATATAGCTCCTCCCCTAACTGTCATAGCCAGTCATTCTCTTGCAACTCTCAACAAGCTAGGATGTTGTAGGAGAGAGTGGTTAAATATAGTTAGTTTATTTTCTTCAATCAAAAGTTTGTTATTTTTAAATAGTACCGGAGTTGTGCTATTTTATCTCAGGCAGTAAATAGAAGAAGAATCTGCCTGAGGTTTCTATGATCTTAGCAGGTTGTAACTAAGATCCATTGCTATTCTCACATATGTCTGAGGGGATTACACAGATGAGGTAACTTCAGCGAGAGAATGGCGTGCAGTTTATTCTGCTATCAGGTATGTGCAGTTATAATTTTTTCTAGAGATGGAAAACACTAGAAAATGCTGCTGATACCGGATTAATGTAAGTTAAGCCTGAATACAGTGATTTAATAACGACTGGTATCATGCTTACTCCCAGGGGTAATACCCTTATGATATTGCAATATAAACGTTTGCTGGCATGTTTAATCGTTTTTATATATGCATTGGTGATAAAAATTTATTGGGGCCTAGTTTTTTTCCACATGGCTAAATTTTGACTAGAAACAGTTTTACTGAGGCTTTCAACTGTTATAGTATAAAAGTTACAGTTGGTGCAGTTAAAATTACAAACTGTGACATCCAGCTTCCCTCAGGAGTCCCCTGTATGCTATAGGACATCTCTAAAGGGCTCAAAGGCTTTCCAAAGTCGTTTATTGGGGAAGGTAGGACCACAGCTTGCTGTGGCAGTTGGTTGTGACTGTTAAAAAAAAAAAAAAGTCTATTTCGTTTTTTTTATCCGTTTTTTGAACTAAGGGGTTAATCATCCATTGAAAGTGGATGCAATGCTCTGCTAGCCTATTACATACACTGTAAACATTTCATTTGATTTACTGCATTTTTTCACTGTTTTTCAAATTCTGACAAAATTTGTTTCTCTTAAAGGCACAGTACCGTTTTTTTTATATTTGCTTGTTAACTTGATTTAAAGTGTTTTCCATTGCTAGTCTGTATAAACATGTCTGACATACAAGAAACTCCTTGTTCATTATGTTTAAAAGCCTTGTTCATTATGTTTAAAAGTCTTAGAATGTGTCAAATGTACTGATTTCATTTTATGCAATAAAGATCATATTCTGTTTTTAAAAAAATTATCACCAGAGGAATCTGACGAGGGGAAAGTTATGCCGACTAACTCTCCCCACGTGTCAGACCCTTTGACTCCCGCCCAAGGGACTCACGCTCAAATGGCGCCAAGTACATCTAGGGCGCCCATAGCGTTTACTTTACAAGACATGGCGGCAGTCATGGATAATACACTGTCAGCGGTATTAGCCAGACTACCTGAACTTAGAGGTTAGCGAGATAGCTCTGGGGTGAGACAAAATGCAGAGCATACTGACGCTTTAAGAACCATGTCTGATACTGCCTCACAATATGCAGAAGCTGAGGAAGGAGAGCTTCAGTCAGTGGGTGATGTTAATGACTCAGGAAAGATACCTGATTCTAATATTTCTACATTTAAATTTAAGCTTGAACACCTCCGCGTGTTACTTAGGGAGGTTTTAGCTGCTCTGAATGACTGTGATACCATTGCAGTGCCAGAGAAATTTTGTAGACTGGATAAATGCTTTGCAGTGCCGGTGTGTACTGATGATTTTCCAATACCTAAAAGGTTTACAGAAATTATTAATAAGGAATAGGATAGACCAGGTGTGCCGTTCTCTTCCCCTCCTATTTTTAGAAAAATGTTTTCCAATAGACGCCACCACACGGGACTTAAGGCAGACAGTCCCTAAGGTGGAGGGAGCAGTTTCTACTCTAGCAAAGCGTACTACTATCCCTGTCGAGGACAGTTGTGCTTTTTTAGAGCCAATGGATAAAAAATTAGAAGGTTACCTTAAGAAAATATTTATTCAACAAAGTTTTTATCCTACAGCCCATTGCATGCATTGCCCCTGTCACTGCTGCTGCGGCGTACTGGTTTGAGTCTCTGGAAGAGGCTTTACAGGTAGAGACTCCATTGGATGACATACTTGGCAAACTTAGAGCACTTAAGCTAGCCAATTATTTTATTTCTGATGCCATTGTTCATTTGAATAAACTAACGGCTAAGAATTCTGGTTTTGCTATACAGGCGCGCAGAGCGCTATGGCTTAAATCATGGTCAGCTGATGTGACTTTAAAATCTAAGCTACTTAACATTCCCTTCAAGGGGCAGACCCTATTCGGGCCTGGTTTGAAGGAGATTATTGCTGATATCACGGGAGGAAAAGGTTGTGCCCTTCCTCAGGACAGGTCCAAATCTAGGGCCAAACAGTCTAATTTTCGTGCCTTTCGAAACTTCAAGGCAGGTGCGGCATCAACTTCCTCTAATAATAAACAAGAGGGAACTTTTGCTCAATCCAAGACGGTCTGGAGACCAAACCAGACCTGGAAAAAAGGTAAGCACGTCAAAAAGCCTGCTGCTGCCTCTAAGACAGCATGAAGAAACGACCCCCTATCCGGTAACGGATCTAGTAGGGGGCAGAATTTCAACCTTCGCCCAGACGTGGGCAAGAGATGTTCAGGATCCCTGGGCGTTGGAAATTATATCCCAGGGATATCTTCTGGACTTCAAAGCTTCCCCCCCAAAAGGGAGATTTCACCTTTCACAATTATCTGCAAACCAGATAAAGAGTGAGGCATTCTTACACTGTGTACGAGACCTCCTAGTTATGGGAGTGATCCATCCAGTTCCAAAGGAGGAACAGGAACATGGTTTTTACTCAAATCTGTTTGTGGTTCCCAAAAAAGAGGGAACCTTCAGACCGATTTTGGATCTAAAGATCTTAAACAAATTCCTCAAAGTTCCGTCGTTCAAGATGGAAACTATTCGTACCATCCTACCACTGATCCAGGAGGGTCAATATATGACTACAGTGGATCTAAAGGATGCTTATCTTCACATTCCGATACACAAAGATCATCATAGGTTTCTCAGGTTTGCCTTTCAAGACAGGCATTACCAGTTGTAGCTCTTCCCTTTGGATTAGCTACAGCCCCAAGAATCTTTACAAAGGTTCTAGGGTCGCTTTTGGCGGTCCTAAGGCCGCGGGGCATAGCAGTAGCCCCTTATTTAGACGACATCCTGATACAGGCGTCAAACTTCCAAATTGCCAAGTCTCATACGGACGTAGTACTGGCATTTCTGAGGTCGCATGGGTGGAAAGTGAACGAGGAAAAGTGTTCTCTATCCCCACTCACAAGAGTTTCCTTTCTAGATAGATTCTGTAGAAATTAAATTTACCTTGACGGAGTCCAGGTTATCAAAGCTTCTAAATTCCTGTCGGGTTCTTCATTCCGTTCCGCGCCCTTTGGTGGCTCAGTGTATGGAAGTAATCGGCTTAATGGTAGCGGCAATGGACATAGTGCTGTTTGCATGCTTACATCTCAGACCGCTGCAACTATGCAGGCTCAGTCAGTGGAGCGGGGATTACACAGATTTGGCCCCTCAACTGAATCTGGACCAAGAGACCAGGGATCCTCTTCCCTGGTGGCTATCTCGGGTCCATCTGTCCAAAGGTAGGACCTTCGCAGGCCAGATTGCACTATTGTAACAACAAATGCCTGCCTTCTAGGTTAGGGTGCAGTCTGGAACTCCCTGAAGGCTCAGGGATCGTGGACTCAGGAGGAGTCTCTCCTTCCAATAAATATTCTGGAACTAAGAGCGATATTCAAGGCTCTTCAGGTTTGGCCTCAGTTAGCAACTCTGAGGTACATCAGATTTCAGTCGGTCAACATCACGACTGTAGCTTACATCAACCATCGAGGGGGAACAAGAAGTTCCCTAGATTCCTAGGATTTTATCTTTTCTCCAAGAAGGTTTGGAGAAAGGATTGTCAGCTAGTTTCTTAAAGGGACAGATTTTTGCTCTGTCTATTCTTTTGCACTAGCGTCTGGCAGATGTTCCAGACGTTCAGGCATTTTGTCAGGCTTTAGTTTGAATCAAGCCTGTGTTTAAACCTGTTGCTCCACCATGGAGCTTAAAAGCTTAAACTTGGTTCTTAAGGTTCTTCAAGAAGTTCCGTTTGAACCTATTCATTCCATAGATATCAAACTTTTATCTTGGAAAGTTCTTTTTTTTTTTTTTTTTTTTTTTTGGTAGCTATTTCCTCGGCTCGTAGAGTCTCTGAGCTATCTGCCTTACAATGTGATTCTCCTTATCTGATTTTTCATACGGATAAGGTAGTCCTGCGTACCAAACCTGGGTTCTTACCTAAGGTGGTATCTAACAAGAATATCAATCAAGAGATTGTGGTTCCATCCTTGTGTTACACAATCTGGACGTGGTCTGTGCTTTAAAGTTTTACATACAAGCTACTAAAGATTTTCGTCAAACATCTGCTTTGTTTATTGTCTACTCTGGACAGAGGAGAGGTCAAAAGGCTTTGGCAACCTCTTTTTCTTTTTGGCTAAGAAGCTTAATCTGCTTAGCCTATGAGACTGCTGGACAGCAGCCTCCTGAAAGGATTACAGCTCATTCCACTAGAGCTGTGGCTTCCACTTGGGCCTTTAAAAATAAGGCTTCTGTTGAAATGATTTGCAAGGCGGCGACTTGGTCTTCGCTTCATACTTTTTCAAAATTTTACAAATTTTATACTTTTGCTTCATTGGAGGCTATATTTGGGAGAGAGGTTTTACAGGCAGTGGTTCCTTCCATTTAAGTTCCTGCCTTGTCCCTCCCTTCATCCGTGTACTTTAGCTTTGGTATTGGTATCCCACAAGTAATGGATGATCCGTGGACTGGATACACCTTACAAGAGAAAACACAATTTATGCTTACCTGATAAATTTATTTCTCTTGTGGTGTATCCAGTCCACGGCCCGCCCTGTCATTTTAAGGCAGGTAATTTTTAAATTTAAACTACAGTAACCACTGCACCCTATGGTTCCTCCTTTCTCGGCTTGTTTTCGGTCGAATGACTGGCTATGACAGTTAGGGAAGGAGCTATATTACAGCTCTGCTGTGGGTGTCCTCTTGCAACTTCCTGTTGGGAATGAGAATATCCCACAATTAATGGATGATCCGTGGACTGGATACTCCACAAGAGAATGCATAAATTGTGTTTTTAAGAAGCGCATCAAGCAATCCCCTTCCAGGAATGTCTGTCTTGTTAAAGTTCTTATTTTCTTGTTTTGTATCTCCTGATTTTCTCTTGTGCTTTGTCTCCAACTACAGCTTTTCTTTATGTAACAATAAGGCTGGAGACAGATTACATTAAAATTGTATAGCAAAAATGTCCCTCATTTAATTAATTCAACCATTTTTAATATGCACTAGCAAATGAGGATTATATTAGTATTTAGTCTTGCTTTGGTCTTGAGCCCATCACCAATCTGTCTTGTTATTTTTGGGCTGTATATAGGAAGCATTACGTACTGGAAAAGAGCCACCGGCTATATGGAAAGTCCAAAAGGCGTTGCTCCAAAAATTTATCCCTGAAGTGCGAGAGGAGCAGAGGTCATTTGCTGCTACGAACAGTGTACGTACAATATTTACATTTGATTGTTTTACTTTTATTAATATTTTTTGATGTTTGTGAGATTGCAACATATTGTACAAAATTGTTAAAAACGGGTTTGCTTTTCAGATTGTAATGTGTTCTATAAGAAGCTAAATGTTGAAATGAAACAGAAATTGTGTTGATTATAATAAAATGGTAGTTGGATAATGCATTAAAATGAGTATACAGAACACTAATTTTAGTGTGAGTGTAGGTCAATGCCACACTGAACCACATTTGTTAGCTGCTTGAGTAAAGTAAGTTCTAATTATCCATTAAATATTATATGCTTCTATTAGAAATTTAAGGGACAGTTTACTATAAAATTGATTTCCCTTAATGTGTTTCCAATTACTTTTTTTACCAGATGCAGAGTATAAAATGTATGAGATTTGCTTATTTATATATATTAAATAGCTGGTTTTGTGTTTTGAAGCCACAACCTAATAAAATGGGTTGAGCTTGTAGGTATAATAAGATATCATTACTTTATCACATTGTGTACATATACCTGCTTCTTTATTTTATATCTGTCCGTAAACCAATCATCAATACTTGGAGAGAACAATGGAAAATTAACATAATAATTACCTTATTTCTTTTACTGGCTGTATTAACACAGCTTGACCTCGAGGCCAAAAACTTTTAGAATAGGTGGGGATACCACAGGCTAAATAAACTAATTCAAATGCCAATATAAGGTTAATGGAAATACTTGTAAACAATTTAATACACTCCAGCAGGTAAAGTGGATCACTGGGAACAAATTAAAGGGGAGACATTTTTTGAGTAAACTGTCCCTTTGTGTTTTTTTTTAATATAAACAGCAATTCTAAAAAATTAATTGTAACATTTTCTCCTCTGTAGTATCTTGGATACTTTGGTGATGCAAAAACCAAGTACAAGCGTGTATATGTGAAGTTTGTGGAGAACACAAACAAGAAAGAATATGTGCGTGTTTGTTCTCTGAAGCCTAAGAGCAAAATTACAGTCCCTGCAAGGTACTAGTATCTAATTTTCACTTAATTTCAACTGTTTACTAAACTAAAGGGACATGAAACATTTTGACATTCTAATATAAAATTTGTAATTATGTGTAGTGAAAAATATTTCCTGTGTACTTCCATTGTTTGTTTGTTTTTCCTCTTTACGTTGATTAAACTCTAAAAATTGTGAAGACTGCCGTGCCCTTTTACAAGTCTAACCCTGACACACATCTAACTGGCCTCAACATAGATGCTAAGATGCAAGCAAAACACTGCAAGTTTTCTAACAAAATTACAGTGGCAATCTTTATTTACCCCAGTAACAAGTGCACCTCCAAGTAAAGCTAGTGGTATTGGGAGAGGTTTTTTTAAAAAAAAACAATGACTGCAAACAAGGTGTTGGCTTGTTCAGAAAGTATTAATCTTCGGCTCCTGTGCTAATATGTCCCTTTAAGCTTGTCTGAAGATTTGGTCACGCCATTCTGATTTTTATTCTTGGTGACGCATGGGTAGGTGACACGTGTGTGATTTGTTTTAGGACCCCCCACACAAAGACCAGTAACAAAGCACCAGAAATCTCTCCACCGAAATCCACACCGCCTAAAGTTGTGACTGTAAAACCCAAAGCTAAGCAGCCAAAGACCAAGGCTGAGCCTCCACCAAAGAAGAGGAAGCAGTGGAAAGAAGAATTTGAATCTTCTCAATCTGATTCATCTCCAGATATGCAAAGTGATGAGGAAGGTAAGCTTATAAATCTGGTTACCTTGTGAGATGCTGGACAGCAGGCAAGACACGTGCTTCCATTAAAAGTTCATAATTTACTATCAAGTTGATTTCTTAAGATCCCACATGTACTGTTTTTTTGTGTAATCAGACCAAGGTAACATAAGGTGCCCATTGTGTAAATAGATAAATATAAGAAATGCTTTCTGCTTCCCTAAAAGCTCAGCCCATTTAAATGGTTTGTGGTTTCATCTAGCAAAAATAACTTTCATATAGAAAAATGTAACTGATGCAATTTCCCCATATATTTTATACTTTTATACGCCGTTGATATAACAAGTCACTGGAAACTCATTAAGGGGAAACCAATGTTACCATACGCTGTCCCTTTAATGTAATGCAGATAAGTCTCTTTAGAAGACATTGTGGTTCATGTGATGGACAGTGGCAGTTAATATGTTCACATTTTATTGCTTAAAGGGACAGTAAAGTCAAAATGAAACTTTCATGATTCAGATAGGGCACTGGTTTTCAAACCTGTCCTCAGGCCTTCCTTACATGCCAGATTTTGAGGATATCTGAAATGGAGAATAGGTGAAATAATCAGTTGATTAGTAAACCTAACTAACAAACCAACTGCACTAACCGACAATTACAATAATAGGCTTCAATCGAGTAAAATGTTTAAGACACTCTTGATGTTATGTTGCAAGATATTCTACATACAAATTCTGTTAAACAATCATTGTCTTAATACCACATAAAAGATTTAGTAGCCTTGAGATAAAAAATAATTATTATATTCACAATTCTGTCAGGTAGATACATATGTTATTAAGGGAGGATTATCCCAATAATTCCCAAGATTATACTGACCATAAATCACCTTTGTGACTCAGAGAGTATGGTAGATCTATTTGTTGAAAGAAACCCTTTGCTTCAACTGGATACGAAATCTCTCCTGCGTTCACACGATAGCGGTGCTGCTTCACAATTCACTAAACACTAAGGAGTGTTCAGCCAACAACAACACTGGAAACAGACAAACAGAAAAAGCGCAACCACGACTCAAGGTAAAATGTTTAATATCTTCACTCTGAGCATGTAATAAGTTTCACTTACAAGAAATTTAAAATAATGATGCCTTTGTAACAACACACAGTCTGCAGTTTCCGGTTTCAGAACAGCTGATCCTGCTTCCACCTCTGTGTACCTATAGCGTGTGGAGTCCGTCACTGGCAATCTCGAGGTAAGTCTCTAGCCCTTGAAATGGTAGTGATGTCTGTGGCTTTGTCCCCGTCTACGCGTTTTATCCGGCTTCTGCAGACTTTATCAAGGCACTGGACGCGTAGACGGGGACAAAGCCACAGACATCACTACCATTTCAAGGGCTAAAGAGACTTACCTCGAGATTGCCAGTGACGGACTCCACACGCTATAGGTACACAGAGGTGGAAGCAGGATCAGCTGTTCGGAAACCAGAAACTGCAGGTTGTGTGTTGTTACAAAGGCATCATTATTTTAAATTTCTTGTAAGTGCAACTTATTACATGCTCAGAGTGAAGATATTAAACATTTTACCTTGAGTCGTGGTTGCGCTTTTTCTGTTCTTCTTTTTCCAGTGATTAGTAAACATTTTTATTTTACCTGCTCTCACTCAAGGTGATCCTGAAAATCTGACGTTAGGGAGTCCTGAGGTCAGGTTTGAAAAACATTGAGATAGGTCATGCAATTTTAAACAATTTTCCAATTTAGTTTTATCATCAAATTTGCTTTTTTCTTTTGGTATTCTTTTTTGAAAGCTAAACCTAGGTGGTCTCTAAACCCTTGAATGCTGCCTCTTATCTCAGGGCATTTTGACAGTTTTTTACATCTAGACAGCGCTAGTTCATATAGATAATATTGTGCTCACTCCTGTGGAGTCAGCACTGATTGGGTTAAATGCAAGTCTGTCAAAAGAACTGATATAAGGGGGCAGTCTGCAGAGGCTTAGATACATGGCGTAGATTCCGGTAAGATTGTTTCATTTTATTTTGATATGTGAATGTAATGTTAACAAAACAAGGTAGGGTCCCAGTGGAACTCCTTTTATTTCTTTCATGTAATTAGCAAGAGTCCATGAGCTAGTGACGTATGGGATATACATTCCTACCAGGAGGGGCAAAGTTTCCCAAACCTCAAAATGCCTATAAATACACCCCTCACCACACCCACAAATCAGTTTTACAAACTTTGCCTCCTATGGAGGTGGTATAGTAAGTTTGTGCTAGATTCTGCGTTGATATGCGCTCCGCAGCAGGTTGGAGCCCGGTTTTCCTCTCAGCGTGCAGTGAATGTCAGAGGGATGTGAGGATAGTATTGCCTATTTGAATTCAATTATCTCCTTCTACGGGGTCTATTTCATAGGTTCTCTGTTATCGGTCGTAGAGATTCATCTCTTACCTCCCTTTTCAGATCGACGATATACTCTTATTTATATACCATTACCTCTGCTGATTTTCGTTTCAGTACTGCTTTGGCTTTCTACAACATGTAGATGAGTGTCCTGGGGTAAGTAAGTCTTATTTTCTTCTGTTATGTGTGATCAGTCCACGGGTCATCATTACTTCTGGGATATAACTCCTCCCCAACAGGAAATGCAAGAGGATTCACCCAGCAGAGCTGCATATAGCTCCTCCCCTCTACGTCAGTCCCAGTCATTCTCTTGCACCCAACGACTAGATAGGATGTGTGAGAGGACTATGGTGATTATACTTAGTTTTTATGACTTCAATCAAAAGTTTGTTATTTTACAATAGCACCGGAGCGTGTTATTACTTCTCTGGCAGAGTTTGAGGAAGAATCTGCCAGAGTTTTTTACTATGATTTTAACCGGAGTTGTTAAGATCATATTGCTGTTCTCGGCCATCTGAGGGAGGTAAAGGCTTCAGATCAGGGGACAGCGGGCAGATGAATCTGCATTGAGGTATGTAGCAGTTTTTATTTTCTGAATGGAATTGATGAGAAAATCCTGCCATACCGTTAAAATGACATGTATGTATACACTTCAGTATTCTGGGGATGGTATTTCACCGGAACTACTCTGTTAAAGGTCACTAATCCTTTTAATAACTATTTATTATGTTAAACGTTTTTGCTGGAATGTAGAATCGTTTACATTGCTGAGGTACTGTGTGAATAAATATTTGGGCATTATTTTCCACTTGGCAGCCTTTTTTGCTTTTATTTGTGACAGTTTCGTTTCTCTTCACTGCTGTGTGGGAGAGGGAGGGGCCGTTTTTGGCGCTCTTTGCTACGCATCAAAAAAAAAAAAAATTCCAGTCAGTTACTTTTATATTTCCTGCATGATCCGGTTCATTTCTGACAGATCTCAGGGGTCTTCAAACTTCTTTGAAGGGAGGTAAATTCTCTCAGCAGAGCTGTGAGAATTCTTATAGTGACTGTGAATAAAAACGTTGCTTTGTATTTTTTATGTCAAATTTAATTATTGTTATTTTACTAATGGGAACAAACCTTTGCTAAAAGTTGTGTTGTTTTAAAGTTTGATGCTATAACTGTTTTTCAGTTCATTATTCAACTGTCATTTAATCGTTTAGTACCTCTTTGAGGCACAGTACGTTTTTGCTAAAAAAGATTATAACCAAGTTGTAAGTTTTTTTGCTAGTGTGTTAAACATGTCTGACTCAGAGGAAGATATCTGTGTCATTTGTTCCAATGCCAAGGTGGAGCCCAATAGAAATTTATGTACTAACTGTATTGATGCTACTTTAAATAAAAGTCAATCTGTACAATGTGAACAAATTTCACCAAACAGCGAGGGGAGAGTTATGCCGACTAACTCGCCTCACGCGGCAGTACCTGCATCTCCCGCCCGGGAGGTGCGTGATATTATGGCGCCTAGTACATCTGGGCGGCCATTACAGATAACATTACAAGATATGGCTACTGTTATGACTGAAGTTTTGTCTAAATTACCAGAACTAAGAGGCAAGCGTGATCACTCTGGGGTGAGAACAGAGTGCGCTGACAATGCTAGGGCCATGTCTGATACTGCGTCACAGCTCGCAGAGCATGAGGACGGAGAGCTTCATTCTGTGGGTGACGGTTCTGATCCAAACAGATTGGACTCAGATATTTCAAATTTTAAATTTAAATTGGAGAACCTCCGTGTATTACTAGGGGAGGTCTTAGCAGCTCTCAACGATTGTAACACCGTTGCAATACCAGAGAAACTGTGCAGGTTGGATAAATACTTTGCGGTACCGGCGAGTACTGAAGTTTTTCCTATACCTAAGAGACTAACTGAAATTGTTACTAAGGAGTGGGATAGACCCGGTGTGCCGTTCTCACCCCCTCCAATATTTAGAAAGATGTTTCCAATAGACGCCACCACTCGGGACTTATGGCAAACGGTCCCCAAGGTGGAGGGAGCAGTTTCTACTTTAGCTAAGCGTACCACTATCCCGGTGGAGGATAGCTGTGCTTTCTCAGATCCAATGGATAAAAAATTAGAGGGTTACCTTAAGAAAATGTTTGTTCAACAAGGTTTTATATTGCAACCCCTTGCATGTATCGCGCCGATTACGGCTGCGGCAGCATTTTGGATTGAGTCGCTGGAAGAGAACCTTAGTTCATCTACGCTAGACGACATTACGGACAGGCTTAGAGTCCTTAAACTAGCTAATTCTTTCATTTCGGAGGCCGTAGTACATTTAACCAAACTTACGGCTAAGAACTCAGGATTCGCCATACAGGCACGTAGGGCGCTGTGGCTAAAATCCTGGTCAGCAGATGTTACTTCTAAGTCCAAATTACTTAATATACCTTTCAAGGGGCAGTCTTTATTTGGGCCCGGTTTGAAAGAAATTATCGCTGACATTACAGGAGGTAAGGGCCACGCCCTACCCCAAGACAAAGCCAAAGCTAAGGCTAGACAGTCTAATTTTCGTCCCTTTCGGAATTTCAAAACAGGAGCAGCATCAACCTCCACTGCACCAAAACAGGAAGGAGCTGTTGCTCGTTACAGGCAAGGCTGGAAGCCTAACCAGGCCTGGAACAAGAGCAAGCAGGCCAGGAAACCTGCTGCTGCCCCAAAGACAGCATGAACCGAGAGCCCCCGATCCGGGACCGGATCTAGTGGGGGGCAGACTCTCTCTCTTCGCCCAGGCCTGGGCAAGAGATGTTCAGGATCCCTGGGCACTAGAGATCATATCTCAGGGATACCTTCTAGACTTCAAATTATCTCCCCCAAGAGGGAGATTTCATCTGTCAAGGTTGTCAACAAACCAGATAAAGAAAGAAGCGTTTCTACGCTGCGTACAAGATCTGTTATTAATGGGAGTGATCCATCCGGTTCCGCGGTCGGAACAAGGACAAGGGTTCTACTCAAACCTGTTTGTGGTTCCCAAAAAAGAGGGAACTTTCAGGCCTATCTTAGATTTAAAGATTCTAAACAAATTCCTAAGAGTTCCATCGTTCAAAATGGAAACTATTCGGACAATTTTACCCATGATCCAAGAGGGTCAGTACATGACCACTGTGGATTTAAAGGATGCTTACCTTCACATTCCGATCCACAAAGATCATCACCGGTATCTAAGGTTTGCCTTCTTAGACAGGCACTACCAGTTTGTAGCTCTTCCATTCGGATTGGCTACGGCTCCAAGAATCTTCACAAAGGTTCTGGGTGCCCTTCTGGCGGTACTAAGACCGCGAGGGATTTCGGTAGCTCCGTACCTAGACGACATTCTAATACAAGCTTCAAGCTTTCAAACTGCCAAGTCTCATACAGAGTTAGTTCTGGCATTTCTAAGGTCGCATGGATGGAAAGTGAACGAAAAGAAGAGTTCTCTCTTTCCTCTCACAAGAGTTCCATTCTTGGGGACTCTTATAGATTCTGTAGAAATGAAGATTTACCTGACAGAAGACAGGTTAACAAAGCTTCAAAATGCATGCCGTGTCCTTCATTCCATTCAACACCCGTCAGTAGCTCAATGCATGGAGGTGATCGGCTTAATGGTAGCGGCAATGGACATAGTACCTTTTGCACGCCTACATCTCAGACCGCTGCAATTATGCATGCTAAGTCAGTGGAACGGGGATTACTCAGATTTGTCCCCTACTCTGAATCTAAATCAAGAGACCAGAAATTCTCTTCTATGGTGGCTTTATCGGCCACACCTGTCCAGGGGGATGCCATTCAGCAGGCCAGACTGGACAATTGTAACAACAGACGCCAGCCTACTAGGTTGGGGCGCTGTCTGGAATTCTCTGAAGGCTCAGGGACTATGGAATCAGGAGGAGAGTCTCCTGCCAATAAACATTCTGGAATTGAGAGCGGTTCTCAATGCCCTTCTGGCTTGGCCCCAGTTAACAACTCGGGGGTTCATCAGGTTTCAGTCGGACAACATCACGACTGTAGCTTACATCAACCATCAGGGAGGGACAAGAAGCTCCCTAGCAATGATGGAAGTATCAAAGATAATTCGCTGGGCAGAGTCTCACTCTTGCCACCTGTCAGCAATCCACATCCCGGGAGTGGAGAACTGGGAGGCGGATTTCTTGAGTCGCCAGACTTTTCATCCGGGGGAGTGGGAACTTCATCCGGAGGTCTTTGCCCAAATACTTCGGCGTTGGGGCAAACCAGAGATAGATCTCATGGCGTCTCGCCAGAACGCCAAACTTCCTCGCTACGGGTCCAGATCCAGGGATCCGGAAGCAGTTCTGATAGATGCTTTGACAGCACCTTGGAACTTCGGGATGGCTTATGTGTTTCCACCCTTCCCTCTGCTTCCTCGATTGATTGCCAAAATCAAACAGGAGAGAGCATCAGTAATTCTAATAGCGCCTGCATGGCCACGCAGGACTTGGTATGCAGATCTAGTGGACATGTCATCCTGTCCGCCTTGGTCTCTACCTCTAAGACAGGACCTTCTGATACAGGGTCCATTCAAACATCAAAATCTAACTTCTCTGAAGCTGACTGCTTGGAAATTGAACGCTTGATTTTATCAAAACGTGGTTTTTCTGAGTCGGTTATTGATACCCTGATACAGGCTAGGAAGCCTGTTACCAGAAGGATTTACCATAAAATATGGCGTAAATACCTATACTGGTGCGAATCCAAAGGTTACTCTTGGAGTAAGGTTAGGATCGCTAGGATATTGTCCTTTCTACAAGAAGGTTTAGAAAAGGGTCTATCAGCTAGTTCTTTAAAGGGACAGATTTCAGCTCTGTCCATCTTGTTACACAGGCGTCTGTCAGAAAATCCAGACGTCCAGGCCTTTTGTCAGGCTTTAGCTAGGATCAAGCCTGTGTTTAAAGCTGTTGCTCCGCCATGGAGTTTAAACTTAGTTCTTAACGTTTTACAGGGTGTTCCGTTTGAACCCCTTCATTCCATTGATATAAAATTGTTATCTTGGAAAGTTCTGTTTTTAATGGCTATTTCCTCGGCTCGAAGAGTCTCTGAGTTATCAGCCTTACATTGTGATTCTCCTTATCTAATTTTTCACTCAGACAAGGTAGTTCTGCGTACTAAACCTGGGTTCTTACCTAAGGTAGTCACTAACAGGAATATCAATCAAGAGATTGTTGTTCCATCCTTGTGTCCAAATCCTTCTTCAAAGAAGGAACGTCTTCTACACAATCTGGATGTTGTTCGTGCCCTCAAGTTCTACTTGCAGGCAACTAAAGATTTTCGCCAAACTTCTTCCCTGTTTGTCGTTTATTCTGGACAGAGGAGAGGTCAAAAAGCTTCTGCTACCTCTCTCTCTTTTTGGCTTCGTAGCATAATACGTTTAGCCTATGAGACTGCTGGACAGCAGCCTCCTGAAAGAATTACAGCTCACTCCACTAGAGCTGTGGCTTCCACTTGGGCCTTTAAGAATGAGGCCTCTGTTGAACAGATTTGCAAGGCTGCAACTTGGTCTTCGCTTCATACTTTTTCCAAATTTTACAAATTTGACACTTTTGCTTCTTCGGAGGCTATTTTTGGGAGAAAGGTTCTTCAGGCAGTGGTTCCTTCTGCATAATGAGCCTGCCTATCCCTCCCGTCATCCGTGTACTTTTGCTTTGGTATTGGTATCCCAGAAGTAATGATGACCCGTGGACTGATCACACATAACAGAAGAAAACATAATTTATGCTTACCTGATAAATTCCTTTCTTCTGTTGTGTGATCAGTCCACGGCCCGCCCTGTTTTTAAGGCAGGTAAATATTTTTTAAATTATACTCCAGTCACCACTTCACCCTTGGTTACTCCTTTCTCGTTGATTCTTGGTCGAATGACTGGGACTGACGTAGAGGGGAGGAGCTATATGCAGCTCTGCTGGGTGAATCCTCTTGCATTTCCTGTTGGGGAGGAGTTATATCCCAGAAGTAATGATGACCCGTGGACTGATCACACAACAGAAGAAAGGAATTTATCAGGTAAGCATAAATTATGTTTTCTGTGACACTCTAAGCTATGGTTGGGCACTTTTTTATAAAGTTCTAAATATATGTATTCAAACATTTATTTGCCTTGACTCAGGATGTTCAACATTCCTTATTTCAGACAGTCAGTTTCATATTTGGGATAATGCATATGAATAAATCAATTTTTTTCTTACCTTAAAATTTGACTTTTTCCCTGTGGGCTGTTAGGCTCGCGGGGCTGAAAATGCTTCATTTTATTGCGTCATTCTTGGCGCTGACTTTTTTGGCGCAAAAAATTTTTTCCTTTTTCCGGCGTCATACGTGTCGCCGGAAGTTGCGTCATTTTTGACGCTCTTTTGCGCCAAATGTGTCGGCGTTCCGGATATGGCGTCATTTTTGGCGCCAAAAGCATTTAGGCGCCAAATAATGTGGGCGTCATTTTTGGCGCTAAAAAAATAAGGGCGTCACTATTGTCTCCACATTATTAAAGTCTCATTATTTATTGCTTCTGGTTGCTAGAAGCTTGTTCACTGGCATTTTTTCCCATTCCTGAAACTGTCATTTAAGGAATTTGATCAATTTTGCTTTATATGTTGTTTTTTCTATTACATATTGCAAGATGTCCCAGATTGACCCTGAGTCAGAAGATACTTCTGGAAAATCGCTGCTTGGTGCTGGAGCTACCAAAGCTAATTGTATCTGCTGTAAACTTATGGTATCTGTTCCTCCAGCTGTTGTTTGTACTGTTTGTCATGACAAACTTGTTAATGCAGATAATATTTCCTTTAGTACTGTTACATTACCTGTTGCTGTTCCGTCAACATCTAATACTCAGAGTGTTCCTGATAACATAAGAGATGTTGTTTCTAAATCCATTAAGAAGGCTATGTCTGTTATTCCTCCTTCTAGTAAACGTAAAAAGTCTTTTAAAACTTCTCATTTTTCAGATGAATTTTTAAATGAACATCATCATTCTGATAATGGTTCTTCTGGTTCAGAGGATTCTGTCTCAGAGGTTGATGCTGATAAATCTTCATATTTATTTAAAATGGAATTTATTCGTTCTTTACTTAAAGAAGTCCTAATTGCATTAGAAATTGAGGATTCTGGTCCTCTTCATACTAAATCTAAACGTTTAGATAAGGTTTTTAAATCTCCTGTAGTTATTCCAGAAGTTTTTCCTGTCCCTAGTGCTATTTCTGAAGTAATTTCCAGGGAATGGAATAATTTGGGTAATTCATTTACTCCTTCTAAACGTTTTAAGCAATTATATCCAGTGCCATCTGACAGATTAGAGTTTTGGGACAAAATCCCTAAGGTTGATAGGGCTGTCTCTACTCTTGCTAAGCGTACTACTATTCCTACGGCAGATGGTACTTCCTTTAAGGATCCTTTAGATAGGAAAATTGAATCCTTTCTAAGAAAAGCTTACTTGTGTTCAGGTAATCTTCTTAGACCTGCTATATCTTTAGCGGATGTTGCTGCAGCTTCAACTTTTTGGTTAGAAGCTTTAGCGCAACAAGTAACAGATCATAATTCTCATAGCATTATTATTCTTCTTCAACATGCTAATAATTTTATTTGTGATGCCATCTTTGATATCATTAGAGTTGATGTCAGGTATATGTCTCTAGCTATTTTAGCTAGAAGAGCTTTATGGCTTAAAACTTGGAATGCTGATATGTCTTCTAAGTCTACTCTGCTTTCCCTTTCTTTCCAGGGTAATAAATTGTTTGGTTCTCAGTTGGATTCTATTATCTCAACTGTTACTGGAGGGAAAGGAACTTTTTTACCACAGGATAAAAAATCTAAATGTAAATATAGGTCTAATAATCGTTTTCGTTCCTTTCGTCACAATAAGGAACAAAAGCCTGATCCTTCACCCACAGGAGTGGTATCAGTTTGGAAACCATCTCCAGTCTGGAATAAATCCAAGCCTTTTAGAAAATCAAAGCCAGCTCCTAAGTCCACATGAAGGTGCAGCCCTCATTCCAGCTCAGCTGGTAGGGGGCAGATTACGTTTTTTCAAAGAAATTTGGATCAATTCCGTTCACAATCTTTGGATTCAGAACATTGTTTCAGAAGGGTACAGAATTGGCTTCAAGATAAGGCCTCCTGCAAAGAGATTTTCTTTCATGTAATTAGCAAGAGTCCATGAGCTAGTGACGTATGGGATATACATTCCTACCAGGAGGGGCAAAGTTTCCCAAACCTTAAAATGCCTATAAATACACCCCTCACCACACCCACAATTCAGTTTTACAAACTTTGCCTCCTATGGAGGTGGTGAAGTAAGTTTGTGCTAGATTCTACGTTGATATGCGCTCCGCAGCAGGTTGGAGCCCGGTTTTCCTCTCAGCGTGCAGTGAATGTCAGAGGGATGTGAAGAGAGTATTGCCTATTTGAATGCAGTGATCTCCTTCTACGGGGTCTATTTCATAGGTTCTCTGTTATCGGTCGTAGAGATTCATCTCTTACCTCCCTTTTCAGATCGACGATATACTCTTATATATATATATACCATTACCTCTGCTGATTACAGTTTCAGTACTGGTTTGGCTATCTGCTATATGTAGATGAGTGTCCTGGGGTAAGTAAATCTTATTTTCTGTGACACTCTAAGCTATGGTTGGGCACTTTGTTTATAAAGTTCTAAATATATGTATTCAAACATTTATTTGCCTTGACTCAGAATGTTCAACATTCCTTATTTTTCAGACAGTCAGTTTCATATTTGGGATAATGCATTTGAATTAATCTTTTTTTCTTACCTTCAAAAATTTGACTCTTTTTTTTTTTCCCTGTGGGCTGTTAGGTTTTCTTTCCCGTGTCCCAGTAAACCCAGCGAAGGCTCAAGCATTTCTGAAATGTGTTTCAGATCTAGAGTTGGCTGGAGTAATTATGCCAGTTCCAGTTCTGGAACAGGGACTGGGGTTTTATTCAAATTTCTTCATTGTACCAAAGAAGGAGAATTCCTTCAGACCAGTTCTGGATCTAAAAATATTGAATCGTTATGTAAGGATACCAACATTCAAAATGGTAACTGTAAGGACTATCCTGCCTTTTGTTCAGCAAGGGCATTATATGTCTACAATAGATTTACAGGATGCATATCTGCATATTCCGATTCATCCAGATCACTATCAGTTTCTGAGATTCTCTTTACTAGACAAGCATTACCAGTTTGTGGCTCTGCCGTTTGGCCTAGCTACAGCTCCAAGAATTTTTACGAAGGTTCTCGGTGCCCTTCTGTCTGTAATCAGAGAACAGGGTATTGTGGTATTTCCTTATTTGGACGATATCTTGGTACTTGCTCAGTCTTCACATTTAGCAGAATCTCATACGAATCGACTTGTGTTGTTTCTTCAACATCATGGTTGGAGGATCAATTTACCAAAAAGTTCATTGATTCCTCAGACACAGGTAACCTTTTTAGGTTTCCAGATAGATTCAGTGTCCATGACTCTATCTTTGACAGACAAGAGACGTCTAAAATTGATATCAGCTTGTCGAAACCTTCAGTCACAATCATTCCCTTTGGTAGCCTTATGCATGGAAATTCTAGGTCTTATGACTGCTGCATCGGACGCGATCCCCTTTGCTCGTTTTCACATGCGGCCTCTTCAGCTCTGTATGCTGAACCAGTGGTGCAGGGATTACACAAAGATATCTCAATTAATATCTTTAAAACCGATTGTACGACACTCTCTGACGTGGTGGACAGATCACTATCGTTTAGTTCAGGGGGCTTCTTTTGTTCTTCCGACCTGGACTGTAATTTCAACAGATGCAAGTCTTACAGGTTGGGGAGCTGTGTGGGGGTCTCTGACAGCACAAGGGGTTTGGGAATCTCAGGAGGTGAGATTACCGATCAATATTTTGGAACTCCGTGCAATTTTCAGAGCTCTTCAGTCTTGGCCTCTTCTAAAGAGAGAATCGTTCATTTGTTTTCAGACAGACAATGTCACAACTGTGCCATACATCAATCATCAAGGAGGGACTCACAGTCCTCTGGCTATGAAAGAAGTATCTCGAATTCTGGTATGGGCGGAATCCAGCTCCTGTCTAGTTTCTGCGGTTCATATCCCAGGTATAGACAATTGGGAAGCGGATTATCTCAGTCGCCAAACGTTACATCCGGGCAAATGGTCTCTTCACCGAGAGGTTTTTCTTCAGATTGTTCAAATGTGGGGACTTCCAGAAATAGATTTGATGGCCTCTCATCTAAACAAGAAACTTCCCAGGTATCTGTCCAGATCCAGGGATCCTCAAGCGGTAGCAGTGGATGCATTGTCACTTCCTTGGAAGTATCATCCTGCCTATATCTTTACACCTCTAGTTCTTCTTCCAAGAGTAATCTCCAAGATTCTGAAGGAATGCTCGTTTGTTCTGCTGGTAGCTCCAGCATGGCCTCACAGGTTTTGGTATGCGGATCTTGTCCGGATGGCCTCTTGCCGACCGTGGACTCTTCCGTTAAGGCCAGACCTTCTGTCGCAAGGTCCTTTTTTCCATCAGGATCTCAAATCCTTAAATTTAAAGGTATGGAGATTGAACGCTTGATTCTTAGTCAAAGAGGTTTCTCTGACTCTGTGATTAATACTATGTTACAGGCTCATAAATCTGTATCTAGGGAGATATATTATAGAGTCTGGAAGACTTATATTTCTTGGTGTCTTTCTCATCATTTTTCCTGGCATTCTTTTAGAATTCCGAGAATTTTACAGTTTCTTCAGGATGGTTTGGATAAAGGTTTGTCTGCAAGTTCCTTGAAAGGACAAATCTCTGCTCTTTCTGTTCTTTTTCACAGAAAGATTGCTAATCTTCCTGATAATCATTGTTTTGTACAAGCTTTGGTTCGTATAAAACCTGTCATTAAGTCAATTTCTCCTCCTTGGAGTTTGAATTTGGTTCTGAGGGCTCTTCAAGCTCCTCCGTTTGAACCTATGCATTCATTGGACATTAAATTACTTTCTTGGAAAGTTTTGTTCCTTTTGGCCATCTGTTCTGCCAGAAGAGTTTCTGAATTATCTGCTCTTTCTTGTGAGTCTCCTTTTCTGATTTTTCACCAGGATAAGGCGGTGTTGCGAACTTCTTTTAAATTTTTACCTAAGGTTGTGAATTCCAACAACATTAGTAGAGAAATTGTGGTTCCTTCATTATGTCCTAATCCTAAGAATTCTAAGGAGAAATCATTGCATTCTTTGGATGTTGTTAGAGCTTTGAAATATTATGTTGAAGCTACTAAGAATTTCCGAAAGACTTCTAGTCTATTTGTTATCTTTTCCGGTTCTAGGAAAGGTCAGAAGGCCTCTGCCATTTCTTTGGCATCTTGGTTGAAATCTTTAATTCATCATGCTTATGTTGAGTCGGGTAAAACTCCGCCTCAAAGGATTACAGCTCATTCTACTAGGTCAGTTTCTACTTCCTGGGCGTTTAGGAATGAAGCTTCGGTTGATCAGATTTGCAAAGCAGCAACTTGGTCTTCTTTGCATACTTTTACTAAATTCTACCTTTTTGATGTGATTTCTTCTTCTGAAGCTGTCTTTGGTAGAAAAGTACTTCAGGCAGCTGTTTCAGTTTGAATGTTCTGCTTATATTTTCAGTTTTTTTCTTTATAAGATTTAAACTTTATTTTTGGGTGTGGATTTTTTTCAGCGGAATTGGCTGTCTTTATTTTATCCCTCCCTCTCTAGTGGCTCTTGCGTGGAAGATCCACATCTTGGGTAGTCATTATCCCATACGTCACTAGCTCATGGACTCTTGCTAATTACATGAAAGAAAACATAATTTATGTAAGAACTTACCTGATAAATTCATTTCTTTCATATTAGCAAGAGTCCATGAGGTCCACCCTTTTTTTGTGGTGGTTATGATTTTTTTGTATAAAGCACAATTATTCCAATTCCTTATATTTATGCTTCACACTTTTTTCTTTTCACCCCAGTTCTTGGCTATTCGTTAAACTGATTTGTGGGTGTGGTGAGGGGTGTATTTATAGGCATTTTGAGGTTTGGAAAACTTTGCCCCTCCTGGTAGGAATGTATATCCCATACGTCACTAGCTCATGGACTCTTGCTAATATGAAAGAAATTAATTTATCAGGTAAGTTCTTACATAAATTATGTTTTTTATAAGGAATCATGGGTTAATATCTCCTGAGGGGGGTTATTGAACAGGGTTCTATCTGCTAATGTGTAGCAATACCTAGGCTCATGGCTTTACGGAACATAACGGCCTTATCTGAATGACATAATCTCTCTAAATTGCGTACCCTTTTTGTGACTGGCACGGTACACCTTGTGACGGGTGCGGTTACTGTGTTTCTCACTTCCGTATGCTGACTGTGTGTGACAGAGTCTAAAGGCTTGTGAGTTATCTGGTTCACAGGAGGTGGTGAGTGCCCCAGCCATTGGGGGTGTAAAAAGGGTGCCAGTTAGTTTTTGCCATTTTTGTAATCCCAAGATTATGGAGGATTCTGATACGTTAGACACAGATGTCTCCGATATGGAGACTGCGTCTTGTGATGAATATGAAATGGCCCGGGTAATCAATGCCCATCAGTTATGTTCCGATTGTCGTTCTAGAGTACTCTCTTCTCCCGAATCAGGGAGCTTAGAGTGCATTGAGCCATCCGCCTCCGTGGTTTCCATGTCCCGTGAGGCGCGTGCCCCAAACCCTTTATCGGCTACACAAGCAGGGGTCCATATGGCCTTTACTCCTCCAGAGGGTGGCTTGTTTCCTCCAGAGGTTAGGTCACGGTTCCGCATGGCCATTTCTATGGCACTGACTCATTTATATCTCCCAAGCAAAATATTTCACAGATACTGTCCGTGTTCTGATAACCAGGGCCGTCGGGCAGGGGATCGCCTGATTCAGTTCGGCCTCCTGGGGAAGCGTTGGCCTCTGAGGCTTCAGGGGCCCGAACCTCAGGGGGGGTCGGGGTTTTTCGTTGATCCGATGAGGGATAATTTTGCCTTCCGTTATAGGCTGGCACGTCTTTGTGTTCTTTTAAGGCATGTTTTGGCGATGTTAGAGGATCCCAGTCCTAATGGGCCAAGGGATCCAAGGCCTTAGACGCTGGATGGAAATTGGATGCAACGTTTGGGGGATGAAGCCAATCTCCTTAACGTCTCTGTTTTATTTTTTCTTTATGTTTCGGTTCTAGTTCTGAGCTTGGGTGAATGTGGCCTCTGATCGGCTGGTCCCATTGGCGTTCTCATTCACCTTGGGCATTCACCCGATGGGTGGATATGTTTCATTTGTTTTTCTTAAACTCATGTCTGTTAGATTTTCATTTGTAAGAACGTTCTTCTCTGTAACCGATACTTGCGATTTTGGTCGCGTTGGCACTTCCACGGAAGTTGCACACTTTTTGAATAATAGAATTATGTTTTCTAGTTCATTTATCGATCCTTCGGGTTGAGTTTTCTTGGACCTTGGGCAGTTCTGGAGTGTCCTTATACCAGGCAGGTACTGGTCGGACGCTTTTCTGCTTTTACCTGGGTTCATGTCACCCTCGTGGTGCTGATTTACTCCTGTCGGATTCTGTATGTCACTTGGCCTATTGCTATGGACTCCGCGCTCGGATCCTATTCGAAGTATGAGGCCTAGTGTTTAGATACAACCCCTCTGATAGAGGGTTGTGAGTGCCGATCTAAAGTTGGCTTTTTCTGGCTACTTGCCTGGGATATGGATCTGTTTTCTCCAACATAGGTGTGTCCGGTCCACGGCGTCATCCTTACTTGTGGGATATTCTCTTCCCCAACAGGAAATGGCAAAGAGCCCAGCAAAGCTGGTCACATGATCCCTCCTAGGCTCCGCCTACCCCAGTCATTCTCTTTGCCGTTGTACAGGCAACATCTCCACGGAGATGGCTTAGAGTTTTTTAGTGTTTAACTGTAGTTTTTATTATTCAATCAAGAGTTTGTTATTTTAAAATAGTGCTGGTATGTACTATTTACTCTGAAACAGAAAAGAGATGAAGATTTCTGTTTGTAAGAGGAAAATGATTTTAGCAACCGTTACTAAAATCGATGGCTGTTCCACACAGGACTGTTGAGAGGAATTAACTTCAGTTGGGGGAACAGTGAGCAGACTTTTGCTGCTTGAGGTATGACACATTCTAACAAGACGATGTAATGCTGGAAGCTGTCATTTTCCCTATGGGATCCGGTAAGCCATTTTTATTACAGAGTAAATAAGGGCTTCACAAGGGCTTGTTAAGACTGTAGACATTTTCTGGGCTAAATCGATTCATATATAAACATATTTAGCCTTGAGGAATCATTTAATCTGGGTATTTTTGTAAAATAATATCGGCAGGCACTGTTTTAGACACCTTATTCTCCAGGGGCTTTCCCTAATCATAGGCAGAGCCTCATTTTCGCGCCGGTATTGCGCACTTGTTTTTGAGAAGCATGACATGCAGTCGCATGTGTGAGGAGCTCTGATACATAAAAAAGACTTTCTGAAGGCGTCATTTGGTATCGTATTCCCCTTTGGGCTTGGTTGGGTCTCAGCAAAGCAGATACCAGGGACTGTAAAGGGGTTAAAGATAAAAACGGCTCTGGTTCCGTTATTTTAAGGGTTAAAGCTTCCAAATTTGGTGTGCAATACTTTTAAGGCTTTAAGACACTGTGGTGAAATTTTGGTGAATTTTGAACAATTCCTTCATACTTTTTCGCAATTGCAGTAATAAAGTGTGTTCAGTTTAAAATTTAAAGTGACAGTAACGGTTTTATTTTAAAACGTTTTTTGTACTTTGTTATCAAGTTTATGCCTGTTTAACATGTCTGAACTACCAGATAGACTGTGTTCTGAATGTGGGGAAGCCAAGGTTCCTTCTCATTTAAATAGATGTGATTTATGTGACACTGAAAATGATGCCCAAGATGATTCCTCAAGTGAGGGGAGTAAGCATGGTACTGCATCATTCCCTCCTTCGTCTACACCAGTCTTGCCCACTCAGGAGGCCCCTAGTACATCTAGCGCGCCAATACTCCTTACTATGCAACAATTAACGGCTGTAATGGATAATTCTATCAAAAACATTTTAGCCAAAATGCCCACTTATCAGCGTAAGCGCGACTGCTCTGTTTTAGATACTGAAGAGCATGAGGACGCTGATGATAATGGTTCTGATATGCCCCTACACCAGTCTGAGGGGGCCAGGGAGGTTTTGTCTGAGGGAGAAATTTCAGATTCAGGGAAAATTTCTCAACAAGCTGAACCCGATGTGATTACATTTAAATTTAAGTTGGAACATCTCCGCGCTCTGCTTAAGGAGGTGTTATCCACTCTGGATGATTGTGAGAATTTGATCATCCCAGAGAAACTATGTAAAATGGACAAGTTCCTAGAGGTCCCGGGGCCCCCAGAAGCTTTTCCTATACCCAAGCGGGTGGCGGACATTGTAAATAAAGAATGGGAAAGGCCCGGTATACCTTTCGTCCCTCCCCCCATATTTAAAAAATTGTTTCCCATGGTCGACCCCAGAAAGGACTTATGGCAGACAGTCCCCAAGGTCGAGGGGGCGGTTTCTACTTTAAACAAACGCACCACTATACCCATAGAAGATAGTTGTGCTTTCAAAGATCCTATGGATAAAAAATTAGAAGGTTTGCTTAAAAAGATGTTTGTTCAGCAAGGTTACCTTCTACAACCAATTTCATGCATTGTCCCTGTCACTACAGCCGCGTGTTTCTGGTTCGATGAGCTAGAAAAGGCGATCGATAGTGATTCTCCTCCTTATGAGGAGATTATGGACAGAATCCGTGCTCTCAAATTGGCTAATTCTTTCACCCTAGACGCCACTTTGCAATTGGCTAGGTTAGCGGCGAAAAATTCTGGGTTTGCTATTGTGGCGCGCAGAGCGCTTTGGTTGAAATCTTGGTCAGCGGATGCGTCTTCCAAGAACAAATTGCTTAACATTCCTTTCAAGGGGAAAACGCTGTTTGGCCCTGACTTGAAAGAGATTATCTCTGATATCACTGGGGGTAAGGGCCACGCCCTTCCTCAGGATAGGTCTTTCAAGGCCAAAAATAAACCTAATTTTCGTCCCTTTCGTAGAAACGGACCAGCCCCAAGTGCTACGTCCTCTAAGCAAGAGGGTAATACTTCTCAAGCCAAGCCAGCCTGGAGACCAATGCAAGGCTGGAACAAGGGAAAGCAGGCCAAGAAGCCTGCCACTGCTACCAAGACAGCATGAAATGTTGGCCCCCGATCCGGGACCGGATCTGGTGGGGGGCAGACTCTCTCTCTTCGCTCAGGCTTGGGCAAGAGATGTTCTGGATCCTTGGGCACTAGAAATAGTCTCCCAAGGTTATCTTCTGGAATTCAAGGGGCTTCCCCCAAGGGGGAGGTTCCACAGGTCTCAATTGTCTTCAGACCACATAAAGAGACAGGCATTCTTACATTGTGTAGAAGACCTGTTAAAAATGGGAGTGATTCATCCTGTTCCATTAGGAGAACAAGGGATGGGGTTCTACTCCAATCTGTTCGTAGTTCCCAAAAAAGAGGGAACGTTCAGACCAATCTTGGATCTCAAGATCCTAAACAAGTTTCTCAAGGTTCCATCGTTCAAAATGGAAACTATTCGAACAATTCTTCCTTCCATCCAGGAAGGTCAATTCATGACCACGGTGGATTTAAAGGATGCGTATCTACATATTCCTATCCACAAGGAACATCATCGGTTCCTAAGGTTCGCATTCCTGGACAAGCATTACCAGTTCGTGGCACTTCCTTTCGGATTAGCCACTGCTCCAAGGATTTTCACAAAGGTACTAGGGTCCCTTCTAGCGGTACTAAGACCAAGGGGCATTGCAGTAGTACCTTACTTGGACGACATTCTGATTCAAGCGTCGTCCCTTCCTCAAGCAAAGGCTCACACGGACATAGTCCTGGCCTTTCTCAGATCTCACGGATGGAAAGTGAACGTAGAAAAGAGTTCTCTATCTCCGTCAACAAGGGTTCCCTTCTTGGGAACAATAATAGACTCCTTAGAAATGAGGATTTTTCTGACAGAGGCCAGAAAAACAAAACTTCTAAACTCTTGTCAAACACTTCATTCCGTTCCTCTTCCTTCCATAGCGCAGTGCATGGAAGTAATAGGTTTGATGGTAGCGGCAATGGACATAGTTCCTTTTGCGCGCATTCATCTAAGACCATTACAACTGTGCATGCTCAGTCAGTGGAATGGGGACTATACAGACTTGTCTCCGACGATTCAAGTAAATCAGAGGACCAGAGACTCACTCCGTTGGTGGCTGTCCCTGGACAACCTGTCACAAGGGATGACCTTCCGCAGACCGGAGTGGGTCATTGTCACGACCGACGCCAGTCTGATGGGCTGGGGCGCGGTCTGGGGACCCCTGAAAGCTCAGGGTCTTTGGTCTCGGGAAGAATCTCTTCTACCGATAAATATTCTGGAACTGAGAGCGATATTCAATGCTCTCAAGGCTTGGCCTCAGCTAGCAAAGTCCAAGTTCATACGGTTTCAATCAGACAACATGACGACTGTTGCGTACATTGACCATCAGGGGGGAACAAGGAGTTCCCTGGCGATGGAAGAAGTGACCAAAATCATTCAATGGGCGGAGACTCACTCCTGCCACCTGTCTGCAATCCACATTCCAGGAGTGGAAAATTGGGAAGCGGATTTTCTGAGTCGTCAGACATTACATCCGGGGGAGTGGGAACTCCATCCGGAAATCTTTGCCCAAATTACTCAATTGTGGGGCATTCCAGACATGGATCTGATGGCCTCTCGTCAGAACTTCAAGGTTCCTTGCTACGGGTCCAGATCCAGGGATCCCAAGGCGACTCTAGTAGATGCACTAGTAGCACCTTGGACCTTCAAACTAGCTTATGTATTCCCGCCGTTTCCTCTCATCCCCAGGCTGGTAGCCAGGATCAATCAGGAGAGGGCGTCGGTGATCTTGATAGCTCCTGCGTGGCCACGCAGGACTTGGTATGCAGATCTGGTGAATATGTCATCGGCTCCACCATGGAAGCTACCTTTGAGACGAGACCTTCTTGTTCAAGGTCCGTTCGAACATCCGAATCTGGTCTCACTCCAGCTGACTGCTTGGAGATTGAACGCTTGATCTTATCAAAACGAGGTTTCTCAGATTCTGTTATTGATACTCTTGTTCAGGCCAGAAAGCCTGTAACTAGAAAAATTTACCACAAAATATGGAAAAAATATATCTGTTGGTGTGAATCTAAAGGATTCCCTTGGAACAAGGTAAAGATTCCTAAGATTCTATCCTTTCTTCAAGAAGGATTGGAGAAAGGATTATCGGCAAGTTCCTTGAAGGGACAGATTTCTGCCTTGTCTGTGTTACTTCACAAAAAGCTGGCAGCTGTGCCAGATGTTCAAGCCTTTGTTCAGGCTCTGGTTAGAATCAAGCCTATTTACAAACCTTTGACTCCTCCTTGGAGTCTCAACTTAGTTCTTTCAGTTCTTCAGGGGGTTCCGTTTGAACCCTTGCATTCCGTTGATATTAAGTTATTATCTTGGAAAGTTTTGTTTTTGGTTGCAATTTCTTCTGCTAGAAGAGTTTCAGAATTATCTGCTCTGCAGTGTTCTCCTCCTTATCTGGTTTTCCATGCAGATAAGGTGGTATTACGTACTAAACCTGGTTTTCTTCCGAAAGTTGTTTCTAACAAACACATTAACCAGGAGATAGTCGTGCCTTCTTTGTGTCCGAATCCAGTTTCAAAGAAGGAACGTTTGTTGCACAATTTGGATGTTGTTCGCGCTCTAAAATTCTATTTAGATGCTACAAAGGATTTTAGACAAACATCTTCCTTGTTTGTTGTTTATTCTGGTAAAAGGAGAGGTCAAAAAGCAACTTCTACCTCTCTCTCTTTTTGGATTAAAAGCATCATCAGATTGGATTATGAGACTGCCGGACGGCAGCCTCCTGAAAGAATCACAGCTCATTCCACTAGGGCTGTGGCTTCCACATGGGCCTTCAAGAACGAGGCTTCTGTTGATCAGATATGTAGGGCAGCGACTTGGTCTTCACTGCACACTTTTACCAAATTTTACAAGTTTGATACTTTTGCTTCTTCTGAGGCTATTTTTGGGAGAAAGGTTTTGCAAACCGTGGTGCCTTCCATTTAGGTGACCTGATTTGCTCCCTCCCTTCATCCGTGTCCTAAAGCTTTGGTATTGGTTCCCACAAGTAAGGATGACGCCGTGGACCGGACACACCTATGTTGGAGAAAACAGAATTTATGTTTACCTGATAAATTACTTTCTCCAACGGTGTGTCCGGTCCACGGCCCGCCCTGGTTTTTTAATCAGGTCTGATAATTTATTTTCTTTAACTACAGTCACCACGGTATCATATGGTTTCTCCTATGCAAATATTCCTCCTTTACGTCGGTCGAATGACTGGGGTAGGCGGAGCCTAGGAGGGATCATGTGACCAGCTTTGCTGGGCTCTTTGCCATTTCCTGTTGGGGAAGAGAATATCCCACAAGTAAGGATGACGCCGTGGACCGGACACACCGTTGGAGAAAGTAATTTATCAGGTAAACATAAATTCTGTTTTTGTAGACGTCATCATGGTTCTTTCAAGTCCCTGGGAACTCAGAACCATAGTTTTCATTCCTTTGGAGTTGGGAGATGTGAGTGACCTATGTGGTCTGGTGTTCCCAGTGGTGAATGATTTGCGTCTTCACTTGAGGTTCTTCCGGAGGCTGATTCTTTGGCCTATTAAACATTTTCTTGCGGTGGCGGAGTCTTTCCCCTTCCCGCCTTGGGCGGGTCATCTGGCCTGGAAGCACAGGCATGTCCTTTCTTTGCTCAGAGATGCATTACTCTAAGAGGTGGAGTGCAGGGGTTTCCTGCCTTCTGTGGGGAGCTGCAAGGCTTCAAGCTTTTACCCTGTCAAAGGTTTTTTTTTTTTCGGAAGATCGATCCTGGCTGTTGTCTCTTCCATATTATACACTTGGTCTGACCATAGTCTTCGACGTTCGGGTGTTATCTGTGTCCTCGTTGCATATCTAGCCTTGGGGCTTAACAGTGAAGAGTCAAGGTCGGTTACAGACGGTCGCCATTCTGGGGTCCTGTAGTTGACCATTTATCCTTGATGATCTGTTAAGGGCTTCGTGGAGGGTGCTTTACGTCTATCTCTCTGGGATGGCAAGTAAGGTTCAGGGTTCACATTCACCTTTGGGTGTTGGTTGCTACCTTGCTAGTTTGTGTAACACGTGGTTACGCTTGTCTACAAGATTTTTCCTTGCAATCCAAGAGTGCTGAATTCTCAAACTGTTCAGGAGTTCTTTAAGACTCTTGGGTTTGAGGCTGTTGCTAGATCGCCAAGTCTACAGACTTTAGATGGTGCGCTCCTAATCATAGGAGGCAGCTTAGGGTTCCTCTGGAAGTTAGATCTTTCTATCAATTCCGTTTTTCGAGAACTCTGGCCTAGGTCCATATCTCTCCCTGGATGGGTGTGGACAGTTCTGTTTCTCCTTAGGTGTTTGTGGTTCCGTGTGCCCCTCTCAGAGAGGGGCGGGGCTCTGTTTCTCATGCGAGATGCCTATCTGCCTGTGGCTTAGGTTCTAGGTCTCTCTGACGGATACCTACTGGTCTTCTGGCGCATTCAGTGTTCCTTGTAGACTCCAGGTATCTTTCAACTGGGTTGGCGATATGGCCGAGGAGTCTCGCCTCTATGGTAGGGTGGTTTCCGTTGCTTTGGTCTCCTTCTCTCCTAGAGTGGGGGATGGGTTCTCCTGGTTCGGAGTTACCTTAGTATCTGTGGCGACCTGTGGGTCCTTTTTTTCTTGCCTTGTAAGGGTTTTTCCCTTCTTGCGTTATCAGAATCCTGGAAAGTTAGATGTGGAGTAGTAACTGGTTACACCGCTCCTGCAGCGGAAGGCTGGGGGTTTGAACCTTGTTGGGGCTCCTGTTAAATGTTGGATTCTGATATATAGATGCTGGGGGTCTGTGAGCCCTCTTCCATTGGGAAGTGTTCCTCTTTGAGGAAAACGTCAGGGTAGGTGGGTCTCGTACCAGAGCACAAAGTCTATCCTGACTCACTGTAGCATGCCGTTTGTAGTAGTGGTCAGAGGTCTACTCAGGGGCTTTGTTCCTTGTTGACCCATCTCTTTTTCTTCCAGAGGTCTGGGACTCTTGTCTTTGGTCTTTAGCGAACTAGCCTTTGGGCTGTGACCATTACCTTGGAGGGAAGGTCGGGGATCGGTTAATCTACGCAGTGTTGACCATTTTCTTCCAGAGTCGGTCCTCCCCTTCGGTGGGAGGACTTTTGATGTCCTCCTATTTTCTACTGGCATCTGGTGCTGGGACGCTCCTTAGAGCCCGGTATCTGAGGGCTGTTGTTGAGACTTTGGAAGGTTTGCCGTTTGAAACCAGCTACAGCTATTGCACTTTGAATGTGTGCTAGCAGACTTTAAAACGCCTTCGGTGGTTTGGGTTTCACGATGGTTGAGTCCGCTTTCCTACCTGGAAGCTGGACATTGTGAGTTCCTCTTCAGACGGTTTGGTGTTTTCCTGGAGAGCTCTTTACTTACTGCTGGGTTAGTTATCCTATTTCTGCTGTCTCTGATTGCCTAGCCTGCAGGTTTCGATCTGATACGAGGCAATACGGAACTCATGGTTTTCTGGAGTACCTTTATGGTATGTACGGGGTCGGGGATATGAGGGTGCCCCTTAAGTCCCTTTTGGGACGTGTTTCCCTGTGTATGGATCTCTCTTTTTTTTTTTTTTTTTTTATTGGATCCTTGTGTTTCTAGGGAGTTTGTCTCCCTGGGCGCTACTATCATAAGACAACCGTGGGTTGTTCTAGGTTTATGAGCCGTGTGGATTGATCCTTTGGATTCTTATGGGAATCTGTTCTACTTTTTGGGGGCAGGTAGCGGTCCTTGTCTTTCGGCCGGGTACCTTCATGGGAGTCGAGAGCCACGGGGCTGACTCCTCGAAGGCTGTTTGTGCTCGACGGACTCTGGGACTGAGTGGTCTCTAGCTCGGCTTTGCTGGCGGTGTAACTAATATGCAGTTACCTGGGCTTCGGGTTTTCACCTGTGTCGTCGTCTTTTTTTTTTTTTTGTTGTTTTTTTTTTTTTTTTTAAGAATGTATTCTGGATCTGGACTTGTGGCTTGGTTTCGCCACAGCTACGGCACTCCGTTTTCCTGGTGGGTTGAACCTGAAATTTGATAGACCGGTGTCACTTCCGGTCCCTTAGCCGGTTCCACGGCTGTTGCCAGTAACGCCGCACGCCTCACAGCATCAACTCTCTGTCGGGTAATTCAGGCTGTGGTGCGTTTCGAAGAGGCCGCCTTTTGAACCCACTCGTTGTTTGCATTCAGTGTCCTCTAGCTTAGGTATTGTTTTCCCAAAAGTAATGAATGCAGCTGTGGACTCTTCCTATTTAAGAAGAAAAACATAAATTATGCTGAATTTTCTTTTCTTCTGACAGGAAGAGTCCACAGCTCCCGCCCGTGTTTTTATCTATGAGGCGGCTGTAATTTTTTGTTCTTCTGGCACCTTTTTTTTCACCCTGATATTTCTCCTACTGTTCCTTGTTCCCTTGGCAGAATGACTGGGGGATGAGGGAAGTGGGGGGAGGTATTTAAGCCTTTTGACTGGGGTGTCTTTGCCTCCTCTTGGTGGCCAGGTTCTGTATTTCCCAAAAGTAATGAATGCAGCTGTGGACTCTTCCCGTCAGAAGAAAAGAAAATTATCAGGTAAGCATAATTTATGTTTTTAAACAATAGCATTTCTGGAGTAGACTGTCCCTTTAAGATCAAATATTTACTTGCCATCTGCAATGTTTTTTAGAGTTTGAACCTCCACCACCACCGGTTACAACTCGCTTTTTGAATACTCGGGCCATGAAGGAGACATTCAAAGGCTACGTTGAGTTACTTGTTGGAATTGCATTGGATGGCGACATGATACAAACATTAGAAAAAAACAATGGTAAGAAATCTGCATTGTTTTGCACAGAACGTTATGTCAGCCATGTGGTATTATGAAGTAGCCATGTGGGGGCAGTGTAATACTTTTAATATTATAATTTGTTCTGCTATTTGTAAATTTACATTTCTTTTACAGCTTGCTGAGAGTAAACTGAACTCTAATTTGTTTTCATCATATACTAATTTATTGTGAGCAGTTCTTTTGTGTTTCTTGGTGCTTTGTAAGACTGTTCTGTTCTACTAGTTCTACACTGATGCTTTGTTTATGATGTGAAGAAGAATCCAGGAGACATTTTGAGTGAGCTGTATTGGAAATAACTAATATAGTATAGAACTTGTTCACATTGTGGATTTAAGGTTTTTTTAAAAGTGGGAAACATTTAAGTAAAAATTGTTTTTAAAGGGCTATTATAGTGGACAAATTGCATACTCTAATTTGCGAGAACATTTTAATGCTAGCAAACCCTGCAACTCTTTGTGGTAAACACATATTTAAAGTACCGATCAAGGTATGCAGAGCACTGCTGGTCCAGCACTTTAACTATAATTTTAACACCTTTGTGGGGGTTAAAAACCTAGAGATGCAGAGTTGTACTTGTTAGTGTTTACATTACACACTCTAACGAATAAGGGTATGTCATTTTTCCACGATAATTCAAATTCTTCTGTGCATGTATTTCGTCCTTTTTTTTTTTTTTTTTTTTTTTTTTTTTGAGAGCTATACTAAAATCATTTTATGTATAATTAATAAAAATATCTATTCTTTATTATGCAGCTTGCTGTTAGTTACAATTAAGTGTACATTTATAAATCCACTATTCTGCTCAGAGAGTGAGGCTTAGATTAAGGGATGTTTCATAAGAATTCATGTACCATTATAAGAAGCTACTGTAGATTAAACTGACCATTGTAACTATCTATAAAGCATGCAAGGCTAAGATATGACATTATTCTAAAAAGTTGTCATATAGTGTATTATCACATAAAGCATTACCATTTGTGTATGAATTTTGTGTACAGCACTGCACACAATGGGGCCTATCTATCAAGCTCCGAATGGAGCTTGATGCCCCGTGTTTCTGGCGAGCCTGCAGGCTCGCCAGAAACAGCAGTTATGAAGCAGCAGTCACAAAGACCGCTGCTCCATAACCTGTCCGCCTGCTCTGAGCAGGCGGACAGACATTGCCCGAAATCAACCCGATAGAGTACGATCGGGTTGATTGACACCCCCCTGCTGGCGGCCCATTGGCCGCGAGTCTGCTGGGGGCGGCGTTGCACCAGCAGCTCTTGTGAGCTGCTGGTGCAATGCTGAATACGGCGAGCGTATTGCTCGCCGTATTCAGCGTGGTCTGGCGGATCTGATCCGCACTGTCGGATCAGGTCCGCCAGACTTTGTTAAATTGGGACCAATGGCATAAATTAGTGTTCATGTGTTAAAGGGACATTAAACACTTTGCGATGGTAATATAAAATGATAAATCGTATATATAAAAAAAAAACTGCAATAAACTTTCATTTATTTATTTTGTACCCTTTTCCTGTAATTCTATTCTGAAATTGTGAGCTGTTAAGTTCCGGTTTGAAATAGAAAGTGCAGAGCACTGTTATATTCCACAGAGCCATTGGCTGCACGCTCTAGTGACCTATTTTATTACTGTCCCTAATTGGCCACAGCTGAGAACGTAACCTACAACATGGCTGCTCCCATTGTTTTATAGACACTAAAACTTTACAGTTATTTTGTCAATATTTAAACAGCTAATGAAACTTTTTAAAATGCATCTACATGTTATTCTCAGACTAATCTTTTCTTTGAATGCATCATTCTACCTAGCATTTATTTAGTGTTTACTGCCCCTTTAAGTATACATTAATGCTATTCATTTAGGGTATTTTCATTCCAAAGCTTACCACTTACATATTTTGATGATCTGTTTTTTAGATGATGTCCTCCTGCCTCACATGAGAAAGATTGAAGGCATGTTAAATGACAACAGAAGAAGATTACTTACAAAATTACAGCTGAATCAGCCTTTAAAGGTACAAACAATGCTGTGTCCCATAAACCTAGAAATGAATGTTGTAGTTAGAAAAAAAATGCTTTATTTTTTTAGATCACTTTTCTCCAACATAGGTGTGTCCGGTCCACGGCGTCATCCTTACTTGTGGGATATTCTCTTCCCCAACAGGAAATGGCAAAGAGCCCAGCAAAGCTGGTCACATGATCCCTCCTAGGCTCCGCCTACCCCAGTCATTCTCTTTGCCGTTGTACAGGCAACATCTCCACGGAGATGGCTTAGAGTTTTTTAGTGTTTAACTGTAGTTTTTATTATTCAATCAAGAGTTTGTTATTTTAAAATAGTGCTGGTATGTACTATTTACTCAGAAACAGAAAAGAGATGAAGATTTCTGTTTGTATGAGGAAAATGATTTTAGCACCGTAACTAAAATCCATGGCTGTTCCACACAGGACTGTTGAGAGCAATTAACTTCAGTTGGGGGAACAGTGTGCAGTCTCTTACTGCTTGAGGTATGACACATTCTAACAAGACGATGTAATGCTGGAAGCTGTCATTTTCCCTATGGGATCCGGTAAGCCATGTTTATTAAGATAGTAAATAAGGGCTTCACAAGGGCTTATTAAGACTGTAGACTTTCTCTGGGCTAAATCGATTCATTATTAACACATATTTAGCCTTGAGGAATCATTTATTCTGGGTATTTTGATATGATTATATCGGCAGGCACTGTTTTAGACACCTTATTCTTTAGGGGCTTTCCCTAATCATAGTCAGAGCTTCATTTTCGCGCCGGTATGGCGCACTTGTTTTTGAGGACAGCATGGCATGCAGCTGCATGTGTGTGGAGCTCTGATACATAGAAAAGTCTTTCTGAAGGCATCATTTGGTATCGTATTCCCCTTTGGGCTTGGTTGGGTCTCAGCAAAGCAGATTCCAGGGACTGTAAAGGGGTTAAATATAAAAACGGCTCCGGTTCCGTTATTTTAAGGGTTAAAGCTTCCAAATTTGGTGTGCAATACTTTTAAGGCTTTAAGACACTGTGGTGAAATTTTGGTGAACAATTCCTTCATACTTTTTCGCAATTGCAGTAATAAAGTGTGTTTAGTTTAAAATTTAAAGTGACAGTAACGGTTTTATTTTAAAACGTTTTTTGTGCTTTGTTATCAAGTTTATGCCTGTTTAACATGTCTGAACTACCAGATAGATTGTGTTCTGACTGTGGGGAAACCAAGGTTCCTTCTCATTTAACTATATGTATTTTATGTCATAAAAAAATTTAGTAAAAATGATGCCCAAGATGATTCCTCAAGTGAGGGGAGTAAGCATGGTACTGCATCATCCCCTCCTTCGTCTACACCAGTCTTGCCCATACAGGAGGCCCCTAGTACATCTAGTGCGCCAATACTCCTTACTATGCAACATTTAACGGCTGTAATGGATAATTCTATCAAAAACATTTTAGCCAATATGCCCACTTATCAGCGAAAGCGCGACTGCTCTGTTTTAGAAAATTCTGTAGAGCATGAGAACGCTGATGATATGGTTTCTGAAGGGCCCCTACACCAGTCTGAGGGGGCCAGGGAGGTTTTGTCTGAGGGAGAAATTTCAGATTCAGGAAACATTTCTCAACAAGCTGAACCTGATGTGATTACTTTTAAATTTAAGTTGGAACATCTCCGCGCTCTGCTTAAGGAGGTGTTATCCAATTTGGATGATTGTGATTATCTGGTCATTCCAGAACCACTATGTAAAATGGAAAAGTTCTTAGAGGCCCCGGGGCCCCCCGAAGCTTTTCCTATATCCAAGCGGGTGGCGTACATTGTTAGTAAAGAATGGGACAGGCCCGGTATACCTTTAGTACCTCCCCCCATATTTATAAAATTGTTTTCCTATAGTCGACCCCAGAAAGGACTGATGGCAGACAGTCCCCAAGGTCGAGGGGGCGGTTTCTACTCTACACAAGCGCGCCACTATACCCATAGAAGATAGTTGTGCTTTCCAAGATCCTATGGATAAAAAATTAGAAGGTCTGCTAAAAAAGATGTTTGTTCAGCAAGGTTCCCTTCTACAACCAATTGCATGCATTGTCCCTGTCACTGCAGCCGCGTGTTTCTAGTTTGATGAGCTAGGAAAGGCGATTATTTGTAATTCTTCTTCTTATGAGGAGATTATGGACAGAATTCGTGCTCTTAAATTGGCTAATTCTTTCACCCTAGACGCCACCTTGCAATTGGCTAGGTTAGCGGCGAAAAAAATTCTGGGTTTGCTATTATGGCGCAGAGCGCTTTGGTTAAAATCTTGGGCAGCGGATGCGTCTTCCAAGAACAAATTGCTTGACATTCCTTTCAAGGGGAAAACACTCTTTGGCCCTGACTTGAAAGAGATTATCTCTGATATCACTGGGGGCAAGGGCCACGCCCTTCCTCAGGATAGGTCTTTTCAAGACCAAAAATAAACCTAAGTTTCGTCCCTTTCGCAGAAACGGATCAGCCCCAAGGGCTACGTCCTCTAAGCAGGAAGGTAATACTTCTCAAGCCAATCCAGCCTGGAGACCTATGCAAGGCTGGAACAAAGGAAAGCAGGCCAGGAAACCTGCCACTGCTACCAAGACAGCATGAAATGCGGGCCCCCAATCCGGGACCGGATCTGGTGGGGGGCAGACTCTCTCTCTTCGCTCAGGCTTGGGCAAGAGATGTTCTGGATCCTTGGGCGCTAGAAATAGTCTCCCAAGGTTATTCTCTGGAGTTCAAGGGGCTTCCTCCAAGGGGGAGGTTCCACAGGTCTCAGTTGTCTTCAGACCACATAAGAAGACAGGCATTCTTACATTGGGTAGAAGACCTGCTAAAAATGGGAGTGATTCATCCTGTTCCATTAGGAGAACAAGGGATGGGGTTCTACTCCAATCTGTTCATAGTTCCCAAAAAAGAGGGAACGTTCAGACCAATCTTAGATCTCAAGATCTTGAACAAGTTTCTCAAGGTTCCATCGTTCAAGATGGAAACCATTCGAACACTTCTTCCTTCCATCCAGGAAGGTCAATTCATGACCAAGGTGGATTTCAAGGATGCGTATCTACATATTCCTATCCACAAGGAACATCATCGGTTCCTAAGGTTTGCATTCCTGGACAAGCATTTCCAGTTCGTGGCGTTTTCTTTCGGATTAGCCACTGCTCCTAGGATTTTCTCATAGGTACTAGGGTCCCTTCTGGCGGTGCTAAGACCAAGGGGC
The DNA here is from genome assembly GCF_027579735.1 of Bombina bombina. NCBI lineage: Eukaryota > Metazoa > Chordata > Amphibia > Anura > Bombinatoridae > Bombina > Bombina bombina. The sequence continues at coordinate 172,382,117 of NC_069505.1, forward strand.
ATTGCTGTAGTACCTTACTTGGACGACATTCTGATTCGAGCGTCGTCCCTTCCTCAAGTAAAGGCTCACACGGACATTGTCCTGGCCTTTCTCAGATCTCACGGATGGAAAGTGAACGTGGAAAAGAGTTCTCTATCTCCGTCAACGAGGGTTCCCTTCTTGGGAACTATAATAGACTCCTTAGAAATGAGGATTTTTCTGACAGAAGCCAGAAAAACAAAACTTCTAGACTCTTGTCGGATACTTCATTCCGTTCCTCTTCCTTCCATAGCGCAGTGCATGGAAGTGATAGGTTTGATGGTAGTGGCAATGGACATAGTTCCTTTTGTGCGCATTCATCTAAGACCATTACAACTGTTCATGCTCAGTCAGTGGAATGGGGACTATTCAGACTTGTCTCCGAAGATACAAGTAAATCAGAGGACCAGAGACTCATTCCGTTGGTGGCTGTCCCTGGACAACCTGTCACAAGGGATGACCTTCCGCAGACCAGAGTGGGTCATTGTCACGACCGACGCCAGTCTGATGGGCTGGGGCGCGGTCTGGGGATCCCTGAAAGCTCAGGGTCTTTGGTCTCGGGTAGAATCTCTTCTACCGATAAATATTCTGGAACTGAGAGCGTTATTCAATGCTCTCAAAGCTTGGCCTCAGCTAGCGAGGGCCAAGTTCATACATCAACCATCAGGGGGGAACAAGGAGTTCCCTAGCGATGGAAGAAGTGACCAAAATCATTCTATGGGCGGAGTCTCACTCCTGCCACCTGTCTGCTATCCACATCCCAGGAGTGGAAAATTGGGAAGCGGATTTTCTGAGTCGTCAGACTTTGCATCCGGGGGAGTGGGAACTCCATCCGGAAATCTTTGCCCAAGTCACTCAACCGTGGGGCATTCCAGACATGGATCTGATGGCCTCTCGTCAGAACTTCAGAGTTCCTTACTACGGGTACAGATCCAGGGATCCCAAGGCGGCTCTAGTGGATGCACTAGTAGCACCTTGGACCTTCAAACTAGCTTATGTGTTCCCGCCGTTTCCTCTCATCCCCAGGCTGGTAGCCAGGATCAATCAGGAGAGGGCGTCGGTGATTTTGATAGCTCCTGCGTGGCCACGCAGGACTTGGTATGCAGATCTGGTGAATATGTCATCGGCTCCACCATGGAAGCTACCTTTGAGACGAGACCTTCTTGTTCTAGGTCCGTTCGACCCACTCCAGCTGACTGCTTGGAGATTGAACGCTTGATCTTATCAAAGCGAGGGTTCTCAGATTCTGTTATTAATACTCTTGTTCAGGCCTGAAAGCCTGTAACCAGAAAAATTACCACATAATTTGGTATATCTGTTGGTGTGAATCTGCAGGATTCCCTTGGGACAAGGTTAAGATTCCTAAGAGTCTATCCTTCCTTCGAGAAGGATTGGAAAAAGGATTATCTGCAAGTTCCTTGATGGGACAGATTTCTGCCTTGTCTGTGTTACTTCACAAAAAGCTGGCAGCTGTGCCAGATGTTCTAGCCTTTGTTCAGGCTCTGGTTAGAATCAAGCCTGTTTACAAAATTTTGACTCCTCCTTGGAGTCTCAAACTAGTTCTTTCAGTTCTTCAGGGGGTTCCGTTTGAACCCTTACATTCCGTTGATATTAAGTTATTATCTTGGAAAGTTTTGTTTTTGGTTGCAATTTCTTCTGCTAGAAGAGTTTCAGAATTATCTGCTCTGCAGTGTTCTTCTCCTTATCTGGTGTTCCATGCAGATAAGGTGGTTTTGCGTACTAAACCTGGTTTTCTTCCAAAAGTTGTTTCTAACAAAAACATTAACCAGGAGATAGTTGTGCCTTCTTTGTGTCCTAATCCAGTTTCAAAGAAGGAACGTTTGTTGCACAACTTGGATGTAGTTCGTGCTCTCAAATTTTACTTAGCAGCTACTAAGGATTTCAGACAAACTTTGTCTTTGTTTGTTGTTTATTCTGGTAAACGGAGAGGTCAAAAAGCAACTTCTACCTCTCTCTCCTTCTGGATTAAAAGCATTATCCGATTGGCTTATGAGACTGCCGGACGGCAGCCTCCTGAAAGAATCACAGCTCACTCCACTAGGGCTGTGGCTTCCACATGGGCCTTCAAGAACGAGGCTTCTGTTGATCAGATATGTAAGGCAGCGACTTGGTCTTCACTGCACACTTTTTCTAAATTTTACAAATTTGATACTTTTGCTTCTTCTGAGGCTATTTTTGGGAGAAAGGTTTTGCAAGCCGTGGTGCCTTCCATTTAGGTGACCTGATTTGCTCCCTCCCTTCATCCGTGTCCTAAAGCTTTGGTATTGGTTCCCACAAGTAAGGATGACGCCGTGGACCGGACACACCTATGTTGGAGAAAACAGAATTTATGTTTACCTGATAAATTACTTTCTCCAACGGTGTGTCCGGTCCACGGCCCGCCCTGGTTTTTTTAATCAGGTCTGATAATTTATTTTCTTTAACTACAGTCACCACGGTAACATATGGTTTCTCCTATGCAAATATTCCTCCTTAACGTCGGTCGAATGACTGGGGTAGGCGGAGCCTAGGAGGGATCATGTGACCAGCTTTGCTGGGCTCTTTGCCATTTCCTGTTGGGGAAGAGAATATCCCACAAGTAAGGATGACGCCGTGGACCGGACACACCGTTGGAGAAAGTAATTTATCAGGTAAACATAAATTCTGTTATTTCCATCTAAAGGGGAGGAGAGTCTACGGCTTCATTCATTACTATTGGGTATTAAGAACCTGGTCACCAAGAGGAGGCAAAGACACCCCAGCCAAAGGCTTAAATACCTCCCCCACTTCCCTCATCCCCCAGTCATTCTTTGCCTTTCGTCACAGGAGGATGGCAGAGGAGTGCCGGAGTTTCATAGTAGTCTTATGGAGGGTAGTACTCTTCGCAGTGGGACTGGAGTGTTAAGTAGTCCTGTCAGTCTCTCAGTGAGAGCCTGGGCGAAAGTTAGAGTCCGGAGATGCAGGGAGAGTCTTTCTGCGAAACCATCCCGACTCATATTAACAGCTCCATAAGCAATCGACGTTGACGAGTTTCGCTGCCTGCTTTCTTCACTCAAGTCCATGTCATGAGCGACGCTACTAACCTGTCACACTTGAAGGGCCATGTTCCTGTTCCACAGCGTAGATTCTGGTAAGATTGTTTAATTTTTTATTAATGATGATAATGATAACAAAGAAGACAGGGTCACAGTGGGGTGCCTTTTTATCTTTACAGAATCAAGGGTTAATATTCCTGGAAGGGGGATTATTGAACAGGGGGGGGGGGTTATACATAATATTGTTTGTGTCATTGCTGCGTTATGTGCGAGATGAGGCTCTGGCAATGTATGGAACTTTCAGGTGACTTGCGGGAATCTTGCGCTGCCATTTTTGGCGCGCTTTGTCCTAGTGCAGGTGCGGTCCTTCCAGGCATTCAATGTGACGGGGTGTGTCTATCCTTCTCTGTGGATCTGTGGCGCAGGAGACATAGCGGTTTCTGTAGTCCGGGTCCTAGGAGGTGGTGAGTGCCCCGGCCATTGGTGGTATAAAGGTGCCATTTTGTAAATTAAGTTAGTCTTCCCATAAACGCAATCAATGGAGGACAAAGTCTCATTCCTGTGTTTATTGTGAGGAGGTTCTGGTAGATCAGCCTGCTCAACTATGTCCCACATACCTTGATAAAGTTACTACATCTAAATGTAAATGGATGTCTAGCACTACTGAGACGTCCACCTCTGTGGGTTCTTCGTCCCGTGAGGTGCGTTCCCTGCATTCATCTCCTATTGCACATTCAGTGTCCCGGGGTCCAACCGTTACTCCTTCGAGAGAGATTCATTGGCCGTCAGACTTTGCGGACCAACTGGAATCGGTGGTTTCTAAAGTGATCCATGCCTTACCACGTTCTGCTAAGCGCAAGCGTAGGGTGTATCATGGTGGCTTGACCTAGGGTTTGTCTTCGCCGATGGCAGATCCAGAGGCTCTATGCGAGGTTGAGGCCCACTCCGACTCTTCGGAGGAGGCCCATTCTGGGTCAGAGTCCGTGTCATCTAAGCCTCCTGCTGCAGAGGAGCCTGGTTATAAGTTTAGGATGGAAAATGTGCGTTTTCTGCTGTGACAGGTACTTGCTACTCTGGAGGTTCCGGAAACTTAGATCCCGGAGGAACCTGTGATTCCTAAACTTGACAAGGTGTACGAGGACAGGATGGTGCCTCAGACTTTCCCGGTTCCCGTTAAGATGGCAAATATTAAGAATGAATGGAAGCAATTAGGGTCACCCTTTTCCCCTTCTTCTTTTAAAAAACTGTTTCCTGTTCTGGACTCTTACCTTGAGCTGTGGGGGACCATTCCCAAGGTGGATGGGGCTATCTCTACGCTCGCGAAGCGGACGACTATTCCCCTAGAGGATAGTTCGTCGTTTAAGGAGCCCATGGATAAAAAGCTGGAAAACATGTTGAGAAAGATGTTTCAGCACACAGGGTTTGTTTTTCAGCCTGCAGCGGCCGTTGCGGGATCTGCAACATATTGATGCGAATCCCTGTGTGAAATGGTCGAAGGGGAGACATCCGTCGACGAGATACAGGAGAAGATTAAGGCGCTGAAGGTCGCCAATTCTTTCATCTGTGATTCCAATATGCAAATTATTTGCCTGAATGCTAAGGTATCAGGTTATCTTGGTCTGTGGACATGACCTCCAAGTCGAGGCTGTTGTCCCTGCCTTTTCAAGTTAAGATCCTGTTTGGTCCAGGAATGGATTCGATCATATCCATGGTTACGGGAGGCAAGGGAGCTTTCCTACCGCAGGATAAGCCCAAGGGATCTACTTTCGTCCCTTTCGTGCGGACAAGGCCCTGCGCCAGCAACCCGCCGTGAAAGCGGACCAGTCCAAGGGACCTTGGAAACTGGCTCATTCTTGGAACAAGTCTAAGCAGAGCAAGAAGCCCGCCGAAACTAAATCTGCATGAAGAGGTGGCCCCCGACAGGTCTCCGGATCACGTAGGGGGCAGATTATCTCAATTCTCAGACGCATGGTTGCAGGACTTTCAGGACCCCTGGGTTCTAGAAGTTGTCTCTCAGGGCTACAGGATAGGGTTCAGATCCCATCCGTCAGAGGGAAGATTCCTCCTGTCAAACCTGTCGTCAAGACCAGAGAAGAGAGAGGCCTTTCTAAAGTATGTGAGAGATCTCGCCTCTCTCAGGGTTATCATACCAGTACCCCTAGCAGAGAGGGGTCTAGGGTACTATTCCAACCTTTTTGTGGTTCCAAAGAAGGAGGGCACGTTCCGCACGATTCTGGACCTAAAGTGTTTAAAAAAGTTTCCATCGTTAAAAATGGTAACGATCAGATCTATCCTGCCCCTAGTTCTAGAGGGACAGTTTATGACAACTGTAGATTTGAAGGACGCTTACCTTCATGTGCCAATTCACAGGGACCATTTCAGGTTCCTAAGATTTGCGTTTTTGAACAAACACTTCCAGTTTGTGGTCCTTCCCTTCTGGCAACGGCCCGAGAGTCTTCACAAAGGTTCTGGGGGCGCTGCTTGCAGTAGCCAGATCCAGGGGCATTGCGGTGGCGCCTTACCTGGACGACATCCTAGTTCAGGCGCCGTCGTTCATTCTCGCAGAGTATCATTCGAGGGCTATTCTTCTTCTGCTCCAATCTCACGGTTGGAAGATCAACTCAGGAAAGAGTTCCCTGGTTCCCAGCAACAGGGTAGAGTTTCTGGGTGCGATAATAGACTCTATGTCCATGAAGATATTTCTCACAGATCAGCGACGCAGGAAGCTGGCGTCGACCTGTCTTGCCCTTCAGTCCTCCACAAGCCCGTTGGTGGCTCGATGTATGGAGGTGATAAGTCTCAGGGTGTCAAGTATAGATGTCTTTACATTCGCCAGGTTCCATCTCCGATCTCTTCAATTGTGCATGTTGAGAGAGTGGAACGGCGATCATTCAGATCTATCACAGCTGATATCAATGGATGCTCGGACTCGGAACTCCCTCTCAGTGGATCCGTCTGGAGCAACTGGCCATGGGGACATCCTTCTTTTGAGACCATCCTGGGAGATTGTGACCACGGACACCAGTCTGACAGGATGGGGAGCTGTTTGGGGTGCCAGAATGGCACAAGGAAAGTGGTCCAGGGAGGAGTCTCTCCTTCCGATCAACATCCTAGAACTGCGAGCAATTTACAATGCTCTGAAGGCATGGCCTTCTCTGGAGTCAGTCAGTTTCATCAGGTTCCAGACCGACAACATTATCTCGGTGGCTTACATCAACCATCAGGGATGTAAGATGAGCTTCCTTGCGATTAGGGAGGTGTCTCGGATTCTGGAGTGGGCGGAGTCCCACGACTGCTCGCTCTCAGCGATTCACATTCCAGGTGTGGACAACTGGGAAGCGGATTTTCTCAGCAGACAATCCTTCCATCCGGGGTAATGGTCTCTTCACCCCGAGGTGTTTGTGGAGATGAATCTCATGGCGTTCAGACTCAATTGCAAGCTGCCTCGATACGGGTCGAGGTCCAGGGATCCCCAGGCAGAGCTGACAGATGCATTAGTAGTTCTTTGGGGTTTCAGACTAGCTTACATCTTTCCATTGCTACCACTTCTACCTTGAGTAGTGGTACGCATCAAACAGGAGCGGGCCTCGGCCATTCTGATTGCTCCTTCGTGGCTACGGAGGACGTGGTTTGTAGATCTGGTGGGGATGTCATCCTCTCCCCTGTGGAGGTTACCCTGTTGCAGGGATCTACGCCTAGTCTTAGCCAAGAGAGGTTTTTTTGAAGGTGTGATTGATACTCTAATTCAGGCAAGGAAGCCAGTCACTTGTCGCATCTACCATAAGGTGTGGAGGACTTACTTGTCCTGGTGTGAGAAGCATGGATATCCTTGGCACAAGGTAAAGGTATCCAGGATTCTGGCTTTTCTCCAAGAAGGTTTGGAAAAAGGTCTTGCCGCTAGTTCCTTAAGGGGACAGATTTTGGCATTATCAGTTTTGTTGCATAGGAGACTCGCTGAGCTCCCTGACATCCAATCTTTTGTTCAGGCTCTGGCTAGAATCAGACCTGTCTTTAGACAGTCGACTCCACCTTGGAACTTAAACTTAGTCCTTAAGGTTTTGCAGAGGGTTCCGTTTGAACCTTTGCATTCCATTGACATTAAGATTTTGTCCTGGAAGGTTCTCTTCCTGTTGGCTATTAAATCGGCGCGCAGAGTATCAGAGATAGCGGCCTTGCAAAGTGACCATCCTTAACTGGTTTTTCATGCGGATAAGGCTGTCCTTCGTACTGGGTTGGGGTTTCTCCCCAAGGTGGTGTCTAACCGTAACATCAATCAGGAAATAGTTGTTCCTTCCTTGTGTCCTAACCCTTCTTCTTCTAAGGAGAGGTTACTTCATAACTTGGATGTGGTTCGTGCCTTGAAGTTCTATCTTCAGGCTACAAAGGATTTCAGATAGTCTACATCTCTTTTTGTGGTGCATTCTGGAAAGCGCAAGGGGCAAAGGGCCTCTGCTACTTCTTTGTCTTTTTGGTTGAGGAGCTTGATTCGCTTGGCTTATGAGACAGCGGGACATAAGCCTCCTCAGAGGATAACGGCTCATTCAACTAGAGCTGTGGCTTCATCTTGGGTCTTCAAGAAAAATATATAAATATTTATACAGCCTTCAAAAAAAATTCTGTGAAGATTACACACTCTAATCCTGTGTAAAATTTCAAACAACGGTAATAAAACCACAGGGACTTCGTTTCATAGAAACAACGGCAACAAAGTTAACAGATATATAGTTTCATAGAAACAATCACAGAAAAATCTGTTAATACCAACCTCAGGACGGATTAAAGGTCAGGTGACTGGGATTCATTTTCAAAACAGACTTCACCCAGCGTTTTCACCTGTTAAGGGACTTGGAGATTGATTGTACTGACGTAAGACAATCCGGAGAAAAACCCAGTGTTTACACACTCACGGGTAAAGGTACGGTTTTTAGCCACTTGCTGGTGTATTAATAAGCCAGACGTACAACATAATAAATATTTCAGCATAATAATCTTCTCAGCACCATACTGTGTTTAAGATAATACACGGATCACACTTTTTGGTACATTGTATCAAGCAACGGCACTTTACTGCATCTTATATTTTTGGCCTTTTTCAAAAGATTTTTTGTGAACATAGTTCATTTTTATACATTTTTATTTTTTTTTATTTTTATTGAGGTGATAAACACAGGCATACAACATGTATACATTTACGTAAATAGAGTTACAGCATATAGCATTACAAAAACAATTTGTTCACACTGCATCTTACGGCACAGAAAAAGTATATTTAACAGAGTAAGTTAGCAGCAATTCCTACTTCTTGACTGTACCTAGCGAAACCTTCCAACATGACTCAAAAGGTCACTTTTGGACCTTTAGTACATAAAAATGAGTATACATAGAATAAGGTAATCTAAAACAAGGAGACCTCTCTTGGGCCTCAACTGGTACACCTCAGGTTTTTATAGTTTCCTGGGAAGGTTTTTTTTTTATATGACTCAATTTGAGCGGAGTTAAAGTAATATGTGATAGGGGAAGGAGTGGTACTCGCTCACTTATAATATATCATGTAAAGATTATATAACTCTGTAAAGCATGTGGTAAGGGATATAATAATAGGGAAGCGTGATAAGCTGGCCAGCATTACAATAATAGGCTGTGAAGGCTCCAAATAACCCATAGCAGACTCGTATGCACTAATACAGAGGGTAGACAGCACTAAGATAAATAGAGGGAGATGAATTTACTCCTCAGCATGGAGCCTATGAAAAGCGAGACTGTGATAATTATATGTAAGGATTGCGAAAAGGATCCTCACTAAGTATTTAACATTGGGATAGGCTGCATATGGCTCGACCTGTAAGCTAGACTGCCAATAATGCGGGTATAAAGGTATATAGGGTGAAGAGAACTGGCTAGAGTGATAATGTGACCAAGCAACTAAAGTAAAAAACTTCTGTTGAATGACTGAGTAAGCCATGAAGAAACTTCTGTTGAGATATGCAAAAAATGGATTAGTATGAATTAAGCTAAGTTACATGGAATTCGATTAAATTAAATAGGGCTGATATCTGCAAGATACAAGAGAGTCCACCGCCCCGGCCGTAGGTGGCAGACCCCCCCACTTTTTACATATTCTTTCAAGAACATTTATAGGTGCCGATTAGCCAGCCCATCCCTAGCCAGTTTCCTAGGGGAAAGAATGAGAGAATAAGAGAGCAACAAAAGCGCCATCTTAGGAGAGGAATGCATTTCCATAGGTTATGCTGATAAGGACCTAAAAGGAAATATCATTTGAAGCCATAGCTAGTAAAGTTATTTAAATAATTTCAATCTCATACAAGGATAATAAGAAAATAAAAAAAGAGAGAAAAATATTTTTATACATTTTTTACTTTTTACTCATAGATGCCGGCATCTTTCATTATTACCAATGGTATGATTATATACTTGTTATGATATGGAATAAATGTTATGTGTTTTTAATTAGTTGTTTTTAGATTCTTTGTTTGCCCAGTTTGTATAATATAGGCCTATAGCCCTAAATCTATACCCAGTATAGAAGCCACCTTTAGCTAGCTTTCACGTGTAAATGTAACACTCTTTTACAATTAGTATTTTATTTTTTGCAACATAGTTTGTATTTTGGATATTATCCACAGTATTATATATATATATATATATATATATATATATATATATATATATATATATATATATATATATAAAATAACAACACAAGAAGACAGTCAGCTCTTTTGGAGCGCTTCCCCTTATCCTCCTATTGTCCTTTTACATTGTGTCTTACATTTTTGGAGATTTGTGTGTAGACATTTTGGGGTTTTAGCATTACACTGTCACTCAGTAAGGCACTCACACCATTCTATTCACAAGGTAGCAATGTGGTGCAATATAAATTGAATGCCTGCGCTTTTACAGATAAGTCCAGTATCAGAAATGTGGGCAATATTACTGTATCTGTGGAAGAAGGCGGCCCTTTACAGCAACTGGCACTTTTCAGAGCCGGATTTCTTCTTCTGAAAGTGCAACACACTGTGATCTGTGCAAATTCAGACCTCTGTCTGCTGCACTTTCACAAGAAGAAATCCGGCCGTCAAAAGTGCTTAATGCTGTGAGCAGCCGCATTCAGCAGTGAACTAAACTATATCTAATAATTACTAGTTTAAAACATGAAAACCAGAAAACACATAACATAACCTTAACAGTACTAATATCAAAACTATGTGACCCCTAATTGAACTCAAATAGTACATTATAACCACTGTTAGCAACTAAAATCTCAAAAATCACAATATTGCCTTGTTCACTAACTCATGTCCTCCTTAGAAAAGTACGTCACCTGTTTGTGTTGTCTACGAAACTGTAAGTTATTGCCGTAGCGTCACTTCCAGTTTTGGCACAAACACAAATAATGTTTTCTTTCATAAAGTGGTGAGGGTCCACGAGCTGTTACTCCTAGGATTCAACTCCTGGCCACTAGGAGGAGGCAAAGATTCCCAAAGATTTAAGAGCACTTAATTCCTCCCACCTCTCGGGTATTCTAGTCTAATCTTTGCCTGCATAGGAGAAAGGTGAATAGTTGAGGTGCACTAAATTCTTAGTAGAGATTGGTCTTCAGACTTATTGAAGGCCCGGTGCAATTTGCTTTAGCCAAACGCACTACTATTCCCTTAGAGCAAGGGTGGGCAATTATCGGCCCTCCAAATGTTAGACTACATCTCCCATGATGCTCTTTCAGCCATAATGCTGGCAAAGCATCATGGGAGATTTAGTCCATAACATCTAGAAGGCTGATAGTTGCCCATCTCCTGCCTTAGAGGATAATACATTTTTAGGAACCATATGGACATGAAATTTGGTAACTTTTAATTGAAAGGCCTTTTCTTTCCTAAGACATGGAGAGTCCACAACGTCATTCCAATTACTAGTGGGATATTCAACTCCTGGCCAGCAGGAGGAGGCAAAGCGCACCCCAGCAAAGCTGTTAAGTGTAACTTTTCTTACCCATAATCCCAAGTCATTCTCTTTGCCTCTGTCAATACAGGTTGTGCAAAGTCGGTGTCTGATGTTAATTTGTCCTTAAATGGGTATTTTTCCCTGCAAGCAAGGACTAGGGTCTAGCTGTGTCCACGTCAATCTCTTGAGTAAGAGTAGTGGTGGCTTTTAGCAGTTAGAAGGCAGTGAGGTAGTCCTTCTAAAAAAATTGCTACCCTTTTGTTGAAAGCCAGGGTTGGTGACTGTGATCTTTCTCTTACTACAGGTCCATGACAGGGGGGGCAGTAGCTGCCACACCTATGTAGCTGCTTTCTACCCTGCAGCCAGATCCACAGGAAAGTGTCTCTTCCTTTCTAGGTTAGAAAGGACAGCACTCAAGAGGTTAAACCTTCAGTGGATCTCATTATGGGACAGAGTTACCCTACTGTCATGGGGTACAGTGTTGGGGCAGATTTTTATTGGGTCAGAAGGAACAAAAATTAGTTGGCACTTTAGGTATGAGGATAAGAGACTTTAGGGGTTAATCTCCTTAATTCTTGGCAGTATATGTGGCTTTTTAATGTTATATTGCAATATATTTGGGAGTTATTTCTTATCGTTGCTGGTTTTAAATTCTCACCAGCAGAGGCAGCCAAGGGTTTCATTGGCTTATACAGCCGTGGGAACAAACGGCTTTTAAAAGCTTATGCAGCAGTTTTTGTTTTCTCTTGTTAAGTGTATCCAGTCCACGGATCATCCATTACTTGTGGGATATTCTCCTTCCCAACAGGAAGTTGCAAGAGGATCACCCACAGCAGAGCTGCTATATAGCTCCTCCCCTCACTGCCATATCCAGTCATTCTCTTGCAACTCTCAACTAAGATGGAGGTCGTAAGAGGACTGTGGTGTTTTATACTTAGTTTATTTCTTCAATCAAAAGTTTGTTATTTTTAAATGGTACCGGAGTGTACTGTTTATCTCAGGCAGTATTTAGAAGAAGAATCTGCCTGCGTTTTCTATGATCTTAACAGAAGTAACTAAGATCCTTTGCTGTTCTCACATATTCTGAGGAGTGAGGTAACTTCAGAGGGGGAATAGCGTGCAGGTTTTCCTGTAATAAGGTATGTGCATTTAAAATATTTTTCTAGGGATGGAATTTGCTAGAAAATGCTGCTGATACCGAAGTAATGTAAGTAAAGCCTTAAATGCAGTGTTAGCGACTGGTATCAGGCTTATTAATAGAGATACATACTCTTATAAATGTGTATTTTAAAACGTTTGCTGGCATGTTTAATCGTTTTTTTTACATATGTTTGGTGATAAAACTTATTGGGGCCTAGTTTTTTCCACATGGCTGGCTTGAATTTTGCCTAGAAACAGTTCCCTGAGGCCTCCCACTGTTGTAATATGAGTGGGAGGGACCTATTTTGGCGTTTTTTTTGCACAGCAAAAATTACAGACACAGACATCCAGCTTCTTCCTGCATGATCCAGGACTTCTCTGAAGGGCTCAAAAGGCTTCAAAAGTCATATTGAGGGAGGTAAAAAGCCACAGTAGAGCTGTGGCAGTTGTTGTGACTGTTTAAAAAACGTTTTTGTCATTTGTTATTCCGTTTTTGGTATTAAGGGGTTAATCATCCATTTGCAAGTGGGTGCAATGCTCTGCTAACTTATTACATACACTGTAAAAATTTTGTTAGTGTAACTGCATTTTTTCACTGTTATTTCAAAATTTGGGAAAATTTGTGTTTCTTAAAGGCGCAGTAACGTTTTTTATATTGCTTGTAAACTTGTTTTAAAGTGTTTTCCAAGCTTGCTAGTCTCATTGCTAGTCTGTTTAAACATGTCTGACACAGAGAAACCTACTTGTTCATTATGTTTGAAAGCCATGGTGGAGCCCCATAGGAGAATGTGTACTAAATGTATTGATTTCACCTTAAACAGTAAAGATCAGTCTTTATCTATAAAAGAATTATCACCAGAGGGTTCTGTCGAGGGGGAAGTTATGCCGACTAACTCTCCCCACGTGTCAGACCCTTCGTCTCCCGCTCAGGGGACGCACGCTAATATGGCGCCAATTACATCAGGGACGCCCATAGCGATTACCTTGCAGGACATGGCTGCAATCATGAATAATACCCTGTCAGAGGTATTATCTAGATTGCCTGAATTAAGAGGCAAGCGCGATAGCTCTGGGGTAAGGAGAGATACAGAGCGCGCAAATGCTGTTAGAGCCATGTCTGATACTGCGTCACATTATGCAGAACATGAGGACGGAGAGCTTCAGTCTGTGGGTGACATCTCTGACTCGGGGAAACCTGATTCAGAGATTTCTAATTTTAAATTTAAGCTTGAGAACCTCCGTGTATTGCTTGGGTAAGTATTAGCTGCTCTGAATGACTGTAACACAGTTGCAATTCCAGAGAAATTGTGTAGGCTGGATAGATACTATGCGGTGCCGGTGTGTACTGACGTTTTTCCTATACCTAAAAGGCTTACAGAAATTATTAGCAAGGAGTGGGATAGACCCGGTGTGCCCTTTTCCCCACCTCCTATATTTAGAAAAATGTTTCCAATAGACGCCACTACACGGGACTTATGGCAGACGGTCCCTAAGGTGGAGGGAGCAGTTTCTACTTTAGCAAAGCGTACCACTATCCCGGTTGAGGACAGTTGTGCTTTTTCAGATCCAATGGATAAAAAATTGGAGGGTTACCTTAAGAAAATGTTTATTCAACAAGGTTTTGTTTTACAGCCCCTTGCATGCATTGCGCCTGTCACTGCTGCGGCGGCATTCTGGTTTGAGGCCCTGGAAGAGGCCATCCAGACAGCTCAATTGAATGAAATTATTGACAAGCTTAGAACGCTTAAGCTAGCTAACTCATTTGTTTCTGATGCCATTGTTTATTTGACTAAACTAACGGCTAAGAATTCCGGATTCGCCATCCAGACGCGTAGGGCGCTATGGCTTAAATCCTGGTCAGCTGACGTGACTTCAAAGTCTAAATTACTCAACATTCCTTTCAAGGGGCAGACCTTATTCGGGCCTGGCTTGAAGGAAATTATTGCTGACATTACTGGAGGCAAGGGTCATACCCTTCCTCAGGACAGGGCCAAATCAAAGGCCAAACAGTCTAATTTTCGTGCCTTTCGAAATTTCAAGGCAGGAGCAGCATCAACTTCCTCCGCTTCAAAACAAGAGGGAACTGTTGCTCATTCCAGACAGGCCTGGAAACCTAACCAGTCCTGGAACAAGGGCAAGCAGGCCAGAAAGCCTGCTGCTGCCCCCAAGACAGCATGAAGGAACGGCCCCCTATCCGGAAACGGATCTAGTGGGGGGCAGACTTTCTCTCTTCGCCCAGGCGTGGGCAAGAGATGTTCAGGATCCCTGGGCGTTGGAGATCATATCTCAGGGATATCTTCTGGACTTCAAAGCTTCTCCTCCACAAGGGAGATTTCATCTTTCAAGGTTATCAGCAAACCAGATAAAGAAAGAGGCATTCCTAAGCTGTGTGCAAGACCTCCTAGTAATGGGAGTGATCCATCCAGTTCCGCGGACGGAACAAGGACAGAGATTTTATTCAAATCTGTGGTTCCCAAGAAAGAGGGAACCTTCAGACCAATCTTGGATCTAAAGATCTTAAACAAATTCCTCATTCAAAATGGAAACTATTCGGACCATCCTACCCATGATCCAAGAGGGTTAGTACATGACCACAGTGGACTTAAAGGATGCCTACCTTCACATACCGATTTACAAAGATCATCATCGGTTTCTAAGGTTTGCCTTTCTAGACGGGCATTACCAATTTGTAGCTCTTCCCTTCGGGTTGGCCACTGCCCCGAGAATTTTTACAAAGGTTCTGGGCTCACTTCTGGCGGTTCTAAGACCGCGAGGCATAGTGGTGGCTCTGTATCTAGACGACATCCTGATACAGGCGTCAAGCTTTCAAATTGCCAAGTCTCATACAGAGATAGTTCTGGCATTTCTGAGGTCGCATGGGTGGAAAGTGAACGTGGAAAAGAGTTCTCTATCACCACTCACAAGAGTCTCCTTCCTAGGGATATAGATTCTGTAGAGATGAAAATTTACCTGACGGAGTCCAGGTTATCAAAACTTCTAAATGCTTGCCGTGTCCTTCATTCCATTCCACGCCCGTCAGTGGCTCAGTGCATGGAAGTAATCGGCTTAATGGTAGCGGCAATGGACATAGTACCATTTGCGCGCCTGCATCTGAGACCGCTGCAATTATGCATGCTAAGTCAGTGGAATGGGGATTACTCAGATTTGTCCCCTCTACTAAATCTGGATCAAGAGACCAGAGATTCTCTTCTCTGGTGGCTTTCTCGGGTCCATCTGTCCAAGGGTATGACCTTTCGCAGGCCAGATTGGACAATTGTAACAACAGATGCCAGCCTTCTAGGTTGGGGCGCAGTCTGGAACTCCCTGAAGGCTCAGGGATCGTGGACTCAGGAGGAGAAACTCCTCCCAATAAATATTCTGGAGTTAAGAGCAATATTCAATGCTCTTCTAGCTTGGCCTCAGTTAGCAACACTGAGGTTCATCAGATTTCAGTCGGACAACATCACGACTGTGGCTTACATCAACCATCAAGGGGGAACCCAGGAGTTCCCTAGCGATGTTAGAAGTCTCAAAGATAATTCGCTTTGCAGAGTCTCACTCTTGCCACCTGTCAGCAATCCACATCCCAGGCGTAGAGAACTGGGAGGCGGATTTTCTAAGTCGTCAGACTTTTCATCCGGGGGAGTGGGAACTCCATCCGGAGGTGTTTGCTCAACTGGTCCATCGTTGGGGCAAACCAGAACTGGATCTCATGGCGTCTCGCCAGAACGCCAAGCTTCCTTGTTACGGATCCAGGTCCAGGGACCCGGGAGCAACCCTGATAGATGCTCTAGCAGCTCCTTGGTTCTTCAACCTGGCCTATGTGTTTCCACCGTTTCCTCTGCTCCCTCGACTGATTGCCAAAATCAAACAGGAGAGAGCATCGGTAATTCTGATAGCACCTGCGTGGCCACGCAGGACCTGGTATGCAGACCTAGTGGACATGTCATCTCTTCCACCATGGACTCTAATACAAGGTCCTTTCAATCATCCAAATCTAATTTCTCTGAGACTGACTGCATGGAGATTGAACGCTTGATTCTATCAAGGCGTGGCTTCTCCGAGTCAGTCATTGATACCTTAATACAGGCTCGGAAGCCTGTCACCAGGAAAATCTACCATAAGATATGGCGTAAATATCTTTATTGGTGTGAATCCAAGAGTTACTCATGGAGTAAGGTTAGGATTCCTAGGATATTGTCCTTTCTCCAAGAGGGTTTGGACAAAGGCTTATCAGCTAGTTCTTTGAAAAGACAGATCTCTGCTCTGTCTATTGTTTTGCACAAGCGTCTGGCAGAAGTTCCAGATGTCCAGACATTTTGTCAGGCTTTGGTTAGGATTAAGCCTGTGTTTAAAACTGTTGCTCCCCCGTGGAGCTTAAACTTGGTTCTTAAAGTTCTTCAGGGAGTTCCGTTTGAACCCCTTCATTCCATTGATATTAAACTTTTATCTTGGAAAGTTCTGTTTTTGATGGCTATTTCCTCGGCTCGAAGAGTCTCTGACTTATCTGCCTTACATTGTGATTCTCCTTATCTGATTTTTCATTCAGACAAGTTAGTTCTGCGTACCAAACCTGGGTTTTACCTAAGGTGGTTTCTAACAGGAATATCAATCAAGAGATTGTTGTTCCATCATTGTGTCCTAATCCTTCTTCAAAGAAGGAACGTCTTTTGCATAATCTGGACGTAGTCCGTGCCTTGAAGTTTTACTTACAGGGTACTAAAGATTTTCGTCAAACATCTGCCCTGTTTGTCGTTTACTCTGGACAGAGGAGAGGTCAAAAAGCTTCGACAACCTCTCTCTCCTTTTGGCTTCGGAGCATAATACGCTTAGCCTATGAGACTGCTGGACAGCAGCCCCCTGAAAGGATTACAGCTCATTCTACTGGCTTCCACCTGGGCCTTTAAAAATGAGGCCTCTGAACAGATTTGCAAGGCTGCGACTTGGTCTTCGCTTCACACCTTTTCAAAATTTTACAAATTTGACACTTTTGCTTCTTCGGAGGCTGTTTTTGGGAGAGAGGTTCTACAGGCAGTGGTTCCTTCTGTTTAAGTTCCTGCCTTGTCCCTCCCATCATCCGTGTACTTTAGCTTTGGTATTGGTATCCCACAAGTAATGGATGATCCGTGGACTGGATACACTTAACAAGAGAAAACATAATTTATGCTTACCTGATAAATTTATTTCTCTTGTAGTGTATCCAGTCCACGGCCCTACCCTGTCCTTTTAAGGCAGGTCTAAATTTTAATTAAACTACAGTCACCACTGCACCCTATGGTTTCTCCTTTCTCGTCTTGTTTCGGTCGAATGACTGGATATGGCAGTGAGGGGAGGAGCTATATAGCAGCTCTGCTGTGGGTGATTCTCTTGCAACTTCCTGTTGGGAAGGAGAATATCCCACAAGTAATGGATGATCCGTGGACTGGATACACTACAAGAGAAATACATTTATCAGGTAAGCATAAATTATGTTTTTTCACGCCAGTATGTGTGGTGCAGCTTCTATTCCCGGCCGCTCACGTGTCCTCCGCACTTCTGGTTTTACGGAGCAGACTTTTGTAATCTCAGAAAACCTGTCTGCAATTTGAAGAGAGGTGTCGGCTTTATTTGCTGATCCGACTATCTGCAGTGGCTCTGGATCGTTAACCTGACAGTTCACAGACTTCTGCTTGCAAGTAAGATTTTAACACTGGCCTGGTAGGAACTTCAGATAATTTGTCTGAAGTTAATTTACATTAGTATTTTACACTTCATTATTTAATATTTTTTCAATAAAGAAAGTAAAAGATTTTTTTTTATTTTTTTATTTCAATTTAGTTAGTTCTGTTTATTGTTAGTGGGACCTGTCCTTGCATTATAGACTCTGAACAGGATCCTATCTCTCTGGATAAATGTTTGCTATGCTTAGAGAATCAGATTGCTCTACCAATGCAGTTTTGTTACTTATGTTTAGCAAAAACGTTAAAATTTAAAGAAAAAATTCTCCCTTCTGAGCCAAGTGTCTCTCAGGATTTTGCTGTGCGTGACATTCCGCAACTTTCTCCTAAAACGTTCCAAGCCTTAGTTGTATCTCATACTGTGCCTTCTGTGTCCTCTCAAACTCCTGGGGGTGTTTATTTACCTGGGAATTTTGCCGCTCAGATTACTTCAGCAGTGTCAGCGGCTAATCTGCTTTCTTTTCTTCGGGGAAGCGTAAGAGGAAATCTAAACATTTGCCTGCTACAAAGTTTTCTGACCCCTCTAAGTCGGCATTAGCCAATATTTCTCAATTGTCTGATGTGGAAAATTCTTCAGTAGCTTCTGAAGGTGAAATCTCAGACTCTGACACTTTAGCATAAAAATCTTCAGAATCTGAAGAAGTGAATTTTAGATTTAAGCTTGAACATTTCCGGTTACTACTCAAGGAGGTCCTAGCTACGTTAGACGACTCTGAACCTTTGGTTTCTGTTAACCCTTTCTAAATCGTCTAAACTGGATAGAGTTTATGATTCTCCATCTTCTGAGGAAGTTTTTCCTGTTTCAAGGAAGATGTCTGAAATTATTGCTCAGGAATAGGATAAACCAGGGGTTCCTTTTCTCTTGTAAGGTGTATCCAGTCCACGGATCATCCATTACTTGTGGGATATTCTCCTTCCCAACAGGAAGTTGCAAGAGGACACCCACAGCAAAGCTGCTATATAGCTCCTCCCCTAACTGCCATATCCAGTCATTCTCTTGCAACTCTCAACAAAGATGGAGGTAGTAAGAGGAGAGTGGTAAAATATAGTTAGTTTTTTCTTTAATCAAAAGTTTATTTTCAAATAGTACCGGAGTTGTACTATTTTATCTCAGGCAGTATTTAGAAGAAGAATCTGCCTGCGTTTTTCTATGATCTTAGCAGCTTGTAACTAAGATCCACTGCTGTTCTCACATATGTCTGAGGAGTGAGGTAACTTCAGAGGGAGAATGGCGTGCAGGTTATCCTGCTATTGAGGTATGTGCAGTTTTAAGTTTTTCTAGGGACTAGAAAATGCTGCTGGTATCTGATTAATGTAAGTTAAGCCTTAAAACAGTGATTTAATAGCGACTTGTATCAGGCTTACTACCAGAGATATATACTCTGATAATATGGCAATATAAAACGTTTGCTGGCATGTTTAATCGTTTTTATATATGCTTTGGTGATAAAACTTATTGGGGCCTAGTTTTTTCCACATGGCTGGCTTGATTTTTGCCTGAGTCTTTCCACTGTTGTAGTATGAGTGGGAGGGGCCTATTTTAGCGCTTTTTTGCGCAGTTAAAATTACAGACAGAGACATTCAGCTTCCCTCAGCAGTCCCCTGCATGCTATAGGACATCTCTGAAGGGCTCTAAAGTCTTCAAAAGTCGTTTATTGAGGAAGGTAGGGGCCACAGCTGAGCTGTGGCAGTTGTGACTGTTTAAAAAACGTTTATTTCGTTTTTTTTATCCATTTTTTGCATTAAGGGGTTAATCATCCATTTGCAAGTGGGTGCAATGCTCTGCTAACCTATTACATACACTGTAAAAAATTTCGTTTGATTTACTGCCTTTTTTCACTGTTTTTCAAATTTTGACAAAATTTGTTTCTCTTAAAGGCACAGTACCGTTTTTTTATATTTGCTTGTTAACTTGTTTTAAAGTGTTTTCCAAGCTTGCTAGTCTCATTGCTAGTCTGTACAAACATGTCTGACATAGAGGAAACTCCTTGTTCATTATGTTTACAAGCCATGGTGGAACCCCATATGAGAATGTGTACTAAATGTATTGATTTCACTTTAAACAATAAAGATCAGCTTTTGTCTTTAAAAAATTTGTCACCAGAGGATTCTGACGAGGGGGAAGTTATGCCGACTAACTCTCCCCACGTGTCAGACCCTTTGACTCCTGCTCAAGGGACTCACGCTCAAATGGCGCAAAGTACATCAAGGACGCCCATAGCGATTGCTTTACAAGACATGGCGGCAGTCATGGATAATACACTGTCAGCAGTATTAGCCAGACTGCCTGAATTTAGAGGAAAGCGTGATAGCTCTGGTGTTAGGCGTAATACAGAGCATACAGACGCTTTAAGAGCCATGTCTGATACTGCCTCACAATATGCAGAAGCTGAGGAAGGAGAGCTTCAGTCTGTGGGTGATATCTCTGACTCAGGGAAACCTGATTCTGATATTTCTACTTTTAAATTTAAGCTTGACAACCTCCGTGTTTTGCTTAGGGAGGTTTTAGCTGCTCTGAATGACTGTGACACAATTGCAGTGCCAGAGAAATTGTGTAGACTGGATAAATACTTTGCAGTGCCGGTGTGTACTGAGGTTTTTCCAATACCTAAAAGGTTTACAGAAATTATTAATAAAGAGTGGGATAGACCCGGTGTGCCGTTTTCCCCCCTCCTATTTTTAGAAAAATGTTTCCCATAGACGCCACCACACGGGACTTATGGCAGACGGTCCCTAAGGTGGAGGGAGCAGTTTCTACTTTAGCAAAGCGTACTACTATCCCTGTCGAGGACAGTTGTGCGTTTTCAGATCCTATGGATAAAAAATTAGAGGGTTACCTTAAGAAAATGTTTATTCAACAAGGTTTTATCCTGCAGCCCCTTGCATGCATTACTCCTGTCACTGCTGCTGCGGCGTTCTGGTTTGAGTCTCTGGAAGAGGCTTTACAGACAACGACTCCATTGGAGGACATACTTAACAAGCTTAGAGCACTTAAGCTAGCTAATTCTTTTGTTTCTGATGCCATTGTTCATTTGACTAAACTAACGGCTAAGAATTCTGGATTTGCCATCCAGGCGCGTAGACAGCATGAAGGAATGGCCCCCTATCCGGTAACGGATCTTGTAGGGGGCAGACTTTCTCTCTTCGCCCAGGCGTGGGCAAGAGATGTTCAGGATCCCTGCTCGTTGGAGATTATATCTCAGGGGTATCTTCTGGACTTCAAGGCTTCTCCTCCACAAGGGAGATTTCACCTTTCACGATTATCTGTCAACCAGATAAAGAAAGAGGCATTCTTACACTGTGTGCAAGACCTCCTAGTTATGGGAGTGATCCATCCAGTTCCAAAGGAGGGACAGGGATTTTACTCAAATCTGTTTGTGGTTCCCAAAAAAGAGGGAACCTTCAGACCAATCTTGGATCTAAAGATCTTAAACAAATTCCTCAGAGTTCCATCATTCAAAATGGAAACTATTCGGACCATCCTACCTATGATCCAGGAGGGTCAATATATGACTACGGTGGATCTAAAGGATGCTTACCTTCACATTCCGATACACAAATATCATCGGTTCCTAAGGTTTGCCTTTCTGGACAGGCATTACCAGTTTGTGGCTCTTCCCTTCGGGTTAGCTACAGCCCCAAGAATTTTTACAAAGGTTCTGGGGTCGCTTCTGGCGGTCCTAAGGCCGCGGGGCATAGCAGTGGCCCCTTACCTAGACGACATCCTGATACAGGCGTCAAATTTCCAAATTGCCAAGTCCCATACGGACATAGTTCTGGCATTTCTGAGGTCGCACGGGTGGAAAGTGAACGAGGAAAAGAGTTCAATGTCCCCACTCACAAGAGTCTCCTTCCTAGGGACTCTGATAGATTCTGTAGAAATGAAAATTTACCTCACAGAGTCCAGGTTATCAAAACTTCTAAATTCTTGCCGTGTTCTCCATTCTATTCCGCGCCCTTCGGTGGCTCAGTGCATGGAGGTAATCGGCTTAATGGTAGCGGCAATGGACATAGTTCCGTTTACGCGCCTACATCTCAGACCGCTGCAACTATGCATGCTCAGTCAGTGGAATGGGAATTACACAGATTTGTCCCCTCTACTAAATCTGGATCAAGTGACCAGAGATTCTCTTCTCTGGTGGCTATCTCGGGTCCATCTGTCCAAAGGTATGACCTTTTGCAGGCCAGATTGGACAATTGTAACGACAGATGCCAGCCTTCTAGGTTGGGGTGCAGTCTGGAACTCCCTGAAGGCTCAGGGATCGTGGACTCAGGAGGAGAAACTCCTCCCAATAAATATTCTGGAATTGAGGGCAATAGTCAATGCTCTTCAGGCTTGGCCTCAGTTAACAACCCTGAGGTTCATCAGATTTCAGTCGGACAACATCACGACTGTGGCTTACATCAACCATCAAGGGAGAATAAGGAGTTCCTTAGCGATGTTAGAAGTCTCCAAAATAATTCGCTGGGCAGAGAAACACTCTTGCTACCTATCAGCGATCCATATCCCAGGTGTAGAGAACTGGGAGGCGGATTTTCTAAGTCGTCAGACTTTTCATCCAGGGGGGTGGGAACTCAATCCGGAGGTGTTAGCTCAATTGATTCATCGTTGGGGCAAACCAGAACGCCAAGCTTCCTTATTACGGATCCAGGTCCAGGGACCCAGAAGCGACGCTGATAGATGCTCTAGCAGCGCCTTGGTCTTTCAACCTGGCTTACGTGTTTCCACCGTTTCCTCTGCTCCCTCGACTGATTGCCAAAATCAAGCAGGAGAGAGCATCAGTGATTTTGATCGCGCCTGCGTGGCCACGCAGGACCTGGTATGCAGACCTAGTGGACATGTCATCCTTTCCACCTTGGACTCTGCCTTTGAGACGAGACCTTCTACTTCAAGGTCCTTTCAATCATCCAAATCTAATTTCTCTGAGACTGACTGCATGGAGATTGAACGCTTGATTTTATCAAAGCGTGGCTTCTCCGAGTCTGTCATTGATACCTTAATACAGGCACGAAAGCCTGTTACCAGGAAAATCTACCATAAGATATGGCGTAAATATCTTTATTGGTGTGAATCCAAGGGCTACTCATGGAGTAAGGTCAGGATTCCAAGGATATTATCTTTTCTCCAAGAGGGTTTGGAGAAAGGATTATCAGCTAGTTCTTTGAAGGGACAGATCTTCACTGTCTATTCTTTTGCCCAAGCGTCTGGCGGATGTTCCAGACGATCAGGCGTTTTGTCAGGCGTTGGTAAGAATCAAGCCTGTGTTTAAACCTGTTGCTCCTCCATGGAGCTTAAATTTGGTTCTTAAAGTTCTTCAAGGGGTTCCGTTTGAACCTCTTCATTCCATAGATATCAAGCTTTTATCTTGGAAAGTTCTTTTTTTGATGGCTATTTCCTCGGCTCGTAGAGTCATCCGAGTTATCTGCTTTACAATGTAATTCTCCTTATCTGATCTTCCATGCAGATAAGGTAGTTCTGCGTACAAAACCTGGGTTTTTGCCTAAGCTGGTATCTACTAAGAATATCAATCAAGAAATTGTTGTTCCATCATTGTGTCCTAATCCTTCTTCAAAGAAGGAACGTCTTTTACATAATCTGGACGGGGTTCATGCTTTAAAGTTTTACTTACAAGCTACCAAAGATTTTCGTCAAACATCTGCTTTGTTTGTTGTTTACTCTGGACAGAGAAGAGGTCAAAAGGCTTCGGCAACCTCTCTTTCTTTTTGGCTAAGAAGCATAATCCGCTTAGCCTATGAGACTTCTGGACAGCAGCCTCCTGAAAGGATTACAGCTCATTCTACTAGAGCTGTGGCTTCCACTTGGGCCTTTAAAAATGAGGCTTCTGTTGAACAGATTTGCAAGGCGGCGACTTGGTCTTCGCTTCATACTTTTTCAAAATTCTACAAATTTAATACTTTTGCTTCTTCGGAGGCTATTTTTGGGAGAAAGGTTTTACAGGCAGTGGTACCTTCCGTTTAAGTACCTGCTTTGTCCCTCCCTTCATCCGTGTACTTTAGCTTTGGTATTGGTATCCCACAAGTAATGGATGATCCGTGGACTGGATACACCTTACAAGAGAAAACACAATTTCTCTTGTTAAGTGTGTTCAGTCCACGGGTCATCCATTACTTATGGGATATATTCTCCTTCCCAACAGGAAGTTGCAAGAGGATCACCCAAGCAGAGCTGCTATATAGCTCCTCCCCTCACATGTCATACCCAGTCATTCTCTTGCAACCCTCAACAAAGGAGGAGGTCGCGAGAGGAGCTGGAGTTTTTACTTAACTATTAACTATTCTTCAATCAAAAGTTTGTTATTTTAAATGGCACCGGAGTGTGCTGTTTTTCTATCTCAGGCAGTATTTGGAAGAAGAAACTGCCTGCGTTTTTTTATCTATGATCTTAGCAGGCGTAACTAAGATCCACTGGCTGTTCTCGACATTCTGAGGAGTGGGGTAACTTCAGACTGGGAATAGCATGCGGGGTCCTCCGCAAATGAGGTATGTGCGGTACTTTATTTTCTGGGAATGGAATTGACTAAGAAAATACTGCTTTTACCGTATGATGTAAGTACAGCCTTAAATGCAGTAGTAGCAACTGGTATCAGGCTGATAAATGTATGCGCAGTCGAGTTATATTCTAGGGACTAGAATTTGACTGAGAAAATACTGTTAACACTGAAATAATACTTAAGCCTTCTCTGCAGTGGTAGCGACTGATAGCAGGCTTAGTGATAGCTTTGCATGACATTGAAAAATGTTGTTTTTTAATAAAACGTTTACTGGCATGTTATTCGTTTTTTTGTGAGGTACTTTGGTGATAAATCGCTTTGGGCATGATTTTTTCCACATGGCTAACATATTTTTCTGCATGCAATCCGTTATATCAGGGCTCCCACTGTTGTGATTGGAGTGGGAGGGCCCTTGTTTTAGCGCCTTGTTGCGCAGTTAAAATTATTGCACAGTCTTTCTGCTTCTTCCTCCTTGATCCAGGACGTCTCTAGAGAGCTCAGGGGTCTGCAAATTTCATTTGTGAGGGAGGTAATCAGTCACAGCAGATCTGTGACAGTGTGCTGACTGTGATTAAAAGCGTTAAATCTTAATTGATATCTGTTTTATCCGTTTTGGTTATCGAGGGGTTAATCATCCTTTTGCTAATGGGTGCAATCCTCTGCTAATAGTACACTTCTTGTTAAGAATTGTTTAATTATATCTGTATTTTTGAAGCGCTGCAGCGTTTTTTATATTGCTTGTAAAACTTATTGAAAGTGATTTCCAAGCTTGTTATTTTCATTGCTAAGTCTGTTTTAACATGTCTGATTCAGAGGAAACTGTTTGTTCATCATGTTCAAAAGCCAATGTGGAGCCCAATAGAACGATGTGTACCAATTGTATTGATATTGCTTTGAATAAAAGTCAATCTGTACCGATAAAGAAGCTATCACCAGACAACGAGGGGGAAGTTATGCCGCCTAACTCTCCTCACGTGTCAGTACCTGCGTCTCCCGCTCGGGAGATGCGTAGGATTGAGACGCCTAGTACATCTAGGCCCTTACAAATCACTTTACATGATATGGCTAATGTTATGAAAGAAGTATTATATAATATGCCCGAATTAAGGGGCAAACGCGATAGCTCTGGGTTAAGGACAGAGCGCGCTGATGACACGAGAGCCATGTCTGATACTGCGTCACAACTTGCAGAACATGAGGACGGTGAGCTTCATTCTGTCGGTGACGGTTCTGATTCGGGGAGACCGGATTCAGAAATTTTAAATTTAAGCTTGAGAACCTCCGTGTGTTACTAGGGGAGGTATTAGCAGCTCTGAATGATTGCGACACGGTGGCA
The DNA here is from genome assembly GCF_027579735.1 of Bombina bombina. NCBI lineage: Eukaryota > Metazoa > Chordata > Amphibia > Anura > Bombinatoridae > Bombina > Bombina bombina. The sequence continues at coordinate 172,407,834 of NC_069505.1, forward strand.
ATTCCAGAGAAATTGTGTAGGTTGGATAGATACTATGCGGTACCGGTGTGTACTGACGTTTTTCCTATACCAAAAAGACTTACAGAAATTATCAGTAAAGAGTGGGATAGACCCGGTGTGCCTTTTTCCCCTCCCCCGATATTTAGAAAAATGTTCCCTATAGACGCCACCACACGAGACTTATGGCAGACGGTCCCTAAGGTGGAGGGAGCAGTTTCTACGTTAGCCAAGCGTACCACTATCCCGGTGGAGGATAGCTGTGCTTTCTCAGATCCAATGGATAAAAAATTAGAGGGTTACCTTAAGAAAATGTTTGTTCAACAAGGTTTTATATTACAGCCTCTTGCATGCATTGCGCCTGTCACTGCTGCAGCGGCATTCTGGTTTGAGTCTCTGGAAGAGGCGATTCGCACAGCACCATTGGATGAGTCTTTGAGCAAGATTAGAACCCTTAAGCTGGCTAATGCGTTTGTTTCGGATGCCGTAGTGCATCTAACCAAACTTACGGCTAAAAATTCCGGATTCGCCATACAGGCGCTCAGAGCGCTCTAGCTTAAATCCTGGTCAGCGGATGTAACTTCCAAGTCTAAACTACTTAACATTCCTTTCAAAGGGCAGACCTTATTCGGGCCCGGCTTGAAGGAAATTATTGCTGACATTACGGGAGGTAAGGGCCACGCCCTTCCTCAGGACAGGGCCAAACCAAAGGCCAAACAGTCTAATTTCCGTGCCTTTCGTAACTTCAAGGCAGGAGCAGCATCGACTTCCTCCGCTCCAAAACAGGAAGGAACTACTGCTCGTTACAGACAAGGTTGGAAAGGCAAACAGTCATGGAACAAGGGCAAGCAGGCCAGAAAGCCTACTCCCGCCCCTAAGACAGCATGAAGTCAGGGCCCCCTATCCAGAGACGGATTTAGTGGGGGGCAGACTTTCTCTCTTTGCTCAGGCTTGGGCAAGAGATGTGCAGGATCCCTGGACATTAAAGATTATATCTCAGGGATACCTTCTGGATTTCAAATCCTCTCCTCCACAAGGGAGGTTCCATCTTTCGAGGTTATCGACAAACCTAGTAAAGAGAGAGGCATTTCTACAATGTGTACAAGACCTCTTAATCATGGGGGTGATCCACTCAGTTCCGCGATCGGAACAGGGACAAGGATTTTACTCAAATCTATTTGTGGTTCCCAAAAAAGAGGGAGCCTTCAGACCAATCTTGGACTTAAAGATCTTAAACAAATTCCTAAGGGTACCATCGTTCAAGATGGAAACCATTCGAACCATCCTACCAATGATCCAAGAGGGTCAATATATGACCACAGTGGACTTAAAGGATGCTTACCTTCACATACCGATTCACAAAGATCATTATCGGTACCTAAGGTTTGCCTTTCTAGACAGGCATTACCAGTTTGTGGCTCTTCCCTTCGGGTTAGCCACGGCCCCGAGAATTTTTACGAAGGTTCTGGGTTCACTTCTGGCGGTACTAAGACCACGAGGCATAGCGGTGGCTCCGTACCTAGACGACATTCTGATACAAGCGTCAAGTTTTCAAAATGCAAAGTCTCATACAGAGATAGTTCTAGCATTTCTGAGGTCGCATGGGTGGAAAGTGAACGTGGAAAAGAGTTCTCTGTTACCACTCACACGGGTTTCTTTTCTAGGGACTCTTATAGATTCTGTAGAGATGAAGATTTACCTGACGGAGTCCAGGTTATCAAAGATTCTCAATGCTTGCCGTGTCCTTCATTCCATTCCAAGCCCATCGGTAGCTCAGTGCATGGAGGTAATCGGCTTAATGGTAGCGGCAATGGACATAGTGCCATTTGCGCGCCTGCATCTCAGACCACTGCAACTATGCATGCTCAGTCAATGGAACGGGGATTACTCAGATCTGTCCCCTTTGCTAAATCTGGACCAGGAGACCAGGGATTCGCTTCTCTGGTGGTTGTCACCGGTTCATCTGTCCAAAGGAATGACCTTTCGCAGGCCAGATTGGACGATTGTAACAACGGATGCCAGCCTTCTAGGCTGGGGAGCAGTCTGGAATTCCCTGAAGGCTCAGGGATCGTGGACTCAGGAGGAGAAACTCCTCCCAATAAACATTCTAGAATTAAGAGCAATATTCAATGCTCTTCTGGCTTGGCCTCAGTTAGCAAAGCTGAGGTTCATCAGATTTCAGGTGGACAATATCACGACTGTGGCTTACATCAATCATCAAGGGGGAACCAGGAGTTCCCTAGCGATGTTGGAAGTCTCGAAGATAATTCGCTGGGCAGAGTCTCACTCTTGCCACCTGTCAGCGATTCACATCCCAGGCGTAGAGAACTGGGAGGCGGATTTCCTAAGTCGCCAGACTTTTCATCCGGGAGAGTGGGAACTTCACCCGGAGGTATTTGCTCAACTGATTCGTCGTTGGGGCAAACCGGATCTGGATCTCATGGCATCTCGCCAGAACGCGAAGCTTCCTTGTTACGGATCCAGGTCCAGGGACCCGGGAGCGGTGCTGGTAGATGCATTAGCAGCCCCTTGGGTTTTCAACATAGCTTATGTGTTTCCACCATTTCCGTTGCTACCTCGGCTGATTGCCAGGATCAAACAGGAGAGGGCATCGGTAATTCTGATAGCGCCTGCGTGGCCACGCAGGACCTGGTATGCAGACCTAGTGGACATGTCGTCCTGTCCACCATGGTCTCTTCCTCTGAGGCAGGACCTTCTAATTCAGGGTCCTTTCAACCATCCAAACCTAATTTCTCTGAGGCTGACTGCCTGGAAATTGAACGCTTGATTCTATCAAAGCGTGGGTTTTCGGATTCGGTTATTGATACATTAATACAGGCTCGGAAACCTGTGACAAGAAAAATTTACCATAAGATATGGCGTAAATATTTATATTGGTGTGAATCCAAGAGTTACTCATGGAGTAAGGTTAGGATTCCTAGGATATTAGCCTTTCTACAAGAGGGTTTAGAAAAGGGTTTATCCGCTAGTTCGCTAAAGGGACAGATTTCAGCTCTGTCTATTCTTTTACACAAACGTCTGGCAGAGCATCCAGACGTCCAGGCCTTTTGTCAGGCTTTGGCTAGAATTAAACCTGTGTTTAAAGCTGTTGCTCCTCCGTGGAGCTTAAACTTGGTTCTTAAAGTTCTTCAGGGTGTTCCGTTTGAACCCCTTCATTCCATTGATATTAAGCTTTTATCTTGGAAAGTTTTGTTTTTGATGGCTATTTCCTCGGCTCGAAGAGTCTCTGAGTTATCTGCCTTACATTGTGATTCTCCTTATCTGATCTTTCATTCAGATAAAGTTGTTCTGCGTACAAAACCTGGGTTTTTACCTAAGGTGGTTTCTAACAAGAATATCAATCAAGAGATTGTTGTTCCATCATTATGTCCTAATCCTTCTTCAAAGAAGGAACATCTTTTGCATAATCTAGACGTAGTCCGTGCCTTGAAGTTTTACTTACAGGCTACTAAAGATTTTCGCCAAACATCTAACCTGTTTGTTGTTTACTCTGGACAGAGGAGAGGTCAGAAGGCCTTGGCAACCTCCCTTTCTTTTTGGCTTCGGAGTATAATCCGTTTAGCCTATGAGACTGCTGGACAGCAGCCTCCTGAAAGGATTACAGCTCATTCTACTAGAGCTGTGGCTTCCCTTCATACTTTTTCCAAATTTTCCAAATTTGATACTTTTGCTTCTTCGGAGGCTGTTTTTGGGAGAAAGGTTCTACAGGCAGTGGTTCCTTCCGTTTAAGTTCCTGCCTTGTCCCTCCCATCATCCGTGTACTTTAGCTTTGGTATTGGTATCCCACAAGTAATGGATGATCCGTGGACTGGATACACTTAACAAGAGAAAACATAATTTATGCTTACCTGATAAATTTATTTCTCTTGTAGTGTATCCAGTCCACGGCCCGCCCTGTCCTTTTCAGGCAGGTCTAAATTTTAATTAAACTACAGTCACCACTGCACCCTATGGTTTCTCCTTTCTCGGCTTGTTTCGGTCGAATGACTGGATATGGCAGTGAGGGGAGGAGCTATATAGCAGCTCTGCTGTGGGTGATCCTCTTGCAACTTCCTGTTGGGAAGGAGAATATCCCACAAGTAATGGATGATCTGTAGACTGGATACACTACAAGAGAAATAAATTTATCAGGTAAGCATAAATTATGTTTTTTCTTTTGTCCTGGCGGAGGTATGTTGCGCCTTTCGTTCTACACTGGTGCGCCTTCGTTTTTCTACTAAGGCACGTTTTTGGCGTTGCTGGAGGATCCCACTCTTAATGGTTCTGGGGATTCTCAGTCTTAGACATAGATATAAGGGGATGCAGTAATCTTCTTATAGTCTTTGTTATTTGTGTATCCTTTGCCAGTTCTGAGCTTGGAAGTCTTTGACCCCTGTTGGGCTGGTCCTGCGGGTCTGTCCGTTCTTCCTGGGCGATAACCTACGGGTTGCCTTATCTTTTATTTTCATCCGGTGAGGATGATATTTATTTGGTCTAAAGCTCATGTTGGGGGTGCTGTTTCCTTTGGGAACTTTCTTCTCTGAAATTGAAACTCGTGATTTTGTGGTTGCACTGTTTACAAAAGTCTGTCTGACTGTTCTTTATCCCTCCATCTCGGGGGAGACTCTATGTGGCCTTGACAGTGCTGAGGCCCTTGGTTTCAGGCTGGTTCTGACTGAGTACAAATCCTTCTGCCTTTGAGGCCTAGATCAGACACATAGCACCTTTTTATGTCCGGTTGGTCCGGTGACGGCGCCTAGTGATCACAATGTGATTTGTTGTTTTTTGTTTTATTTTACAAGCTTAAACTAGCATCCTGAGAGGACTTAAGGGTCAGTGGTTGCTTAGAGGCATGGGGGATTGGTTCAGTCCTCATTCGCCTTTCAATCTAGTGGGCCGGGACTCCGTTGAGGTCCGTGGCGATATGCTCAGTCGTTTCCGATTTTTTTTTCCGGGAACTAGAGTGTTCCTTCCCGTTGTGGGTTGGAGGCTTGGAGGATTTAGGTCCTTCATACCGCCGTTCTTACGGTTTTGCCTTTCATGGTCTCTTTGGAAGTGTCCTTTTAGGACTTGATCCTTCTAGAGGTTCTGTTCCTTTGGGTCAAGACTTTTTGGACTTCGTCCGTTTTTTCTGGCGGCTTTGACCTCTTAATTAGGACATGAAGACTGTGAGGCTCTGTCTTCCTTTGGGAGTTGGTCATCTCCATATCAGGGGAGATAGGAGGTGTTGTCTCTTTTTCTAAGCTTTTGCTTCGGGGATGTTTTTCTGCCTGGGTTCGGGATGCTTTGCATTCCTTCTCCCTTGGGTGTGGTCCTCTGGAACGTTAATCTGAAAGGATTATGGAGACTAGCCTTTCTTTCTACTCTCTTTCGGGTGACTCTGTTCTTGTTTTCATTTCCCTTAGTGTTGCCCTTGGGGCCTTTGGGCTCTAGAGAAATTGCGTGACTTTGTTGCGGCCTAGCAAGGGGTGTTGTCCTCCGGCTAAGGGTGTTCTCTTCCCTTTGGGCTGGGAATTACGAGTGAGTCCTGTACTCCGGGTTTCCTGATTTTCATTCCCTGTGAGGTCTGATTGCTTCAGACTGGGTATCTTGTGTTCCCTGGGGGTGTCGTTCGTTCTAGGATTATTCTGGGTCCAGGGTTCTTGTCTTGGATCCTTCTTGAATGTCTGGAGACTTAAGTTTTTTCAGGGACCCTATTTTGCGACATAGGGGGTAGCTCATTGGGCTTGCAAGCAGGAGGCCAGAGTTCATATCTACCTTCGGGTACTGGTTATAAACTTGAAGGCCTGACTTGTCCTTTGGACAGAGTGTGCTCCTCTTCATGAGGAGTTTTTTTCTCTGTTGGGTCAACTGTGGTGTCTGGATGATTTTTTCACTCGGTCCTTGTTTTGATCATACTATGGCTTCATGTCTTGTGGACATGTACGCTGTTCTCATCTATGCCCTTCTCTTTTGAGGGGATAGTTGGTCTTCCCTAAGAGCTGGGGTTTCCTCTCTCTGGAGGGTCTTTGTCCTGCCCTGTGTGTAGGAGGTTGGATCAGGTGGCTTATTTCTGTAAGGGGCAGCATCTGCTGCTCTGTAGGCTCTGTTCCACCTGTGGGAATTTGATCTCTTTACGTAGACTGTCTTAAGAGAGCTGTGACAGGTCTTCCTACAGATCTATTGCACTTTTCTCTGTTCCAGGTCCCAGGGGGTTCTCCTTGGGAGTGCCTTATTTTGGAGAAGCGGATTGGGTTGGCACCCAAGCTCTGTTGGGGTGGGTGAGTCACCCCTTTTTCTTTCCATTCCCTGGGGGCTTGTGGGTGGGGTCTTTCTGTCCCCCCTGTCTATCAGACATATGTGTCTCTTGGACTAGTCCGGTGTTGGAGCAGGATCTGGATCTGTTGCTCTGCTAAATTCATCCTCGAAGCATTTGAGGTGCGGTAAGCCTCTTGAGGTTTCTCCTTTCTCCATGTTCAAGATTTGTGGGAAGGACTGGCGGCTCTTAGCGACTTGGGGACCTTCGTCTTCAGTTGCTTTTTAGAATGCGGTTGCACTGTGTTAGGGGAAGATCCTCTTCTTTTTCAGACTCCCGGCTTTATCCCGTGGTTTCTGTTTTTCTGAGGTCTGGGCGTTGCCTCCCCTTGTTTCTATGAGACTGGTGGGTCTCTGCTGGTCTGGAGTTCCTTATACTAGCTGGTCAGCTAGCTCAGCATACTAATGCACTGTGGCTACGCTGCACTGTAGCAAACCGAGGGTTGCAAGTTCGATCCCCGGCGAGGTCTACTCAGCCCTCCTCCTTTCGAGGTTGATAAGATGAGCAGCGCCTTGAGTCACTTAAGGGTGATTAGCCGCGCTTTACAAGTACATTCCTGTTTTCTCTGTGTTTTTTCTTCTTTGTGGAAGAATATGGTAGCTTGTTCCCTTTCTTTAGTAAAGGGTGTGTTGTTTGCAGGCCGACTGCTGGGCGACGGTGTCTCCTGGAGGCTGTTGACTCAGTCGAGTCTAGTTCCTGCGGTCTCTAGCAAGGCTTGTGGACTATCTGCAGTCAGTGTCCTTGGGCCTCTTCCTTTTTTTCAAAGTTGTTCTCGGCTTCGGACGAAGTGGGATGATGTTGGGTAGGGGTTTTTAGGCCTGGTGCCGCCTCTTGTACCCTCCCATTTTTGCATTTAGTGTCCTCTATAGCTTGGGTATTGTTTTCCCAAAAGTAATAAATGCAGCTGTGGGCTCTTTCCATTTATGAAGAAAAACTTCAAAAAGTTGAAAAAAAATTATGCTTACCTGATAATTTTCTTTTCTTCAGATGGAAAGAGTCCACAGCTCCCTGCCCGTATTTTTCTGTGGGGCGTCTGTGTTATTTTTGTTCTTCTGGCACCTTTTCACCCTGATATTTCTTCTACTGTTCCTTTTTCCCTCGGCAGAATGACTGGGGGATGAGGGAAGTGGGGGAGGTATTTAAGACTTTTGGCTGGGGTGTCTTTGCCTCCTCCTGGTAGCCAGGTTCTGAATTTCCAAAAGTAATGAATGCAGCTGTGGACTCTTTCCATCTGAAGAAAAGAAAATTGTCAGGTAAGCATAATTTAAGTTTTATTTATACATTGTTATTTATTGTGAGGATTACAGCACTGTCATATGTATGTTGTGCACCTTGATAACATTAGGAGCTATAAATAATGTTTTAATAATGTGTCAGTATATTACATTGAATTTTTTTTCATATGATTTTCTTTTTTAAAAGAATGCCTTGGAGAACTACCCTGATTCTGCAGTAATTTCCAGAGAAACAAAAAACAAATCTGGATCCACCACTGTTTGTAAAATAAAGATGAGCGGCAAGTGGTATAACAAAAAAACATTAAGGCCGACTAAAACTGTTGGAAAACAAACACAGGTATGTCTTAGAAATACAGCTCTATATAGGTAAACTTGATAGCATAGAATAAAAGGATTTAAAACTTTACAGTATGTATAAATAAGTCTGCTCTGCTTTTTTGCATTTGAGTAAGAATGTCTGGCACACATGCATATTTTTTTTGTATATGATCTTCTACTTATTGAATTTCTAAATTCCTTATTTTAAAGTTAAAAGTTTAGATTAGCACAAACAAAAACGAAAAAAATATTAAAGGGTTTCCTAGCCAACTGTGAGTTTTCACTCTGGTATAGCCAGACGCCCGGTCTCTGTAACTCTACATAACCCAGATCTCTAAATAATAAAATGTATTTTATGGAGTTGTGTTGTGGGACAGTATATAAACATAATCTGTGGAAATGCAAAATAATAAGAATGAGCATGTGCTGTTTGTGTAGCTGATATAGTTCCTGGTCTGAATGTTAATCTCTTGCAAAGTTTTGCTGTCTAATAGACATCAACAAAATATATCCTTATCCAAAATCTGTATAGCTAATATATGCCTAGTGTTTCATAAGATAGGACATCTAGCCGACTCATTTTTTGAATTGGTGTGTATCTCTTGAGTATATTGCAAACTATTCCAAGATTGGTAAGAGGGCAGAAGAGTTTAGTACCCTTCAGTAAACTCTCTCTAAATCAGACATATAAAGGTGTAATTTTTAGTATCTGCTACCCATCACATTTAAATTTAGCATCACAGAAAAATAAATGATAAAATTCGAGTTCATAAATGTCAGATATAAGAGTGGTCTCTCTATTCTACTTTACCTACCCTCACTTTCATATATGTTCCCTTATTTTAGGTCCAAGAGTGACCTCTAGTGTTGGCTAGGGAAGGTTCCCTTTTGTATAGGCACTACATATTAACTTTGCTGTCCTTAAAGGGACAGTATACCGTAAAATAGTTTTTCCCTTAATGGGTTTACAATTGCTTTTTTTACCAACTGCAGAGTAAAAAATGTATGAAAATTAGCTTTTTAAGGTTTATTTCTGTATATTAAAGCTCTGATTTTGTGTTTTGAAGCCACAGCCTAATAAAATTGGTTGAGCTTGTAGGTATAATCAGATCTCATTACTGTATCACATTGTGCACATATACCTGCTTCTTTATCTTATATCTGTCCTTAAAACAATCACCAATACTTTGAGAGAACAATGGAAAATCAACATTTTATTACCTTATCTCTGCTTTATCACACTGGGAGTGTAATTTCTTCTGCTGGCTGTGTTTACAAAGCTTATCTATAGCTGGTACGCGCGGCCACAAACTTTCAGAATAGATGGGGATACCACATGCTAAATTAACAATTTCAAATGCCAATATAAGGGTAAAGGAGCTACTTGTAAACAATTTAATACACTCCAGCAGGTAAAGTGGATCATTGGGAACAAATTAAAGGGGAGAAAAATTGAGTAAACTGTCCCTTTAAAGGGACACTGAACCCAAATTTTTTCTTTCGTGATTCAGATAGAGCATGCCATTTTAAGCAACTTTCGAATTTATTCATTTTATCAAATTTTCTTCATTCTCTTGGTATCTTTATTTGAAATGCAAGAATGTAAGTTTAGATGCCGGCCCATTTTTGGTGAACAACCTGGGTTGTTCTTGCTGATTGGTGGATAAATTCATCCACCAATAAAAAAGTGCTATCCAGAGTTCTGAAACAAATAAAAGCTTAGATACCTTCTTTTTCAAATAAAAAATAGCAAGAAAACGAAGAAAAATTGATAATAGGAGTAAATTACAAAGTTGCTTAAAATTGCATGCTCTATCTGAATCACAAAATAAAAAATTTGGGTTCAGTGTCCCTTTAACTGTGTATTATTTTACTAGTGTATTGTATGGAAGGTTTGTCACATCGTTGTTAAACTAAGCTGGGTTGCATATTTTTCCTTTGATATTATGTGACAACTCACTGTATGACTTTTTTTCTTTTTGTATACTTATACTGTTTGTATGCCTATTTTGAGTACCTCAATAAAAATATTTAAAAAATATATATATATATCCTTAACTCACCAAAACACAACACAACATTTACTCGTTGTTCCATTTTGTTGTACTTCAGGTAATTTGTACACACACACACACACTATTCAACTTTCCCAACACTGATGGACTTTATCCTGTTTAATACTCCTTGAAGTGGTGACAAGTCCTATTATTTAAAAAAAAATGCTAGAATTTCCCAGCACTAACAATAAATAGGACCTTCAGTGATGACTGTAAAAATGTGTGCTAATTGTACCCTTTTCTTCATAAACGGGGAGAGTCCACAGCTGCATTCATTACTTTTGGGAATTCGGAACCTGGCCACCAGGAGGAGTCAAAGACACCCCAGCCAAAGGCTTAAATACCTTCCCCACTTCCCTCATCCCCCATTCATTCTTTGCCTCTCGTCACAGGAGGTTGGCAGAGAAGTGTCAGAAGATTTCAGTACAGTCTCTTATGGAGGGTAGTACTCTTCAGACTGGGACTGGAGTTTAAAGTAGTCCTGTCAGCCTCTCAGTGAGAGTATGGATAAAAGTTAGAGTCCGGAGATGCAGGGAGAGTCTTTCTGCGAACCCATCCAGACTCATATTAATAGCTCCATAAGCAATCAGCGTTGACAAGTTTCGCTGCCTACTTTCTTCTCTCAAGTCAATGTCAGAAGCGATGCCACTATCTGTCACACTTGAAGAGCCGTGTTCCTGTTCCACGGCGTAGATTCCGGTAAGATCGTTTCACTTTACTTTCAATATGGAAATGTAATGAAGAAGACAGGGTCTCAGTGGGACTCCTTTTATCTTATGGAATCAAGAGTTAATATCTCCTGAGGGGGGTTATTGAACAGGGGGGACTTTAATCTTGTTTGTTATGTGATTCTGTCTGCTAATGTGTAGTGATACTTGGGCTTGTGGCTATATTCGGAACATACCAGCCTTTTTTTTTTTGGCGGACTGGCATGCTTTTTCTTGGACTGGTCGGTGCACCTTGTGACCGGGCGTGGTCATGCTTCTGTTCTCCATTTCCGTATTCCTGACCATGTAGCAACGGAGAGAGTCTGTTTCCCTAGAGTCTGGGTCATAGGAGGTGGTGAGTGCCTCAGCCATTGGGGGTGGAAGGTGCCGTTTATTTTTTGTCCATATTTACAATCTCCAAGTTATGGAGGATTGTTTCCTCCAGAAGTTACGGCACAGTTCTGCATGGCCGTATCAATGGCATTGGCGCATTTACATCTTCCAGGAAGATATTGTCAGTGTTCTGTTAACCAGGGCTCGTCAGGCGTTGGATCGTCTGGTTCAGATCAGCCCTCTGGGGAAGCGGTTTCCTCTGGGCTTCAGAGGTCCAACCCTCGGGGCCAGGGTCATCAGTTGCCCTGGCGGAGGTAAGTCTTGCCTTTCGTTATAGACTGGTGTGCCTTCGTGTCCTGCTGAGGCATGTTTTAGCAGTGCTGGAAGATCCCAGTCTTAATGGGTTGGTGGATCCTCGGTCTGCCGTTCCAGACAGCAAGCAGGGTTAGACGAATGGGGATGAATCAATCTCCTTGTCTCCTTTTTTTTTTTTGCGTTTCTTCTTCCAGTTCTGAGCTCTGGAAGAATTAGATCTCTGACCGGCTGGTCCTGTTAGTGTGTCCTTTCTTCTTGGGCGTTATGGTGTGGCCCTCTTTTTTTATCTTGATCCGGTTAGGATGTATTTTTTTTTTAATTTTGAAAGCTCATGTCTGTTATAATTTATTCCTTTGGAAACATTTTCTTCTCTGGCATTTGATACAAGCAATTTTGTGGTCACATTGGCGCTTCTGCGGAAGTTATATGAAAGGTTAGGACACTGTTAAGTCTACCGTTTGTCTGTTTAATTTGTCTATCCCTTCTAGGGTTGCGACTTTCTGTGGCCTTGGACAGTTCTTGGGTTCCCTATGTATCAGGCTGGTCCTGGTTGGGTACTAGTTTCTGTCCCTTTGGGTCTATATCAGACACGTGGTGCCCGTTGTACCTGGCTGGTCCGGTTGGGGTGCTGAGTGGCTCACTCTTATTTTGAGTTTTGTTTTCTTGTTTTCTTTTACAAGTTATAGGGGGCCTTTCGTTCCTAGACGTCAGGCTGGTCCTCGTTTATTCTTCTGGGGGCATCAGAGGGGATTGTGATCCGTCCTAATTGTCTTATTCATGCTTAGGTGGCGGGGTTTCCGAGGTTCGGATCCTGCTAAGACGTACTCTGTAGGCTCCTGGGTTCTTTTAGTTCAGGTGCTAGAGTTTTTTCTCCTTCCCATAGTGGGTTGGAGGTTCAGGGGATTCCATGAAAATCCGTGGTGCCAGGTTCTGGTTGCATCTCCTCCTTGAAGCTTCCTTTGAGTTGTCCTCTTGGACTCTGTTTCCTTGATGACGGTACTTCCTTCGGGTCGAGGCAGATTGGGCCTTTTGTCCCCTTTCCTTGGGGCTGGCCTTCTGGTCATCGGTATCAGGAATTTAGGGCCTTTTTTGTTTTTTTTTCTTCTTCCGGGATCTCATCTGCTCCCATAATTTTGGAGTGCTGCAGATTATGTTGTCTCCTTTTTTCCGGTGTTTGGCCCTGCTTAGGCGTTTTGGGTTTTCATCTGCCAGGGGTAGTATGCTCGTTCAGTTGTCCTCGAGCTGTAGGTGCTTCCGGGAAGTTGATCCTGAGAGGTTCTTGGAGACTATTTTTATCTTCTCAATCCAGATTTTCTAGGTTTGTGTGTAATTCCTCCTTCTGATGCTGAAGTGTGGTATCCTTTAGATTTAAGCTGGAACACCTTCGCTTATTACTTAAGGAGGTTTTGGCTACTTTGGACGACTCCGACATAACTATCATAGTCAATCCTAAAAGTCTAGAAAATTGAACAAATACTTTGATGCTCCCTCCGCGGTGGAGGTTTTTCCGGTTCCTGACCATTCTGCGGCGATTATTGCTTGAGAATGGGAAAGACCTGGTATTCCCTTTTCTCCATCTCCTATTTTTAAGAAGATATTTCCTATAGCGGATTCTATTAAGGAGTCGTGGCAGACGGTTCCTAAGATAGAAGGAGCAATCTCCACTTTGGCCTAGAGGACTACTATTCCCATAGAGGATAGTTGTTCTTTTAAAGATCCAATGGATAAAAAAATTGGAGGCTTTACTAAAAAAAGATTTATGTCCACCAGGGTCTACAATGGCAACCTGTGGTGTGTATCGCCACTGTTACCAGCGCTGCGGCTTACTGGTTTGATGCGTTGTTTGAATCTCTTCAGTCGGATACCCCTCTTGATGAGATCCAGGACAGGATTAAGGCTCTCAAGTTAGACAATTCCTTCATTACAGATGCTTCCTTTCAGGTTATTAAACTGGGAGCCAAAATTTCTAGTTTTGCGGTCCTAGCCCGCAGGGCTTTGTGGTTGAAGTCCTGGTCTGCGGATGTTTTATCTAAATCTAAGTTCATGGCTATTCCTTACAAGGGTAAGACCTTGTTTGGACCTGGTTTGGCGGAAATTATCTCAGATATTACTGGAGGGAAGGGTTCTTTTCTTCCTCAAGATAAAAAGAATAAGCAGAAGGGACGTCAGAGTAATTTTCATTCCTTTCGTAACTTTAAAGGCAAGTCTTCCTCCCCTTTCTCCAAGCAAGATCAAGCCAAGCCTTCCTGGAAGCCCAACTAGTCCTGGAATAAGGGATAGCGTATCTTGTAGGGGGCAGACTCTCTTTTTTCCCAGGCTTGGATAAGAGATGTACCGGATCCCTGGGCGGTGGACATTGTCTCCTAGGGATACAAAATAGACTTCAAATCTTTTCCTCCCAGAAGCAGGTTTCTCCTCTCCAGATTATCTGTATACCAGATAAAAAGAGAGGCGTTCTTACATTGTGTCAAGGACCTTGCCGCCCGGGGGGTAATAGATCCAGTTCCCTTTCAGGAAAGGGGTCTGGGATTTTACTCAAATCTGTTCGTAGTTCCCAAAAAGGAGGGAACTTTTCGACCAATCCTAGATCTAAAATGTTTAAACAAGTTTCTCAGAGTGCCATCCTTCAAGATGGAGACTATACGCTCCATTCTTCCCTTGATACAAGAGGGTCAGTTCATGACAACAATAGACCTAAAGGATACATACCTTCATGTTCCCATTTACAGGGACCATCACAAGTTTCTGAGATTCGCCTTTTTGGACAATCATTTCCAGTTTGCGGCCCTTCCAATCAGCCTTGCCACAGCTCCCAGAATTTTTTTAAAAAGTTCTGGGTGCTCTTTTAGCTGTGCTTCGATCTCGGGGCATTGCAGTGGCACCTTATCTAGACAACATTCTTGCCATCTTTTCAACAAGCAGAATCTCATACGGAGATCTTGTTATCTTTTCTTTGATCCCACGGATGGAAGGTGAATCGGGGAAAAAAGTTCTCTGGTTCCAGCTACAAGGGTCGTATTTTTGGGGACCATAATAGACTCCCTGTTAATGAAGATTTTTCTGACAGAGGTCAGAAAAAGAAAGATTTTCGACTCTTTTCTTGCCCTTCAGTCCTCTCCACAGCCGTCAGTGGCTCAATGTATGGAGGTAATCGGTCTGATGGTGGCTTCCATGGACATTATTCCATTTGCTCAGTTCCATCTCAGACCTCTGCAGTTATGCATGCTCAGACAATGGAACTGGGACTATACGGACCTCTCTCCTTGTATAGATCTAGATCAGGCGTCAATAGACTCTCTTCCGTGGTGGCTTTCTCAGGATCATCTCTCCCAGGGTACTTGCTTCCGCAGACCCTCCTGGGTGATTGTGATCACGGATGCCAGCCTTCTAGGTTGGGGAGCAGTATGGGGCTTGTTGAAGGCTCAGGGCTTATGGATCCAGGAGGAGTCAGTCCTGCCCATAAACATATTGGAGCTGAGAGCAATCTTCAATGCTCTTCTGGCCTCAGCCTTAGCCCGGTTTATCAGATTCCAGTTGGACAACATAACCTCGATGGTCTACATCAACCACCAGGGGGGAACTCGGTGTTCCTTGGCCATGACAGAGGTGGCCTGAATTATTCAGTGGGCGGAGACCCACAACTGCTGTCTTTCTGCTATCCATATCCCAGGAGTGGACAATTGGGAAGCGGATTTTTTGAGCAGACAGACTTTTCATCCCGGGGAGTGGGAACTTCATTCGGATGTGTTTTCCAACTTGACCCTCAAGTGGGGGCAGCCGGAGTTGGATCTCATGGCTTCTCGTCAGAATGCCAAACTTCTGAGATACAGCTTGAGGTCAAGCGATCCGCAGGCATTTCTGATCGATGCTCTGGCAGTTCCTTGGAACTTCAATCTAGCATACCTGTTTCCTCCGTTCGCTCTCCTTCCAAGAGTCATTGCTCGAATCAAGCAGAAGAGGGCATCTGTAATTCTCATAGCCCCGGCGTGGCCTCGCAGGATTTGGTATGCAGACCTAGTGGAAATGTCATCCTTTCCACCTTGGAGACTGCCTCTGAGGAAGGACCTTCTACTTCAGGGTCCCTTCCTTCATCCAAATCTCGTTTCTCTGAAGCTGATTGCTTGGAGATTGAACGCTTAGTTTTATCTAAGTGTGGTCATTGAGACCATGATTCAGGCTTGTAAGTCTGTGACTCGCAGAATTTAACATAAGATCTGGCGTAAATACTTGTAGTGGTGTGAATCCAAAGGATGCTCTTGGAGTAGAGTAAGTATACCTAGGATTTTGTCCTTTCTCCAGGATGGTCTGGACAAGGGTTTGTTGGCAAGTACTCTAAAGGGTCAGATTTCAGTATTGTCTATTTTGTTACATAAGCGCTTGGCGGATGTGCCAGACGTGCAATCGTTTTGTCAGGCCTTGGTTAGAATTCGGCCTGTGTTTAAACCTGTTACTCCTTCATGGAGTCTTAACCTTGTTCTTAAAGTTTTACAACAGGCTCCGTTTGAGCCTATGCATTCTTTAGATATTAAGATATTATTTTGGAAAGTTTTGTTTCTTGTTGCTATTTCCTCTACATGAGTTTCTGAACTCTCTGCTTTACAGTGTGATTCCTCTTATCTTACATTTCACTCTGATAAGGTGGTTCTGCGTACTAAATTTGGTTTCCTGCCCAAGGTTGTTTCAGTCAAGAATATTAATCAGAAAATCGGTGTACCTTCTTTATGTTCTAATCCTCCTTCTCACAAAGAACGCTTGTTGCATAATCTGGATGTTGTGCGAGCGCTAACATTTTATTTGCAGGCAACTAAGGACTTTCGTCAGTCTTCTGCATTGTTTGTTTGCTTTTCTGGGAAACACAAGGGTCAGAAAGCTTACAGCTACTTCACTTTCCCTTTGGCTGAATAGCGTT
This sequence comes from Bombina bombina, assembly GCF_027579735.1. Lineage (NCBI taxonomy): Eukaryota > Metazoa > Chordata > Amphibia > Anura > Bombinatoridae > Bombina > Bombina bombina. The sequence goes on from NC_069505.1 coordinate 172,424,003, forward strand.
ATTCGCTTGGCATATGAGACTCCTGGCAGCAACCTCCTGAGAAAATCACAGCTCATTCCACAAGGGCTGTTTCCTCTTCCTGGGCCTTCAAAAATTTTGCCTCGGCTTCTTTTGGGAGAAAGGTTCTTCAAGCAGTGGTGCCTTCTGTTTAGGTTCCTGTCTTGTCCCTCCCTTATCATCTGTGTCCTCTGGCTTGGGTATTGGTTCCCAACAGTAATTGATGATGATCTGTGGACTCACTGTGTCATTAGAAAGAAAACTAAATTTATGCTTACCTGCTAAATTTATTTATTTCTTGACACGGTGAGTCCACGGCCCGCCCTGTAGTCAGACAGTTTCTTTTTATATAAACCTCTGCACCTTGTGTTACTTCCTTTCTCTTCTTTCCCTTTGGTCGAATGACTGGGGGATTGTGGGTAGGGGAGTGATATTTAACAGCTTTGCTGTGGTGCTCTTTACCTCCTCCTGCTGGCCAGGAGTGATATTCCCAACAGTAATTGATGATGATCTGTGGACTCACTGTGTCAAGAAATAAATACATTTATCAGGTAAGCATAAATTTCGTTATTTTTATTATCAAATTCACTTAGTTCAGTTAGTTTCCTTTGTTGAATAGCAAGTAGGCAGGCTTAGGCGCAGTATGCACGTGTCTTGAGCACTATATTGTAGCAGTTTTAAAAAAATACTTTTAGCAGTAAACAAAGTGCTGCCATACAGTGCTCCATGCAAGTGCTCGGGACCTACTTAGGTATGGAATTCTACAAAGAACACCATGAGAGAGAAACAATTTTGACAATAGAGTGAAACTGGAAACTTTTTTAAATTTGTTTGGTCTGAATAATAAAAAACATTTTTTGTTTTGTGTCCATTTAATTTGTTTTCCTGAGATAAAGAAGTGATACATCTGACACCCAGAATAACATCCAGCAATATGTGTGTATGGAAAATGTACTCTCTGTACATTCTCACATGAATACGATTTTCTATAGATATATATTTCTTTTCTTTATACAGGAATTCACTGTGGAACCAGAGAAATCCCATTTGTGTTCACTTTATCATGCACTCCATCATTATAAATATCACATGTATCTCAAATGCAAAGACGAGGTATGTATTATTATATACCGTACTTTCAGCTTGTAAATACAAAATTCCACAATTTATATGCCCATGAATGAAAATGACCTAACTTGTTCACATCATTAACTACAGTCGTATGCAAAAGTTTAGGCACCCCTGACAATTTCCATGATTTTCATTTATAAATAATTGGGTGTTTGGATTAGCAATTTCATTTTGATCTATCAAATATAGGACACAGTAATATTTCAGTAGTGAAATGAGGTTTATTGGATTAACAGAAAATGTGCAATATGCATCCAAACAAAATTAGAGAGGTGCATAAATTTGGGCACCCTAACAGAAATATTGCATCAATATTTAGTAGAGCCTCCTTTAGCAGAAATAACAGCCTTTAGACGCTTCCTATAGCCTGTAATGAGTGTTTGGATTCTGGATGAAGGTGTTTTGGACCATTCCTCCTTGCAAAACATCTCCAGTTCAGTTAGGTTTGATGGTTGCCGAGCATGGACAGTGCGCTTCAAATCACCCCACAGATTTTCAATGATATTCAGGTCTGGGGACTGGGATTTCCATTCCAGGACATTGTACTTGTTCCTCTGCATGAATGCCAGAGTAGATTTTGAGTAGTGTTTTGGGTCGTCGTCTTGTTTAAATATCCACCCCCGGCGTAACTTCAACTTTGTGACTGATTCCTCAACATTATTCTCAAGTATCTGCTGATATTGAGTGGAATCCATGTGACCATCAACTTTAACAAGATTCCCAGTACCTGCACTGGCCATACAGCCCCCACAGCATGATGGAACATCCACCAAATTTTAACTGTGGGTAGCAAGTGTTTGTCTTGGAACGCTGTGTTCTTTTGCCGCCATGCATAACGCCCTTTGTTATGACCAAATAACTCAATCTTTGTTTCATCTGTCCACAGCACCTTTATCCAAAATGAAGCTGGCTTGTCCAAATGTGCGTTTGCATAATTCAAGTGGCTCTGTTTGTGTCGTGGCATCACTCTCCCATACAGCTTCTCCTTGTGCAAAGTGCACTGAATTGTTAAACGATGCAGTGACACCATCTGCAGCAAGATGATGATGTAGATCTTTGGAGGTGGTCTGTGGGCTGTTTTTGACCGTTGTCACCATCCTTTTCCTCTCCGATATTTTACTTGGCCTGCCACTTCTGGCCTTAACAAGAACTGTGCCTGTGGTCTTCCATTTCCTCACTATGTTCCTCACAGTGGACACTGACAGCTTAAATCTCTGCGATAGCTTTTTGTAACCTTCCCCTAAACCATAATGTTCAACAATCTTTGTTTTCAGGTCATTTGAGAGTTGTTTTGAGGCCTCCATGTTGCCACTCTTCAGAGGAGATTCAAAGAGAACAACAACTTGCAATTGGCCACCTTAAATACCTTTTCTCCTTGGATGCATCTGTCTATGTAGTTCAAGGCTTAAAGGGACACTGAACCCAATTTTTTTTTTTTTTGATCCAGATAGAGCATGCAATTTTTAGCAGCTTTCTAATTTACTCGTATTATCAAATTTTATTCATTCTCTTGGTATCTTTATTCAAAAAGCAAGAATTTAAATTTAGATGCCGGCCCATTTTTGGCGAACAACCTGGGTTGTTCTTGTTGATTGGTGGATTAATTTAACCGACCAATAAATAAGTTCTTACCAGGGTTCTGAACCAAAAAATAGCTTAGATGCCTTCTTTTTTTAATAAAGATAGCAAGAGAACAAAGAAAAATTGATAATAGGAGTAAATTAGAAAGTTGCTTAAAATTGCATACTCTATCTGAATCTCAAAAGAAAAAATGTGGGTTCAGTGTCCCTTTAATGGGCTCACCAAACCAATTGTGTGTTCCAATTAATCAGTGCTTGGTAGTTACAGGTATTCAAATCAACAAAATGACAAGGTTGCCCAAATGTATGCACCTGTCTAATTTCGTTTTGATGCATATTGCACATTTTCTGTTAATCCAATAAACTCAATTCACTACTGAAATATTACTGTGTCCTTCAGTTATTTGATAGATCAAAATGAAATTGCTGATCCAAACGCCCAATTATTTATAAATGAAAATCATGGAAATTGTCAGGAGTGCCTAAACTTTTGGATACGACTGTATTTTTTGGTCGTCCTGAGTTTTGTTCCATGTCTTTAAGGGATATTAAACAGTAACAGTATACATGCTAGACATATGTGAATGTATTTTTTTACAATTATATTAGTTGTAGTGTAAACGTTTAGTTTTTATAAAGCACTTTAGTTTCTATAAAGTAATGGGCACCACCATGTTTAAACCTCAGTTGTCTTAATCTATATTTCCTGCTGAATATTATTGGTGACATATATAAATCAGGAAATAAAAAAGATTGTGCAATCAAGGTGCTGTAGTAATTATCTAGTTCCCACACAGCCTTGTTTGAACAATATTTTTTATTGCCTGTTTTATATCTTTTCCTAATTGTCTTCGGCAGTCGAGATAGATAAGAGAAAACTTAAAGGGACAGTCTAGTCAAAATTAAACGTTCATGATTCAGATAGGGCAAGCAATTTTAAACAACTTTCCAATTTACTTTCATAATCAAATTTGCTCTCTTCTCTTTGTATAATTTGTTAAAAGCTATGTATGCTTTAACTGGTTTCTAAGCCATTGAAACGGCCTCTTCTCTCAGTGCATTTTGACAGTTGTTCACAGCTAGACAGTGCTAGTTCATGTGTGTCATAGATTAGATTGTGCAAAATGTGTGTGTCATATAAATAAGATTGTGTGAAAATGCATGTTTGTCAAAAGAACGGAGATAAGGGGGCAGTATGCAGAGGCTTAGATACAAGGTAATCACAGAGGTAAAAAGTATATTAATATAACAGTGTTGGTTATGCAAAACTGGGGAATGGGTAATAAATTGATTATCACTCTTTTTAAACAATAAAAAAATCTTCAAGTAGACTGTCCCTTTTAATAGTTTTAAAAAAAAATTACATTTGTTAGATTGGATCAGTAGTATTTCTCTTGTAAGGTGTATCCAGTCCACGGATCATCCATTACTTGTGGGATATTCTCCTTCCCAACAGGAAGTAGCAAGAGGATCACCCACAGCAGAGCTGCTATATAGCTCCTCCCCTAACTGCCATATCCAGTCATTCTCTTGCAAGCTCTCAACATAGCTGGAGGTAGTAAGAGGAAAGTGGTGTAATATAGTTAGTTTTTTCTTCAATCAAAAGTTTGTTTTTAAATGGTACCGGAGTTGTACTATTTTATCTCAGGCAGCATTTAGAAGAAGAATCTGCCTGCGTTTTTCTATGATCTTAGCAGAAGTAACTAAGATCCACTGCTGTTCTCACATATGTCTGAGGAGTGAGGTAACTTCAGAAGGAGAATGGCGTGCAGGTTATCCTGCAATAAGGTATGTGCAGTTTAAGTTTTTCTAGGGATGGAATTTGCTAGAAAAAAGCTGCTGATACCGGATTAATGTAAGTTAAGCCTAAATACAGTGATTTAATAGCGACTAGTATCAGGCTTGCTATCAGAGGTATATACTCTGATTAATGTGCAATATAAAACGTTTGCTGGCATTTTTAATCGTTTTTATATATGCTTTGGTGATAAAACTTATTGGGGCCTAGTTTTTTCCACATGGCTGGCTTGATTTTTGCCTAGAAACAGTTTCCTGAGGCTTTCCACTGTTGTAATATGAGTGGGAGGGGCCTAGTTAAAATTTCAGACAGAGACATTCAGCTTCCCTCAGCAGTCCCCTGCATGCTTTAGGACATCTCTGAAGGGCTCAAAAGGCTTCAAAAGTCATATATTGAGGAAGGTAAAGCCACAGTGAAGCTGTGGCAGTTGTTGTGACTGTTTAAAAAACGTTTTTTTCAATTTGTTAATCTGTTTTTTGTATTAAGGGGTTAATCATCCATTTGCAAGTGGGTGCAATGCTCTTCTAACTTGTTACATACACTGTAAAAATATAGTTAGTTTAACTGCCTTTTTTCACTGTTATTTCAAATTTGAGCAAAATTTGTTTCCCTTAAAGGCACAGTAACGTTTTTTATATTGCTTGTTTAACTTGATGTAAAGTGTTTTCCAAGCTTGCTAGTCTCATTGCTAGTCTGTATAAACATGTCTGACATAGAGGAAACTCCTTGTTCATTTTGTTTAAAAGCCATGGTGGAACCCCATATGAGAATATGTACTAAATTTATTGATTTCACTTTAAACAATAAAGATCAGCTTTTATCTTTAAAAAATTTATCACCAGAGGATTCTGGCGAGGGGGAAGTTATGCCGACTAACTCTCCCCACGTGTCAGACCCTTTGACTCCCGCTCAAGGGACTCACGCTAAAATGGCGCCAAGTACATCAGGGACGCCCATAGCGATTACTTTGCAGGACATGGCGGTAATCATGGATAATACCCTGTCAGCGGTATTAGCCAGACTGCCGGAATTCAGAGGAAAGCGAGATAGCTCTGGGGTTAGACGTAGTACAGAGCACGCAGATGCCTTAAGGTCCATGTCTGATACTGCGTCACAATATGCAGAAGCTGAGGAAGGAGAGCTTCAGTCTGTGGGTGACATTTCTGATTCGGGGAAACCTGATTCAGATATTTCTACTTTTAAATTTAAGCTTGAGAACCTCCGTGTATTGATTGGGGAGGTGTTAGCTGCTCTGAATGACTGTGACACAATTGCAGTACCAGAGAAATTGTGTAGACTGGATAAATACTATGCAGTGCCGGTGTGTACTGATGTTTTTCCAATACCTAAAAGGTTTACAGAAATCATTAATAAGAAGTGGGATAGACACAGTGTGCCGTTTCCCCCCCCCCCCCCCCTCCTATTTTTAGAAAAATGTTTCCAATAGACGCCACCACACGGGACTTATGGCAGACGGTCCCTAAGGTGGAGTGAGCAGTTTCTACTTTAGCAAAGCGTACCACTATCCCTGTCGAGGACAGTTGTGCTTTTTCAGATCCAATGGATAAAAAATTAGAAGGTTACCTTAAGAAAATGTTTATTCAACAAGGTTTTATCCTGCAGCCCCTTGAATGCATTGCGCCTGTCACTGCTGCTGCGGCGTTCTGGTTTGAGTCTCTGGAAGAGGCCTTTCGGACAGCTACTCCATTGACTGAAATACTTGACAAGCTTAGAACACTTAAGCTAGCTAATTCTTTTGTTTCTAACGCCATTGTTCATTTGACTAAACTAACGGCTAAGAATTCTGGATTCGCCATCCAGGCGCGTAGGGCGCTATGGCTTAAATCTTGGTCAGCTGACGTGACTTCAAAGTCTAAATTACTTAACATTCCCTTCAAGGGGCAGACCCTATTCGGGCCTGGTTTGAAGGAAATTATTGTTGACATTACTGGAGGTAAGGGTCATACCCTTCCTCAAGACAGGGCCAAATCAAAGGCCAAACAGTCTAATTTCCGTGCCTTTCGAAACTTCAAGGCAGGTGCAGCATCAACTTCCTCTACTACAAGACAAGAGGGAACTTTTGCTCAATCCAAGCTGGGCTGGAAACCTAACCAGTCCTGAAACAAAGGCAAGCAGGCCAGAAAGCCTGCTGCTGCCTCTAAGACAGCATGAAGGAACGGCCCCCTATCCGGTAACGGATCTAGTAGGGGGCAGACTTTCTCTCTTCGCCCAGGCCTGGGCAAGAGATGTTCAGGATCCCTGGGCGTTGGAGATCATATCTCAGGGATATCTTCTGGACTTCAAAGCTTCCCCTCCTCAAGGGAGATTTCACCTTTCGAGATTATCTGTAAACCAGATAAAGAAAGAGGCATTCTTACGCTGTGTGCAAGACCTCCTAGTTATGGGAGGGATCTGTCCAGTTCCACAGTCGGAACAGAGACAGGGTTTTTATTCAAATCTGTTTGTGGTTCCGAAAAAAGAGGGGACCTTCAGACCCATTTTGGATCTAAAGATCTTAAACAAATTCCTCAGAGTTCCATCGTTCAAAATGGAAACTATTCGGACCATCCTACCTATGATCCAGGAGGGTCAGTACATGACCACAGTGGATTTGAAGGATGCTTACCTTCACATACCGTTTCACAAAGATAATTATCGGTTCCTAAGGTTTGCCTTTCTGGACAGGCATTACCAATTTGTGGCTCTTCCCTTCGGGTTAGCTACAGCTCCAAGAATCTTTACAAAGGTTCTGGGATCGCTTCTGGCGGTCCTAAGACCGCAAGGTATATCAGTGGCCCCTTATCTGGACGACATCCTGATACAGGCGTCAAGCTTTAAGATTGCCAAGTCACATACGGACATAGTTCTGGCATTTCTCAGGTCACATGGGTGAAAGGTGAACGAGGAAAAGAGTTCTCTATCCCCACTCACAAGAGTCTCCTTCCTAGGGACTCTGATAGATTCTGTAAAAATGAAGATTTACCTGACAGAATCCAGGTTATCAAAGCTTCTAAAATCTTGCCGTGTTCTTCATTCTATTCCGCGCCCTTCGGTGGCTCAGTGTATGGAAGTAATCGGCTTGATGGTAGCGGCGATGGACATAGTGCCATTTGCGCGACTACATCTCAGACCGCTGCAACTATGCATGCTCAGTCAGTGGAATGGGGATTACACAGATTTGTCCCCTCTGCTAAATCTGGATCAAGAGACCAGAGATTCTCTTCTCTGGTGGCTATCTCAGGTCCATCTGTCCAAAGGTATGACCTTTCGCAGGCCAGATTGGACAATTGTAACAACAGATGCCAGCCTTCTAGGTTGGGGTGCAGTCTGGAATTCCCTGAAGGCTCAGGGATCGTGGACTCAGGAGGAGAAACTCCTCCCAATAAATTTCTGGAGTTAAGAGCAATATTCAATGCTCTTCTAGCTTGGCCTCAGTTAGCAACCCTGAGGTTCATCAGATTTCAGTCGGACAACATCACGACTGTGGCTTACATCAACCATCAAGGGGGAACCAGGAGTTCCCTAGCGATGTTAGAAGTCTCAAAGATAATTCGCTGGGCAGAGTCTCACTCTTGCCACCTGTCAGCGATCCACATTCTAGGCGTGGAGAACTGGGAGGCGGACTTTCTAAGTTGCCAGACTTTTCATCCGGGGGAGTGGGAACTTCATCCGGAAGTGTTCGCTCAACTGATTCATCGTTGGGGCAAACCAGAACTGGATCTCATGGCTTCTCGCCAGAACGCCAAGCTTCCTCGTTACGGATCCAGGTCCAGGGACCCGGGAGCGGCGCTGATAGATGCTCTAGCAGCCCCTTGGGTTTTCAACATGGCTTATGTGTTTCCACCGTTTTCACTGCTGCCTCGACTGATTGCCAAGATCAAACAGGAGAGAGCATCGGTGATTCTATAGCGCCTGCGTGGCCACGCAGGACCTGGTATGCAGACCTAGTGGACATGTCGTCCTGTCCACCATGGTCTCTGCCTCTGAGGCAGGACCTTCTAATACAAGGTCCTTTCAACCATCCAAATATAATTTCTCGGAGGCTGACTGCATGGAGATTGAACGCTTGATCCTATCAAAGCGTGGCTTCTCAGAGTCAGTTATTGATACCTTAATACAGGCACGGAAGCCTGTTACCAGAAAAATCTACCATAAGATATGGCGTAAATACTTATTTTGGTGCGAATCCAAGAGTTAGTCATGGAGTAAGGTTAGGATTCCTAGGATATTGGCCTTTCTACAAGAGAGTTTGGAAAAAGGCTTATCTGCTTGTTCGTTAAAGGGACAGATTTCTGCTCTGTCTATTCTTTTGCACAAGCGTCTGGTGGAAGTTCCAGACGTCCAGGCTTTTTGTCAGGCTTTGGCTAGGATTAAGCCTGTGTTTAAAACTGTTGCTCCTCCGTGGAGCTTAAACTTGGTTCTTCAAGGAGTTCTGTTTGAACCCCTTCATTCCATTGATATTAAGCTTTTATCTTGAAAAGTTCTGTTTTTGATGGCTATTTCCTCGGCTCGAAGAGTCTCTGAGTTATCTGCCTTACATTGTGATTCTCCTTATCTGATTTTCCATTCAGACAAGGTAGTTCTGCGTACTAAACCTGGGTTTTTACCTAAGGTAGTTTCTAACAGGAATATCAATCAAGAGATTGTTGTCCCATCATTGTGTCTTTTGCATAATCTGGACGTAGTCCGTGCCCTGAAGTTCTATTTACAGGCAACTAAAGATTTTCGTCAAACTTCTTCCCTGTTTGTCGCTTACTCTGGACAGAGGAGAGGTCAAAGAGCTTCGGCAACCTCTCTCTCCTTTTGGCTTTGTAGCATAATACGCTTAGCCTATGAGACTGCTGGACAGCAGCCCCCTGAAAGGATTACAGCTCATTCTACTAGAGCTGTGGCTTCCACCTGGGCCTTTAAGAATGAGGCCTCTGTTGAACAGATTTGCAAGGCTGCGACTTGGTCTTCGCTTCACACCTTTTCAAAATTTTACAAATTTGACACTTTTGCTTCTTCGGAGGCTTTTTTTGGGAGAGAGGTTCTACAGGCAGTGGTTCCTTCCGTTTAAGTTCCTGCCTTGTCCCTCCCATCATCCGTGTACTTTAGATTTGGTATTGGTATCCCACAAGTAATGGATGATCCGTGGACTGGATACACTTAACAAGAGAAAACATAATTTATGCTTACCTGATAAATTTATTTCTCTTGTAGTGTATCCAGTCCACGGCCCGCCCTGTCTTTTTAAGGCAGATCTAAATTTTGATTAAAACTCCAGTCACCACTGCACCCTATGGTTTCTCCTTTCTTGTTTTGTTTCGGTCGAATGACTGGATATGACATGTGAGGGGAGGAGCTATATAGCAGCTCTGCTGTGGGTGATCCTCTTGCAACTTCCTGTTGGGAAGGGAATATATCCCACAAGTAATGGATTATCCGTGGACTGGATACACTACAAGAGAAATAAATTTATCAGGTAAGCATAAATTATGTTTTCTCTTGTTAAGTGTATCCAGTCCACGGATCATCCATTACTTGTGGGATATTCTCCTTCCCAACAGGAAGTTGCAAGAGGATCACCCACAGCAGAGCTGCTATATAGCTCCTCCCCTCACTGCCATATCCAGTCATTCTCTTGCAACTCTCAACGAAGATGGACGTAGTAAGAGGAGAGTGGTGTATTATAGTTAGTTTTTTAACTTCAATCAAAAGTTTGTTATTTTTAAATGGTACCGGAGTGTACTGTTTCATCTCAGGCAGCATTAGAAGAAGAATCTGCCTGTGATTTCTATGATCTTAGCAGAAGTAACTAAGATCCACTGCCGTTCTCACATATTCTGAGGAGTGAGGTAACTTCTGAGGGGGAATGGCGTGCAGGTTTTCCTGCAATAAGGTATGTGCAGTTAACATATTTCTAGGGATGGAATTTGCTAGAAAAATGCTGCTGATACCGGATTAATGTAAGTTAAGCCTTAAATGCAGTGATAGCGACTGGTATCAGGCTTATTAACAGAGATACATACTCTTATAAAAGTGTAATATAAAACGTTTGCTGGCATGTTAATCGTTTTTATATATGTTTGGTGACAAAACTTATTAGGGCCTAGTTTTTTTCCACATGGCTGGCTTGATTTTTGCCTAGAAACAGTTTCTGAGGCTTTCCACTGTTGTAAATATGAGTGGGAGGGGCCTTTTATGGTGCTTTTCTGTGCAGCTAAAAATACTGACAGAGACATTCAGCTTCCCTCTGCATGATACAGGACATCTCTGAAGGGCTCAAAAGGCTTCAAAGTCGTGTTTGAGGAGGGTAACAACCACAGTAGCTGTGGCAGTTGTGACTGTTTAAAAAAACGTTTTTGTCATTTATTATTCTGTTTTTGTTATTAAGGGGTTAATCATCCATTTGCAAGTGGGTGCAATGCTCTGCTGACTTGTTACATACACTGTAAAAATTTTGTTAGTGTAACTGCCTTTTTCTTTCATGTAATTAGCAAGAGTCCATGAGCTAGTGACGTATGGGATATACATTCCTACCAGGAGGGGCAAAGTTTCCCAAACCTCAAAATGCCTATAAATACACCCCTCACCACACCCACAATTCAGTTTTACAAACTTTGCCTCCTATGGAGGTGGTGAAGTAAGTTTGTGCTAGATTCTACGTTGATATGCGCTCCGCAGCAAGTTGGAGCCCGGTTTTCCTCTCAGCGTGCAGTGAATGTCAGAGGGATGTGAGGAGAGTATTGCCTATTTGAATGCAGTGATCTCCTTCTACGGGGTCTATTTCATAGGTTCTCTGTTATCGGTCGTAGAGATTCATCTCTTACCTCCCTTTTCAGATCGACGATATACTCTTATTTATATACCATTACCTCTGCTGATTTTCGTTTCAGTACTGGTTTGGCTTTCTACAAACATGTAGATGAGTGTCCTGGGGTAAGTAAATCTTATTTTCTGTGACACTCTAAGCTATGGTTGGGCACTTTATTTATAAAGTTCTAAATATATGTATTCAAACATTTATTTGCCTTGACTCAGAATGTTCAACATTCCTTATTTTCAGACAGTCAGTTTCATATTTGGGATAATGCGTTTGAATCAATAATTTTTTCTTACCTTAAAAATTTGACTTTTTTTCCCTGTGGGCTGTTAGGCTCGCGGGGGCTGAAAATGCTTCATTTTATTGCGTCATTCTTGGCGCTGACTTTTTTGGCGCAAAAAATCTTTTCTGTTTCCGGCGTCATACGTGTCGCCGGAAGTTGCGTCATTTTTTGACGTCCTTTTGCGCCAAAAATGTTGGCGTTCCGGATGTGGCGTCATTTTTGGCGCCAAAAAGCATTTAGGCGCCAAACAATGTGGGCGTATTATTTGGCACCAAAAAATATGGGCGTCGCTTTTGTCTCCACATTATTTCAGTCTCATTTTTTCTTTGCTTCTGGTTACTAGAAGCTTGTTTATTGGCATTTTTTCCCATTCCTGAAACTGTCATTTAAGGAATTTGATCAATTTTGCTTTATATGTTGTTTTTTCTCTTACATATTGCAAGATGTCTCACGTTGCATCTGAGTCAGAAGATACTTCAGGAAAATCGCTGTCTAGTGCTGGAACTACCAAAGCTAAGTGTATCTGCTGTAAACTTTTGGTAGCTATTCCTCCGGCTGTTGTTTGTATTAATTGTCATGACAAACTTGTTAAAGCAGATAATATTTCCTTTAGTAATGTACCATTGCCTGTTGCAGTTCCCTCAACATCTAAGGTGCAGAATGTTCCTGATAACATAAGAGATTTTGTTTCTGAATCCATCAAGAAGGCTATGTCTGTTATTTCTCCTTCTAGTAAACATAAAAAATCTTTTAAAACTTCTCTCTCTACAGATGAATTTTTAAATGAACATCATCATTCTGATTCTGATGACTCTTTTGGTTCAGAGGATTCTGTCTCAGAGATTGATGCTGATAAATCTTCATATTTATTTCAAATGGAATTTATTCGTTCTTTACTTAAAGAAGTACTAATTGCTTTAGAAATAGAGGATTCTGGTCCTCTTGATACTAATTCTAAACGTTTAGATAAGGTGTTTAAATCTCCTGTGGTTATTCCAGAAGTTTTTCCTGTTCCTAATGCTATTTCTGAAGTAATTTCCAGAGAATGGGATAAATTGGGTAATTCATTTACTCCTTCTAAACGTTTTAAGCAATTATATCCTGTGCCGTCTGACAGATTAGAATTTTGGGACAAAATCCCTAAAGTTGATGGGGCTATTTCTACCCTTGCTAAACGTACTACTATTCCTACGTCAGATGGTACTTCGTTTAAAGATCCTTTAGATAGGAAAATTTAATCCTTTCTAAGAAAAGCTTATCTGTGTTCAGGTAATCTTCTTAGACCTGCTATATCTTTGGCTGATGTTGCTGCAGCTTCAACTTTTTGGTTGGAGACTTTAGCACAACAAGTAACAGATCATGATTCTCATAATATTATTATTCTTCTTCAGCATGCTAATAATTTTATCTGTGATGCCATTTTTGATATTATCAGAGTTGATGTCAGGTTTATGTCTCTAGCTATTTTAGCTAGAAGAGCTTTATGGCTTAAAACTTGGAATGCTGATATGGCTTCTAAATCAACTCTACTTTCCATTTCTTTCCAGGGTAACAAATTATTTGGTTCTCAGTTGGATTCCATTATCTCAACTGTTACTGGTGGGAAAGGAACTTTTTTACCACAGGATAAAAAATCTAAGGGTAAAAACAGGGCTAATAATCGTTTTCGTTCCTTTCGTTTCAACAAAGAACAAAAGCCTGATCCTTCATCCTCAGGAGCAGTTTCAGTTTGGAAACCATCTCCAGTCTGGAATAAATCCAAGCCTTCTAGAAAGGCAAAGCCTGCTTCTAAGTCCACATGAAGGTGCGGCCCTCATTCCAGCTCAGCTGGTAGTGGGCAGGTTACGTTTTTTCAAAGAAATTTGGATCAATTCTGTTCACAATCTTTGGATTCAGAACATTGTTTCAGAAGGGTACAGAATTGGTTTCAAGATGAGACCTCCTGCAAAGAGATTTTTTCTTTCCCGTGTCCCAGTAAATCCAGTGAAAGCTCAAGCATTTCTGAATTGTGTTTGAGATCTAGAGTTGGCTGGAGTAATTATGCCAGTTCCAGTTCTGGAACAGGGGATGGGGTTTTATTCAAATCTCTTCATTGTACCAAAGAAGGAGAATTCCTTCAGACCAGTTCTGGATCTAAAAATATTGAATCGTTATGTAAGGATACCAACGTTCAAAATGGTAACTGTAAGGACTATCTTGCCTTTTGTTCAGCAAGGGCATTATATGTCCACAATAGATTTACAGGATGCTTATCTGCATATTCCGATTCATCCAGATCATTATCAGTTCCTGAGATTCTCTTTTCTGGACAAGCATTACCAGTTTGTGGCTCTGCCGTTTGGCCTAGCTACAGCTCCAAGAATTTTTACAAAGGTTCTCGGTGCCCTTCTGTCTGTAATCAGAGAACAGGGTATTGTGGTATTTCCTTATTTGGACGATATCTTGGTACTTGCTCAGTCTTTACATTTAGCAGAATCTCATACGAATCGACTTGTGTTGTTTCTTCAAGATCATGGTTGGAGGATCAATTTACCAAAAAGTTCATTGATTCCTCAGACAAGGGTAACTTTTCTGGGTTTCCAGATAGATTCAGTGTCAATGACTCTGTCTTTAACAGACAAGAGACGTCTAAAACTGATTTCAGCTTGTCGAAACCTTCAGTCACAATCATTCCCTTCGGTAGCCTTATGCATGGAAATTCTAGGTCTTATGACTGCTGCATCGGACGCGATCCCCTTTGCTCGTTTTCACATGCGACCTCTTCAGCTCTGTATGCTGAATCAATGGTGCAGGGATTACACAAAGATATCTCAATTAATATCTTTAAAACCGATTGTACGACACTCTCTAACGTGGTGGACAGATCACCATCGTTTAATTCAGGGGGCTTCTTTTGTGCTTCCGACCTGGACTGTAATTTCAACAGATGCAAGTCTCACAGGTTGGGGAGCTGTGTGGGGATCTCTGACGGCACAAGGAGTTTGGGAATCTCAGGAGGTGAGATTACCGATCAATATTTTGGAACTCCGTGCAATTTTCAGAGCTCTTCAGTCTTGGCCTCTTCTGAAGAGAGAATCGTTCATTTGTTTTCAGACAGACAATGTCACAACTGTGGCATACATCAATCATCAAGGAGGGACTCACAGTCCTCTGGCTATGAAAGAAGTATCTCGAATTCTGGTTTGGGCGGAATCCAGCTCCTGTCTAATCTCTGCGGTTCATATCCCAGGTATAGACAATTGGGAAGCGGATTATCTCAGTCGCCAAACGTTGCATCCGGGCGAATGGTCTCTTCACCCAGAGGTATTTCTTCAGATTGTTCAAATATGGGAGCTTCCAGAAATAGATCTGATGGCGTCTCATCTAAACAAGAAACTTCCCAGATATCTGTCCAGATCCCGGGATCCTCAGGCGGAAGCAGTGGATGCATTATCACTTCCTTGGAAGTATCATCCTGCTTATATCTTTCCGCCTCTAGTTCTTCTTCCAAGAGTAATCTCCAAGATTCTGAAGGAATGCTCGTTTGTTCTGCTGGTAGCTCCGGCATGGCCTCACAGGTTTTGGTATGCGGATCTTGTCCGGATGGCCTCTTGCCATCCGTGGACTCTTCCTCTACGACCAGACCTTCTGTCGCAAGGTCCTTTTTTCCATCAGGATCTCAAATCCTTAAATTTAAAGGTATGGAGATTGAACGCTTGATTCTTAGTCAAAGAGGTTTCTCTGACTCTGTGATTAATACTATGTTACAGGCTCGTAAATCTGTATCCAGAGAGATATATTATAGAGTCTGGAAGACTTATATTTCTTGGTGTCTTTCTCATCATTTTTCTTGGCATTCTTTTAGAATTCCAAGAATTTTGCAGTTTCTTCAGGATGGTTTAGATAAAGGTTTGTCCGCAAGTTCCTTGAAAGGACAAATCTCTGCTCTTTCTGTTCTTTTTCACAGAAAGATTGCTAATCTTCCTGATATTCATTGTTTTGTACAAGCTTTGGTTCGTATAAAACCTGTCATTAAGTCAATTTCTCCTCCTTGGAGTTTGAATTTGGTTCTAGGGGCTCTTCAAGCTCCTCCGTTTGAACCTATGCATTCATTGGACATTAAATTACTTTCTTGGAAAGTTTTGTTCCTTTTGGCAATCTCTTCTGCCAGAAGAGTTTCTGAATTATCTGCTCTTTCTTGTGAGTCTCCTTTTCTGATTTTTCATCAGGATAAGGCAGTGTTGCGAACTTCTTTTGAATTTTTACCTAAAGTTGTGAATTCCAACAACATTAGTAGAGAAATTGTGGTTCCTTCATTATGTCCTAATCCTAAGAATTCTAAGGAGAAATTGTTATATTCTTTGGATGTTGTTAGAGCTTTGAAATATTATGTTGAAGCTACTAAGTCTTTCCGAAAGACTTCTAGTTTATTTGTTATCTTTTCCGGTTCTAGAAAAGGCCAGAAAGCTTCTGCCATTTCTTTGGCATCTTGGTTGAAATCTTTAATTCATCTTGCCTATGTTGAGTCGGGTAAAACTCCGCCTCAAAGAATTACAGCTCATTCTACTAGGTCAGTTTCTACTTCCTGGGCGTTTAGGAATGAAGCTTCGATTGATCAGATTTGCAAAGCAGCAACTTGGTCCTCTTTGCATACTTTTACTAAATTCTACCATTTTGATGTATTTTCTTCTTCTGAAGCAGTTTTTGGTAGAAAAGTACTTCAGGCAGCGGTTTCAGTTTGAATCTTCTGCTTATGTTTTTCATTAAACTTTATTTTGGGTGTGGATTATTTTCAGCAGAAATTGGCTGTCTTTATTTTATCCCTCCCTCTCTAGTGACTCTTGCGTGGAAAGATCCACATCTTGGGTAATCATTATCCCATACGTCACTAGCTCATGGACTCTTGCTAATTACATGAAAGAAAACATAATTTATGTAAGAACTTACCTGATAAATTCATTTCTTTCATATTAGCAAGAGTCCATGAGGCCCACCCTTTTTTTGTGGTGGTTATGATTTTTGTATAAAGCACAATTATTCCAATTCCTTATTTTATATGCTTTCGCACTTTTTTATCACCCCACTTCTTGGCTATTCGTTAAACTGAATTGTGGGTGTGGTGAGGGGTGTATTTATAGGCATTTTGAGGTTTGGGAAACTTTGCCCCTCCTGGTAGGAATGTATATCCCATACGTCACTAGCTCATGGACTCTTGCTAATATGAAAGAAATGAATTTATCAGGTAAGTTCTTACATAAATTATGTTTTTCACTGTTATTTCAAATTTTGTCAAAATTTGTTTCTCTTAAAGGCACAGTAACGTTTTTTATATTGCTTGTTAACTTGCTTTAAAGTGTTTTCCAAGCTTGCTAGTCTCATTGCTATTCTGTACAAACATATCTGAAACAGAAGATACTTGTTCATTATGTTTAAAAGCCATGGTGGAGCCCCATAGGAGAATGTGTACTAAATGTATTGATTTCACCTTAAACAGTAAAGATCAGTCTTTATCTATAAAAGAATTGTCACCAGAGGGGTCTGTCGAGGGGGAAGTTATGCCGACTAACTCTCCCCACGTGTCGGACCCTTCGCCTCCTGCTCAAGGGACGCACGTTAATATGGCGCCAAGTACATCAGAGACGCCCATAGCGATTACTTTGCAGGACATGGCTGCAATCATGAATAATACCCTGTCAGAGGTATTATCCAGATTGCCTGAATTGAGAGGCAAGCGCGATAGCTCTGGGGTTAGACGAGATACAGAGCGCATAGATGCTGTAAGAGCCATGTCTGATACTGCGTCACAATATGCAGAACCTGAGGACGGAGAGCTTCAGTCTGTGGGTGACGTCTCTGAATCGGGGAGACCTGATTCGGAGATTTCTAATTTTAAATTTAAGCTTGAGAACCTCCGTGTATTGCTTGGGGAGGTATTAGCTGCTCTGAATGACTGTGACACAATTGCAGTGCCAGAGAAATTGTGTAGGCTGGATAAATACTATGCAGTGCCGGTGAGTACTGATGTTTTTCCAATACCTAAAAGGCTTACAGAAATTATTAGTAAGGAGTGGGATAGGCCCGGTGTGCCCTTTTCCCCACCTCCTATATTTAGAAAAATGTTTCCAATAGATGCCACTACACGGGACTTATGGCAGACTGTCCCTAAGGTGGAGGGAGCAGTTTCTACTTTAGCAAAGCGTACCACTATCCCGGTTGAGGACAGTTGTGCTTTTTCAGATCCAATGGATAAAAAATTAGAGGGTTACCTTAAGAAAATGTTTATTCAACAAAGTTTTATTTTACAGCCCCTTGCATGCATTGCGCCTGTCACTGCTGCAGCGGCATTCTGGTTTCAGGCCCTGGAAGAGACCATCCATACAGCTCCATTGAAATTGTTGACAAGCTTAGAACTCTTAAGTTAGCTAACTCTTTTGTTTCTGATGCCATTGTTCATTTGACTAAACTAACGGCTAAGAATTCCGGATTCGCCATCCAGGCGCGTAGGGCGCTATGGCTCAAATCCTGGTCAGCTGATGTGACTTCAAAGTCTAAATTACTCAACATTCCTTTCAAGGGGCAGACCTTATTCGGGCCTGGTTTGAAAGAAATTATTGCTGACATTACTGGAGGTAAGGGTCATACCCTTCCTCAGGACAGGGCCAAATCAAAGGCCAAACAGTCTAATTTTTGTGCCTGTCGAAATTTCAAGGCAGGTGCAGCATCAACTTCCTTTGCTTCAAAACAAGAGGGAACTTTTGCTCAATCCAAGCAGGCCTGGAAACCTAACCAGTCCTGGAACAAGGGCATGCAGGCCAGAAAGCCTGCTGCTGCCTCTAAGACAGCATGAAGGAGCGGCCCCCTATCTGACAACGGATCTAGTAGGGGGCAGACTCTCTTCGCCCAGGCGTGGGCAAGAGATGTTCAGGATCCCTGGGCGTTGGAGATCATATCTCAGGGATATCTTATGGACTTCAAAGCTTCTCCTCCACAAGGGAGATTTCACCTTTCAAGATTATCTGCAAACCAGATAAAGAAAGAGGCATTCCTAAGCTGCGTACAAGATCTCCTTGTAATGGGAGTGATCCATCCAGTTCCGCGGACGGAACAAGGACAGGGGTTTTATTCAAATCTGTTTGTGGTTCCCAAAAAAGAGGGAACCTTCAGACCAATTTTGGATTTAAAGATCTTAAACAAATTCCTCAGAGTTCCGTCATTCAAGATGGAAACTATTCGAACCATTTTACCCATGATCCAAGAGGGTCAGTACATGACCACAGTGGACTTAAAGGATGCCTACCTTCACATTCCGATTCACAAGAATCATCATCAGTTCCTGAGGTTTGCCTTTCTAGACAGGCATTACCAATTTGTAGCTCTTCCATTCGGGTTGGCTACAGCCCCAAGAATTTTTACAAAGGCTCACTTCTGGCGGTCCTAAGACCGCAAGGCATAGCGGTGGCTCCTTACCTGGATGACATCCTGATACAGGCGTCAAGCTTTCAAATTACCAAATCTCATACAGAGATAGTTCTGGCATTCCTGAGGTCGTATGGGTGGAAAGTGAACGAAGAAAAGAGTTCTCTATCTCCTCTCACAAGGGTTTCCTTCCTAGGGACTCTAATAGATTCTGTAGAAATGAAAATTTACCTGACGGAGTCCAGGTTATCAAAACTTCTAAATGCTTGCCGTGTTCTTCACTCCATTCCGCGCCCCACGGTGGCTCACTGCATGGAAGTAATCGGCTTAATAGTAGCGGCGATGGACATAGTGCCATTCGCGCGCCTGCATCTCAGACCGCTGCAATTATGCATGCTCAGTCAGTGGAATGGGGATTACACAGATTTGTCCCCTCTAGTAAATCTGGATCAGGAAACCAGAGATTCTCTTCTCTGGTGGTTATCTCGGGCCCATCTGTCCAAGGGTATGATCTTTCGCAGACCAGATTGGACAATTGTAACAACAGATGCCACCCTTCTAGGTTGGGGTGCAGTCTGGAACTCCCTGAAGGCTCAGGGTTCATGGACTCAGGAGGAGAAACTCCTCCCAATAAATATTCTGGAGTTAAAAGCAATATTCAATGCTCTTCTGGCTTGGCCTCAGCTAGCAACACTGAGGTTCATCAGATTTCAGTCGGACAACATCACGACTGTGGCTTACATCAACCATCAAGGGGGAACCAGGAGTTCCCTAGCGATGTTAGAAGTCTCAAAGATAATTCGCTGGGCAGAGACTCACTCTTGCCACCTGTCAGCGATCCAGATCCCAGGTGTAGAGAACTGGGAGGCGGATTTTCTAAGTCGTCAGACTTTTCATCCGGGGAAATGGGAACTCCATCCGGAGGTTTTTTCTCAAATGGTTCTCCGTTGGGGCAAACCAGAATTGGATCTCATGGCGTCTCGCCAGAACGCCAAGCTTCCTTGTTACGGTTCCAGGTCCAGGGACCCAGAAGCGGCACTGATAGATGCTCTAGCAGCGCCTTGGTTCTTCAACCTGGCTTATGTGTTTCCACCGTTTCCTCTGCTCCTTCGTCTGATTGCCAAAATCAAACAGGAAAGAGCATCAGTGATATTGATAGCGCCTGCGTGGCCACGCAGGACCTGGTATGCAGACCTAGTGGACATGTCATCCTTTCCACCATGGACTCTGCCTCTGAGACAAGACCTTCTAATACAAGGTCCTTTCAATCATCCGAATCTACTTTCTCTGAGACTGACTGCATGGAGATTGAACGCTTGATCCTATCAAAGCGTGGCTTCTCCGAGTCAGTAATTGATACCTTAATACAGGCACGAAAGCCTGTCACCAGGAAAATTTACCACAAGATATGGCGTAAATATCTTCATTGGTGTGAATCCAAGAATTACTCATGGAGTAGGGTTAGGATTCCTAGGATATTGTCCTTCCTCCAAGAGGGTTTGGACAAAAGATTATCAGCTAGTTCTTTAAAGGGACAGATTTCTGCTCTGTCTATTCTTTTACACAAGCGTCTGGCAGAAGTTCCAGACGTTCAGGCATTTTGTCAGGCTTTAGTTAGAATTA
The DNA here is from genome assembly GCF_027579735.1 of Bombina bombina. Taxonomy (NCBI): domain Eukaryota; kingdom Metazoa; phylum Chordata; class Amphibia; order Anura; family Bombinatoridae; genus Bombina; species Bombina bombina. The sequence continues at coordinate 172,444,615 of NC_069505.1, forward strand.
AGCCTGTGTTTAAACCTGTTGCTCCTCCATGGAGCTTAAACTTGGTTCTTAAAGTTCTTCAAGGGGTTCCGTTTGAACCCCTTCATTCTATTGATATCAAACTTCTTTCATGGAAAGTTCTTTTTCTGATGGCTATTTCCTCGGCTCGAAGAGTCTCGGAGTTATCTGCCTTACATTGTGATTCTCCTTATCTGATCTTTCATTCAGATAAAGTTGTTCTGCGTACAAAACCTGGGTTTTTACCTAAGGTGGTTTCTAACAAGAATATCAATCAAGAGATTGTTGTTCCATCATTGTGTCCTAATCCTTCTTCAAAGAAGGAACGTCTTTTGCATAATCTAGACGTAGGCCGTGCCTTGAAGTTTTACTTACAGGCTACTAAAGATTTTCGCCAAACATCTAACCTGTTTGTTGTTTACTCTGGACAGAGGAGAGGTCAGAAGGCCTCGGCAACCTCTCTTTCTTTTTGGCTTCGGAGTATAATCCGTTTAGCCTATGAGACTGCTGGACAGCCTCCTGAAAGGATTACAGCTCATTCTACTAGAGCTGTGGCTTCCACCTGGGCCTTTAAAAATGAGGCCTCTGTTGAACAGATTTGCAAGGCTGCAACTTGGTCTTCGCTTCATACTTTTTCCAAATTTTACAAATTTGATACTTTTGCTTCTTCGGAGGCTGTTTTTGGGAGAAAGGTTCTACAGGCAGTGGTTCCTTCCGTTTAAGTTCCTGCCTTGTCCCTCCCATCATCCGTGTACTTTAGCTTTGGTATTGGTATCCCACAAGTAATGGATGATCCGTGGACTGGATACACTTAACAAGAGAAAACATAATTTATGGTTACCTGATAAATTTATTTCTCTTGTAGTGTATCCAGTCCACGGCCCGCCCTGTCCTTTTCAGGCAGGTCTAAATTTTAATTAAACTTCAGTCACCACTGCACCCTATGGTTTCTCCTTTCTCGGCTTGTTTCGGTCGAATGACTGGATATGGCAGTGAGGGGAGGAGCTATATAGCAGCTCTGCTGTGGGTGATCCTCTTGCAACTTCCTGTTGGGAAGGAGAATATCCCACAAGTAATGGATGATCCGTGGACTGGATACACTACAAGAGAAATAAATTTATCAGGTAAGCATAAATTATGTTTTTGTCCCTTGCACTGGAACTGATGCTTTCTAAGTTTAAAATAATTGGGGGGGGGGGGGTTTAAGGGAAAAAAAAGCACTGAGGCGGTTTGTGTTCTTTTGCAAGGGTGTTAAAGGGACAGGAAACCCCAAAATTTTCTTTCAGGATTTGGATAGAGCACTGGTTTTCAAACCGGTCCTCAGGCCTCCTAACTTTTTTTAAAGATATACAGTTGTGCTCATAGTTCAGTATTGAACTGCTCTTTGTTCCCCTCCTCCCATTTACTTCCTGTGCAGCTGTTGCTGGCAATTGGAGGATATACGGTTGCCCGTCAATATATAAATCCCAGCTCCAGTTGTATCTTTAGTTCTTGAGAAAGTCCCGTCGCACGGGACAAAACGCGTAGAACGTAGCTTTGTGTACATTCTATTTATCGCCCAGTGAAGCCACCGTAGGTCCTCGTGTGCAGTGAGCTCAGCACTTGGTACTGAGCTGAGGGTGTGAGGAGGTGTGTCCCTGACGCAGCGGCTGGAGAGATCGAAGTACCCGCTGTTACACTCACTGAAATTGGACGTTTTTAAATAACGAATGGGCCTTTTGATGATCCATAACATTACAGCTGGATCCTAGCCATACGTGTATGAGGGACAACTTTAATTATGATGTGCCTGTTTTTATTTGAACTCTTGTGAGTATAATATCTTGTGTGTTTCACCTGAATAAATATATCTACACTTGAATCGCGTCCTGCACTTCTCTCCTTTCATCCTATTCTAGTTGTGCTCATAAGTTTACATACCCTGGCAGAATTTAATTTCTTGGCCATTTTTCAGAGAATATAAATAACACAAAAACTTTTCTTTCACTCCTGGTTAGTGTTTGGCTGATGCCATTTATTATCAATCAACTGTGTTTACTCTTTTTAAATCATAAGGACAAAAGAAACTACCTAAATGACCCTGATAAAAAGTTTACATACCCCAGTTCTTAAAGGGCCACTGTAAGTAAATATTTTATATGCCTGTTACTAACTAACTACCCCAAATACGCTTTTTATCAATAGCATTTCATTAACATATCTCTACCGTATATCAGAAATCTTGTCTGCAAATGTAATTGTTTTCCAAACCCACTCCGTGGGTATTCTTTGCTCTGTACCAATCCGTTTACAATACCTAGGTTTCAAAATGGAGCTTTAAACACAAAGTTATTGGTTTAAGTATTTTGAACATGCAGTGTTGAAAATAGTGGGCAGGATAACGTGACATCATCGGCGAATAAAATATATAACTTTTAGAACGTTATGAAACTTCGTTTTGGAGAAAATATAGGTCAGTAGGTTTTAATTAATGTTTATTAACTTTAATATGTTAGTTGTTTAGCTTAAAAATTATAACAGAAAGTAATCCTTTAATACCGTGTATTGCCCCCTTTAACATCAATGACAGCTTGAAGTAGTTTGTGGTATTTGTGGATAAGGCTCTCTATTCTTTTCAGATGGTAAAGCTGCCCATTCTTCCTGGCAAAAAGCCTCCAGTTCCTGTAAATTCTTGGGCTGTCTTGCATGAACTGCACGTTTGAGATCTCCCCAGAGTGGCTCAATGATATTGAGGTCAGGAGACTGAGATGTCCACTCCAGAACCTTCACTTTATTCTGCTGTAGCCAATGACAGGTCGATTTGGATCATTGTCATGTTGGAATGTCCAAGTACGTCCCATGCGCAGCTTCCGGGCTGATGAATGCAAATTTTCCTCCACTATTTTTTTATTTAATACTGCATTCATCTTGCCATCAATTCCGACCAAATTTCCTGTGCCTTTGTAGCTCACACATCCCCAAACCATCAGCGATCCACCTTCGTGTTTCAAAGTAGGAATGGTGTACCTTTCATCATAGGCCTTGTTGACTCCTCTCCAAATGTAGCGTTTATGGTTGTGGCCAAATAGCTCAATTTTAGTCTCATCACTCCAAATGACAGAAGGTTTGAGGCTTGTCTCTGTGTTTGGCGTATTGTAAGCTGGATACTTTCTGGCATTTGTGTAGTAATGGCTTTCTTCTGGCGACTCGACCATGCAGCCCATCTTTCTTCAAGTGCCTCCTTATTGTGCATCTTGAAACAGCCACACCACATGTTTTCAGAGAGTCCTGTATTTCACCTGAAGTTATTTGTGGGGTTTTCTTTGCATCCCAAACAATTTTCCTGGCAGTTGTGGCTGAAATTTTAGTTGGTCTACCTGACCGTGGTTTGGTTTCATCAGAATCCCTCATTTTCCACTTCTTGATTAGAGTTTGAACTACTGATTGGCATTCTCAATTCCTTGGATATCTCTTTATATCCCTTTCCTGTTTTATACAGTTCAACTACCTTTTCCTGCAGATCCGTTGACAATTCTTTTGCTTTCCCCATGACTCAGAATCCAGAAACGTCAGCGCAGCACTGGATGAAAGATGCAAGGGTCTGTCAGGAGTCCAGAAACTCATTGACCTTTTACACACACACACTAATTACAAGAAAACAGATCACAGGTGAGGATGGTTACCTTTAATAGCCATTCAAACCCCTTTGTGTCAACTTGTGTGCATGTTATCAGGCCAAAATCACCAGGGTATGTAAACTTTTGATCAGGGTCATTTGGGTAGTTTCTGTTGTCATTATGATTGAAAAAGAGTAAACATAGTTAATTGATAATAAATGGCTTCAGCCAAACACGAACCATGAGTGAAAGAAAAGTTTTTGTGTTGTTATTCATATTCTTTGAAAAGAGGCAAAGAAATCATAAATTCTGCCAGGGTATGTAAACTTATGAGCACAACTGTATAAGCAGGAGGACAGGTGAAATAATCAGCTAGTTAGTAAACTTGGTTATTAACCTGCTTTCAGCCAAGACAATCCTTAAAATCTTGCCTTTTAGGGATACCTGAGGACAGGTTTGAAAACCAGTGGGTTAGAGCATACAATGTTAAACAACTTTAAAATTGACTTTTATTATCAAATGTGCTTCTTTCTCTTGTTATCCTTTGCTGAAGGAACAGCATGCACTACTGACAGCTAGCTGAACACATCTAGTAAGTCAATCACAAGAGACAAATGTGTGCAGGCACCAATCAGCAGCTAACTCCCACTAGTGTAGGATATGTGCATATATTGTTTTCAACAAAGGATAGCAAGAGAATGAAGCACATTTAAAAATAGTAGTGAATTTAGAAGTCTTAAAATTACCTGCTCTATCTGAATCATGCAACTTTAATTTTGACATTCCTATCGCTTTAATGTAAGTTCTTTACATTAACTATTTTAAAGGGTTGCCCAACTTAAAGGGACAGTATACACCCATTTCATATAACTGCATGTAATAAATACTACTATAAAGAATAAGATGCACAAATACTGATATAAAAATCCAGTATAAAACTGTTTATAAACTTACTTAGAAGCTCTGTTTGGCTCTGTTGAAAGTTAGCTGGAAAGCCCACTGCAAGTGGGAAATAAGATACTCCCCCTCCCCCTTCTTTTGCATATGAAAAGACCCTTTACACAAACAGGAGCAAGCTGGAGTAGGTATCTGACGGTATTCTCCTAAAACTTTGGGGCTTGGTTACTCTGAAAATCAGAGCAATGTTATTTAAAAATAAGCAAAGCTATACATTTTTAAAAAAAAACTTTATGGGCTATATAAATAGATCTACAAAACATTTATGCAAATAAAAAATGAGTGTATAATGTCCCTTTAAGCCCAGGGACCATAATGCAGTTCTCCAGTACTCATTTTTCATATAACATTACTCTATTACCTGTCTTAGATTACAATAAGGCTCAATTCATTGTCCTCTGGAAGTGTCTGTATTTAGGTCATTTTGTGATTTATCGTGCTGAAGAATTAATTACTTTGGATTTATATTGACATGCACATTTTTCTTCAGTAGCAATAAAAAGTCAAATTATTAGGGACCTAGGTCTACCTCCTGGTTAATTAATGTGTACTCATTTAAAAATCATATTTTGGATCTCTTGTAGGATTTGTATTATCCTTCTCAATGACCAATCTACCAGAATGGGTTGATGGCTCAATTCTATCACGCTTGATGGGATTACTTCTATTAGAAGCTGCATTTTTGGGCTGTAACATAATCCTTGTTTCCCTAAGGGAGAAATGGTCTTTTTATTTAGAGTAGTGTTTTATTTATGATGCTTCAGTTAGTGCAGTAGCGCACTACATGTAATTCAATGGCGCGATTGAGCTCACTGTGATTAGACAGTAGTGAGCATGTGACGAGCTGCTTGAAAAAGCAGCCGCTCTGAAGAGGACGGATTCACAGTAGAAGCAAGCATACTTTAGGAGGACATATGCATTTAACATGTAAAAATAAATCATAAGGCTATCGTCATGTTACATAATTCTGCACATCATGCTGTAAGAGAGAGGTACTAAAATGTGAATTTTACAATACACTGTCCATTTAATTACAGTTTAAAATCAACGGCAACTACTAGATTAACATTTGAGCTGTCCAAGAAGGGCTATTTTCTTTATTTCCAAAACAAAAATTAAAGGGACATGAAACTCAAACATTTTCTTTCATGATTTAGGTAGAACATACAATTTTAAACAACTTTCCAATTCACTTCTATTATTTAATTTGCTTCCTTCTCTTGTTATCCTTTGCTGAAAGTTTGATCTAGGAAAGCTCAGGAGCAGCAAATAATCTTGGTTCTAGTTGCTGATTGGTGGTTGCATATATTTACAGATTGTCATTGGCTCACCCATGTGTTCTGTTAGAAACCAGTAGTGTATTGCTGCTCCTTCAACAAACAATACCAAGAGAATGAAGAAAATTTGATAATTGAAGTAAACTGGAAAGTTGTTTAAAATTGTATTTTCTACCTAAATCATGAAAGAAAATGTTTGGGTTTCATGTCCCTTTAAGTACACTTGCTTTCATTCTTTTGCTTTTTCTATCATTCCTCGGATATGATAAAGTTTTAGGTTATTACCCAAATCTGGTTCAGAATGCTGCTCCATGTTTAGATAGAAAATGTAATTGTTCTTTTCCAGATTATACATAAAAATATATTTAAATAGCAAATAAGAACCAAAAGGCACATTGAGTCTGCCCATATTTTATTACAACGTGTACGTTGTTTTAAATATTGGGGTAACTTTAAGCCTACCCCAGGGATTCTTGAACTCCCCTACATTTATTCCTGGCTCCTCCACGGTGGAGGTTTGGAGGCCAGAGTGAAATTACCAGGATCAGTACATGCAAGATGCAGAATGTTGTTGCATCAGTTTAGCCAAACCTTTTTGTGGTTCTTACTCCGAGACCATGGAAAATTGACCTTGATTTTCTTTATCAACTGTATCTCATTGAACTGAACATATTTGTAAAATTATGGTGTCGATGGAAACAACCACATGGATCTCATCTCTTAACTATATCGGTAGGCTTTAAAAGCTGTTTTCTGGAAACTTGTTTTTTTTTTGTGGGATATTAATCATTCCCACTAGTAACTTAGGGCATATTCTTTAAGAAAGAGTTTTCTAAGCCAAGACTACACAGTACTTTGTACATTCCCTAAACTATATAGTTAAACATCAATTAGTGATATTTACAAGGTAAATTCCTTTAACTGGCCTGTTGCGTTCACTTTTCTATAGAGCAGGATATTATTTCCTTAAAGGGACATGAAATCCAAAATATTTCTTTCATGATTTAGATAGAACATACGATTTCATTCAGCTTTTTATTTTACTTGTATTATCTATTTTACTTTGTTCCTTTAGTATCCTTTTTTTAAAACTATACCTAGGTAGGCTTAGAAGCTGGAAGCTAGCTGCTAATTGCTGGCTGCACATATGACTCTTGTCATTGGCTTACTAATGTGTTCAGCTTGAGTGCAGTAGTGCATTGCTGCTCCTTCAACAAAGGATACCAAGAAGCTAATTTGTAACCAAAGAAAATAGTATGCTCTATCTTAACCATGAAAGAAAAAAATTGAGTTTCATGTCACTTTAAATACCTGGAATGATCCACTCAAGTGTTTGAATGTCAGGTTCAGGCAGCTATTGCAAGACCACTAAGGTATTTATAGCTAAGCTTAACTCCCAGGTCCTAACATTTCTGCGCATTGTGCGGTGCATACCTAGTGTATTCGTCTGTTTGCTTTGCTGCCATACTCCACTTATTCTACTGCTTGCAAAAATGACATTTGTAAAGAAGAGGGTGGTAAAAAGGCAAAATGACTGGTTTTAGGAATATTTCACCTTGCAGGTAAGAAAATACGCTATTCAGTAAGAACCAGACGAAATGGTAGTTTCTCCAACATAGGTGTGTCCGGTCCACGGCGTCATCCTTACTTGTGGGATATTCTCTTCCCCAACAGGAAATGGCAAAGAGCCCAGCAAAGCTGGTCACATGATCCCTCCTAGGCTCCGCCTACCCCAGTCATTCTCTTTGCCGTTGTACAGGCAACATCTCCACGGAGATGGCTTAGAGTTTTTTAGTGTTTAACTGTAGTTTTTCATTATTCAATCTGAGGGGGCCAGGGAGGTTTTGTCTGAGGGAGAAATTACTGATTTAGGGAACATTTCTCAGCAGGCTGAATCTGATGTGATTACATTTAAATTTAAATTGGAACATCTCCGCATTTTGCTTAAGGAGGTATTATCCACTCTGGATGATTGTGAAAATTTAGTCATCCCAGAGAAACTATGTAAAATGGACAAGTTCCTAGAGGTGCCGGGGCTCCCAGAAGCTTTTCCTATACCCAAGCGGGTGGCGGACATTGTTAATAAAGAATGGGAAAGGCCCGGTATTCCTTTCGTCCCTCCCCCCATATTTAAAAAATTGTTTCCTATGGTCGACCCCAGAAAGGACTTATGGCAGTCAGTCCCCAAGGTCGAGGGAGCGGTTTCTACTTTAAACAAACGCACCACTATTCCAATAGAGGATAGTTGTGCTTTCAAAGATCCTATGGATAAAAAATTAGAAGGTTTGCTTAAAAAGATGTTTGTTCAGCAGGGTTACCTTCTACAACCCATTTCATGCATTGTCCCTGTCACTACTGCCGCATATTTCTGGTTTGATGAACTGCTTAAGGTGCTCGATAGTGACTCTCCTCCTTATGAGGAGATTATGGACAGAATCAATGCTCTCAAATTGGCTAATTCTTTCACTCTAGACGCCTCTTTGCAATTGGCTAAGTTAGCGGCTAAGAACTCTGGGTTTGCTATTGTGGCGCGCAGAGCGCTTTGGTTGAAATCTTGGTCGGCTGATGCGTCTTCCAAGAACAAGCTACTAAACATTCCTTTCAAGGGGAAAACGTTGTTTGGTCCTGACTTGAAAGAGATTATCTCTGATATCACTGGGGGTAAGGGCCACGCCCTTCCTCAGGATCGGCCTTTCAAGGCAAAAAATAGACCTAATTTTCGTCCCTTTCGTAAAAACGGACCAGCCCAAGGTGCTACGTCCTCTAAGCAAGAGGGTAATACTTCTCAGGCCAAGCCAGCTTGGAGACCAATGCAAGGCTGGAACAAGGGAAAGCAGGCCAAGAAACCTGCCACTGCTACCAAGACAGCATGAAATATTGGCCCCCGATCCGGGACCGGATCTGGTGGGGGGCAGACTCTCTCTCTTCGCTCAGGCTTGGGCAAGAGATGTTCTGGATCCTTGGGCGCTAGAAATAGTCTCCCAGGGTTATCTTCTGGAATTCAAGGGACTTCCCCCAAGGGGGAGGTTCCACAGGTCTCAGTTGTCTTCAGACCACATAAAAAGACAGGCGTTCTTACATTGTGTAGAAGACCTGTTAAAAATGGGAGTGATTCATCCTGTTCCATTAAGAGAACAAGGGATGGGGTTCTACTCCAATCTGTTCATAGTTCCCAAAAAAGAGGGAACGTTCAGACCAATCCTAGATCTCAAGATCTTAAACAAATTTCTCAAGGTCCCATCGTTCAAGATGGAAACCATTCGAACTATCCTTCCTTCCATCCAGGAAGGTCAATTCATGACCACGGTGGATTTAAAGGATGCGTATCTACATATTCCTATCCACAAGGAACATCATCGGTTCCTAAGGTTTGCATTCCTGGACAAACATTACCAGTTCGTGGCGCTTCCTTTCGGATTAGCCACTGCTCCAAGGATTTTCACAAAGGTACTAGGGTCCCTTCTAGCGGTGCTAAGACCAAGGGGCATTGCAGTAGTACCTTACCTGGACGACATTCTGATTCAAGCGTCGTCCCTTCCTCAAGCAAAGGCTCACACGGACATTGTTCTGGCCTTTCTCAGATCTCACGGCTGGAAAGTGAACGTGGAAAAGAGTTCTCTATCCCCGTCAACAAGGGTTCCCTTCTTGGGAACAATTATAGACTCCTTAGAAATGAGGATCTTTCTAACAGAGGCCAGAAAAACAAAGCTTCTGGACTCTTGTCGGATACTTCATTCCGTTCCTCTTCCTTCCATAGCTCAGTGCATGGAAGTGATCGGTTTGATGGTGGCGGCGATGGACATAGTTCCTTTTGCGCGCATTCATCTAAGACCATTACAACTGTGCATGCTCAGTCAGTGGAATGGGGACTATACAGACTTGTCTCCCGAAGATACAAGTAAATCAGAGGACCAGAGACTCACTCCGTTGGTGGCTGTCCCTGGACAATCTGTCTCAAGGGATGATGTTCCACAGACCAGAGTGGGTCATTGTCACGACCGACGCCAGTCTGATAGGCTGGGGCGCGGTCTGGGGATCCCTGAAAGCTCAGGGTCTTTGGTCTCGGGAAGAATCTCTTCTACCGATAAATATTCTGGAACTGAGAGCGATATTCAATGCTCTCCAGGCCTGGCCCCAGCTTGCGAGGACCAGGTTCATACGGTTTCAATCAGACAACATGACGACTGTTGCATACATCAACCATCAGGGGGGAACAAGAAGTTCCCTAGCGATGGAAGAAGTAACCAAAATTATTCTTTGGGCGGAGTCTCACTCCTGCCACCTGTCTGCTATCCACATCCCAGGAGTGGAAAATTGGGAAGCGGATTTTCTGAGTCGGCAGACATTGCATCCGGGGGAGTGGGAACTCCATCCGGAAATCTTTGCCCAAGTCACTCACCTGTGGGGCATTCCAGACATGGATCTGATGGCCTCTCGTCAGAACTTCAAAGTTCCTTGCTACGGGGCCAGATCCAGGGATCCCAAGGCGGCTCTAGTGGATGCACTAGTAGCACCTTGGACCTTCAAACTAGCTTATGTGTTCCCGCCATTTCCTCTCATCCCCAGGCTGATAGCCAGGATCAAGCAGGAGAGGGCGTCGGTGATCTTGATAGCTCCTGCGTGGCCACGCAGGACTTGGTATGCAGATCTGGTGAATATGTCATCGGCTCCACCTTGGAAGCTACCTTTGAGACGAGACCTTCTTGTTCAGGGTCCGTTCGAACATCCGAATCTGGTTTCACTCCAGCTGACTGCTTGGAGATTGAACGCTTGATTTTATCGAAGCGAGGATTCTCAGATTCTGTTATCGATACTCTTGTTCAGGCCAGAAAGCCTGTGACTAGAAAGATTTACCACAAAATTTGGAAAAAATATATCTGTTGGTGTGAATCTAAAGGATTCCCTTGGGACAAGGTTAAGATTCCTAGGATTCTATCCTTCCTTCAAGAAGGATTGGACAAAGGATTATCTGCTAGTTCCCTGAAGGGACAGATTTCTGCCTTGTCGGTATTACTTCACAAAAAGCTGGCAGCTGTGCCAGATGTTCAAGCCTTTGTTCAGGCTCTGGTTAGAATCAAGCCTGTTTACAAACCTTTGACTCCTCCTTGGAGTCTCAATTTAGTTCTTTCAGTTCTTCAGGGGGTTCCGTTTGAACCCTTACATTCCGTTGATATTAAGTTATTATCTTGGAAAGTTTTGTTTTTAGTTGCGATTTCTTCTGCTAGAAGAGTCTCAGAATTATCTGCTCTGCAGTGTTCTCCTCCTTATCTGGTGTTCCATGCAGATAAGGTGGTTTTACGTACTAAACCTGGTTTTCTTCCAAAAGTTGTTTCTAACAAAAACATTAACCAGGAGATTATCGTACCTTCTCTGTGTCCAAAACCAGTTTCAAAGAAGGAACGTTTGTTGCACAATTTGGATGTTGTTCGCGCTCTAAAATTCTATTTAGATGCTACAAAGGATTTTAGACAAACATCTTCCTTGTTTGTTGTTTATTCAGGTAAAAGGAGAGGTCAAAAAGCAACTTCTACCTCTCTCTCTCTTTGGATTAAAAGCATCATCAGATTGGCTTACGAGACTGCCGGACGGCAGCCTCCCGAAAGAATCACAGCTCATTCCACTAGGGCTGTGGCTTCCACATGGGCCTTCAAGAACGAGGCTTCTGTTGATCAGATATGTAGGGCAGCGACTTGGTCTTCACTGCACACTTTTACCAAATTTTACAAGTTTGATACTTTTGCTTCTTCTGAGGCTATTTTTGGGAGAAAGGTTTTGCAAGCCGTGGTGCCTTCCATTTAGGTGACCTGATTTGCTCCCTCCCTTCATCCGTGTCCTAAAGCTTTGGTATTGGTTCCCACAAGTAAGGATGACGCCGTGGACCGGACACACCTATGTTGGAGAAAACAGAATTTATGTTTACCTGATAAATTTCTTTCTCCAACGGTGTGTCCGGTCCACGGCCCGCCCTGGTTTTTTTAATCAGGTCTGATATTTTATTTTCTTTAACTACAGTCACCACGGTACCATATGGTTTCTCCTATGCAAATATTCCTCCTTAACGTCGGTCGAATGACTGGGGTAGGCGGAGCCTAGGAGGGATCATGTGACCAGCTTTGCTGGGCTCTTTGCCATTTCCTGTTGGGGAAGAGAATATCCCACAAGTAAGGATGACGCCGTGGACCGGACACACCGTTGGAGAAAGAAATTTATCAGGTAAACATAAATTCTGTTTTTTCCGTTGTCATTATGCACACACTCTCTGTTTGTGGGTACTTACTATCTGATGCTTTATTCTAGGTATCATCTGTACAGAAAGCAAACCGAGACATGAAACAAGAAGAACTTATCCATCAATGTCTGAAAAACATGAAATGGGTGGAGGACCTCTTTGAAAAATTTGGTGAACTTTTAAGCCGAGTGCAACAGACAAGTTCTTAGGTCCAAACCTTGGCCAGCTCTCCTTACAGTATATCCCCTGACAGCACTAACATACTGGAAGAAGAAGCTAAAGACTCAGATCACCTCTAACAAGCCAGGCTGTTATCTTCTGTAGACACTGCTATTGAGAGTGCAGATTCAAGTTCTGCATCTGAAGAAGCTGTGCTGGCAACTATACAAGCCCAGTTATCGCATGGGCTTTAAGCAGCACGTTTTACCCTGGCCATTTTGTTTCTTTCTATTTTGTAAACTATTGGGTAATGCTTTATTTTTATTTTATTCTTTTTTTTATTTTCCGCAAAATGATACAGCATGCACTAAATATAGAATGACTTTCTTTACGACTATAACGATAACACTTAAAATGCTTTCCTACAGTTTCCTTTCTCTGCCTTTGTATAAACTTCCAAACCCCATGCAAGGTTTCAGGTGGAGGTACAAGAATAATATTTACATTTTTAATGGTCAGACCACCACATTTAGATTATTGTACATTTTGTAAAACAAAGTAGAGAGGACATTACCTATGATAACCATCGTGATTAAAAATCGTAGAAATTCTAATGCTTTATTGAATCATTTTACAGTTTATTGTTCAGGAAACTGGACATGGAGTTGGTGCAATCCTATGACTGCTTTTTGTGTCAAATTATATTATAATGAAAAAAAATATTACCGTAACTATTTTCCCTGTTCTGAAGAAAACTATTTTCCTTTATACTGTGTGTTTCTTTAAAAAAAATCATTTGTACATTTTATCTCACTAATAGTTGTATTTTTCACAGAGAAAATATTGTGGTTTAAAATTATGTTTAATGGATCTTTGTAATACACGTTCCATTGTTTTCAGTGAATCCTGATCATTTATATGTTGATTTCACATTGTATGCAATATATCTTAAGCTAGGCTTTTCCCCTAGATGTTCGCTACAGTGTTAACCAGCAAATGCATAGCAGGTTACTTTAGTTTTTATACGTAACTCTGTTAGACACTGCAACCATTTTCTGATCCTTGGAAATAAATCCCTTACTAAACCTGCATTTGTTCAACTGAGAGTCGTCTAGAGAAACTTTTGCAGTCTTTCCATTTCAGAGAGTTTATCCATATATCATTTTCATTTGTTGTTCTAAATGTTGTTTTTTTAATGGGAGTGTTGAATGTTTAATAGTTTAAATAAATCAAAAATTCTAATTATCGTCATGCACCCCATTCCCACCACGCATCATTGGCCCAAGTCCAGGAGACATGGGCTAATCAAATGAGAGAGGATGCATTGTAAACAATGTATTTATTTTATTTTGCACATTGATATTAAAGCCATATATGCCTTTGCATTGGCATAGACAGACCACCCTGCAGATGTTAGTGTTATTGGGTCTTCTTAAAGGGACAGTACACTATAAAATTGTTTTTTCATTAATGTATTTTCAATGACTTGTTATACCAGCTGCAAAGTATAAAATATTTGAGAAATTTCATTTTCAGGTGGATTTGTGTATATGAAGTAGCTGGTTTTGTGCTTTGAAACCACAGCCTATTACAATTGGTTGAACCTAAAGGTAATATCAGATCTCCTTATGTTAAAAGATAAGGAAGCAGGTCTGTGTACACAGTTATATTTGTCTGGAACACCAAAGCTCAATACATGGAATGAACAATGGAAAATGATAATGTTATTACTTAACTACCTTGCACCCCACTGAGAGTGTAACTTCTTCTGCTGGCTGTGTTTACTTAGGCGTGTCAATAGCGTATACTCCAATATCGAAACTTTCAGTATAGGTGGCTATACCACAGGCTAAATCAGCTCCAGTTAAGGAGCTACTTGTAAACTATTTAATACACTCTAGCAGGTAAAATTGGATCATTGGGAATAATTTGAAGGGGAGAACATTTTTGGGTGAACTGTCCCTTTAATTTAAGAATATGCGTTGCTTGTTTGTGATGCAAATTTGCTTTATTGTCTGATCTACTTTCTAAAGAAACTAGTCAGAAATTCAATAAGATCCATTCTCTTGATGATGCAAACTGTTTAGTTGCCAGATATAAGAATTTTGACTTTCACATTGTTGATGTTTCAGAACAGGTATGTCACAGACCTAAAACAACCTGATAATGAAGCAATACTACATCATAAAAGCAACAGCTTTGTACACTTGGTCTTGTGTCACATGTTTTATAGAACATAGAAGTCATTTATGGTTGGTTTCTGCCCATGGTTTAAGCCATATTCCTTAAAAGTAGATAGATTAATCAGTATTTGGCCCATAACTTGTGCAAGCCCAGTTGATAATTTATTGATTTGGCCATGATATATGTAATACTGTAATAGCAATGCTGTAACATCAGCCTTGTGTTCTTTGTTGAGATATTGCACTAGCTAGTAGGTAACTCACAACCTAAATTTGTTTATTTCCTTTAAATAAAAGGCGACTATATAATCCAGCATTGAATTCCTGGTTTGCACACCAGTCTGCCATTTTATATTTAACATAGTGCCACAAACCCTTCACTGCTGAAAGGGAGACTACAATGTATTATAACTACACAATTAATTTACTATAGCCAAAAGACTTGCCAAATGTACTGTAATGCTAAAATCCTGCCTAAAATCCACAAATATATATATACTTGCTATGCTAGTAACACGCATTTTATTAGATTAATATCTTCACAAGTTAAAAACATTGCAGTTACATACTTTACATAGTCGCTTGTTTATTTCAATAACAGGCTAGATAAGCCCAGTGAACTTTATTTAACATTAACAAATTAGCTTTCTAAGATGTACAAATAATGTGTTTAAATATACGGCATATATTGTATATGTTTTCAATGCATCTTCATGCTTTAGAAACATTCATTTTTGGCAGTCTCCAGTGGGATAACAAAATCACATCTGTGTCCAAGACTTATATATATCTTATGTGGTGAATAGTGTCGCTACAGGTGTATAAACAAAACTGTTCGCTCTGCCTGTATTACATTTATCAAAGCTTATAAATAGTCATTTATGTCACAGGATATCACAACCTGTGCCAGCAGTCTGAATTAAGAGTTTCTGAATCATGTAAAAAAAAAGGTGTATTAATAATTTTATTTGTACACAACATTTAGTGATTGTTTTGCTTTATCATTTATATTTTGCATTCATATTTGGTTTGTGACAATCTAGCTATTTTGTTATAGCACAATCTTTTAAAACATTTTATTGTTATCTTTGAGCCTTTGTGGGTCCTTTTTTTTTTTTTCTTATCCATCATTATTTATATAATCTATTTCATTAAATTCCAATGTTCCTCCCAGTTCCTATTACATTTCTCATTCAGCTCACTTTTTTTTCCCCTCTCCTCTAATTTCAAAAATAACATTGTTATCCTTACAGAAAGGGGATTTGTAAACTCCTCATTTTCAATGTTTGTATGCACCACAAATATACACATTATCAAACCCGCATGAGCGTTTGGTGTTTTTAATTAGTCGTAAAACCACATCACCTGTCATCAGTCACCTTTAAAATAAAAGTGGATTCCATATAGATCAGCTTTGAAACATCAGGTAACCTTTATAAATGTAACCCCTTAAAACTTTTTTTATTTATTTATATACCTCTTGATTTTCTCCAGATCTGACATTTTCTATTAAATTTAAGTTGCACAAGAAACTATCTGCAGAGGTAAAACTTAAAGGGATATTTATTCTTTTTTTTTTATTACATCTAAAGGGGGGGGCCTCAAAATGTGTTTATTTTAATAGCATTATATATTCCTGTGCCGAAAAGAAAACAAACTTTTTATTCTTGTGAGAATAATGCTGTTGACCAGTATAGCTGGGATAAGCTACACATTTCCTGTTTTGTAATATTTCCTCTTCAAAATAAATATTATATATATATATATATATATATATATATATATATATATATAGTGTGTGTGTTTGACGGAAAATGTTGCCAGCCAATGGCCTCATCAAGTAGCATGATGGGGGCAGTAATACTTTGCAATATTATAACGTTCACTGTTATTTAGGAATGTTACTTAAGCTATCCAAAGCATCAAATTAGTTGCAAAATGTAACATAAATTGATTTAATTATAATTTGTGCCATAAACATTGATAGAAGTTTAGAATAGCCGGGTGATGTGTCCATTAAATAGTTCCTGGGGGAAACACTATATATATATAAAAATATGTCCCTTTAAGACCATTTTGGGCTATTGTATAGTAAGATTATAAAAATATCCTGCCTAATATACAATATTGCTCTTGTAGCAATCTGAATTTGTGTGTTTATTTTGGAAGTTAGCAGCATAAAGTAAAGCTTGGTCTATGGTGCTGAGGACAAGTTTGGTGTATAAAAAAAACTTACTTTG
The DNA here is from genome assembly GCF_027579735.1 of Bombina bombina. Classification (NCBI taxonomy): domain Eukaryota; kingdom Metazoa; phylum Chordata; class Amphibia; order Anura; family Bombinatoridae; genus Bombina; species Bombina bombina. The sequence goes on from NC_069505.1 coordinate 172,461,253, forward strand.
TGGTTTATATCCTTTGTATCTTTTGGTCTCTAACCCAATTGCTCAAGTATCTTTTGGAACTTTGTTGCCTGACATCGGTTCTACCAAAGCTAAGTGCATTTGTTGTAAGATTGTGGAAATGTTATCTCCAAATGTCATTTGTAATAGTTGTCATGATAAACTTTTACATGCAGATAATGTTTCCATCAGTAATAGTACATTGCCAGTTGAAGTTCCTTCAACTTCTAATGTACACAATATACCTATGAATTTTAAAGAATTTGTTACTGATTCTATTCAGAAGGCTTTGTCTGCATTTCCGCCTTCTAATAAACGTAAAAGGTCTTTTAAAACTTCTCATAAAGTTGATAAAATTTAAAATGACCGACAACATAATGATTTATCCTCCTCTGATGAGGATCTATCTGATTCAGAAGAGCCTTCCTCAGATATTGACACTGACAAATCTACTTATTTATTTAAAATGGAGTATATTCGTTCTTTGTTAAAATTAAAGTTAATTACTTTGGATATTGAGGAAGTCGGTCCTCTTGACATTAAGACTAGTAAACGTTTAAACGCTGTTTTTAAACCTCCTGTGGTTACTCCAGAGGTTTTTCCTATTCCTGATGCTATTTCTGATATGATTTCTAAGGAATGGAATAAGCCGGGTACTTCTTTTATTCCTTCTTCAAGGTTTAAAAAATTGTATCCTTTGCCAGCAATTTCAATAAATATCCTTTAGATAGGAAACTTGAATCTTATCTAAGGATATTCAGGTCATCTTCTCAGGTCATCTTCTCAGGCCTGCAATTTATTTGGCTAATGTTGCTGCTGCTTCAACTTTTTGGTTGGAGAATTTAGCGCAACAAGAATTGGATTCTGACATATCTAGCATTATTCACTTACTGCAACATGCTAATCGTTTTATTTGTGATGCCATTTTTTATATTATCAAAATTGATGTTAGATCCATGTCTTTAGCTATTTTAGCTAGAAGAGCTTTGTGGCTTAAATCTTGGAATGCTGATATGACATCTAAATCTAGATTACTATCTCTTTCTTTCCAAGGTAATAATTTATTTGGTTCTCAGTTGGATTCTTTTATTTCAACTGTTACTGGGGGAAAGGGAGTTTATTTGCCTCAGGATAAAAAACCTAAGGGTAAATCTAAGGCTTCTAACCATTTTCGTACTTTTTGTCAAATAAGGAACAAAAATCTAATCCTTCCCCCAAGGAATCTGTTTCCAATTGGAAGCCTTCCTCAAATTGGAATAAATCCAAGCCATTTAAGAAACCAAAGTCAGCCCCTAAGTCCGCATGAAGGTGCGGCCCTCATTCCAGCTAAGCTGGTAGGGGGCAGATTAAGGTTTTTCAAGGATGTTTGGATACATTCTGTCCAAAATCAATGGATTCAGAGGATTGACTCTCAGGGGTATCGAATAGGATTCAGAGTAAGACCCCCTGTGAGAAGATTTTTTCTCTGGTGTGTGTAGGTGTGTTAAAGTGTGCGCAAGAGGCACCAAGCTGCTCCAACCCTAAAGTCCCTCAAGTTAGGGAAAAAAGATAGGCAAAAGAATGAAAAAACAGGAGAAGCGCTAGTAAAAGCTAAAGGTGCTACAATGAAAACTGAGTAAAATGATTTGCTATGCAAACGAAATGAGATAAAATAAGATAAAATGACTTGCTTTGCAAATATAATTTAATCAAACAATCATAGAGGTACAAATCCTGCAAAAATAAAGTGAAAAAACATGGAGGTATTTAAAAATCGGACGTCTCCGATATGTAAAAACACAAATTAAAATTAAAACAAATGGGGATTATGGAGGGCGGAGCCGATAGCTGAGCTGTGCAGACGTGTGAAGACTGAGCTCTGCTGCTTCTAAGCTAAAAAACTAATTTTCTGTTTAAATCCAAGCGGATTTGCCTGTAGTCATCCTGGGCCATTTGAGGGGAACATTTGGAAAGTCTTTTCTGGCCAAATTTAACATAATTTCGGGAGATTGTGGTGGACCTGAAAGGAGTACCGGAGGCTCATCTAGGAAACACGGCGGCTGCGGCCTTCACCGGAACTTGCGACTGGCCGACTCTAACCCTCAAAATAAAACTAAACAGTAAGTCTACTGAACTGGAGGTGTTATTATATTTTTAGACCTCGTTTAAACTTAGAGCTGGCGATTCTTGGCTCCTAAATTTGAACTTAAAGTGAGAGGGCCTGGAGGAAACTTATGTGGCAGGCTGGAAATATTATTATTATTAGTCCACTCTGGTCCCTGTAAGGAGAAATACAGCCTTAGCACTCTTACCGTATATTAACACACTATAGGACATTTGGAGGTCACTTATACAGCTTAAGTGACATAGAGTGTGGTGTGCTACTTTAATTCAGTGTGGGCTTGAACTCTATAACTGTGTGGAAAGAGAAACAACACTACTGCCTGTCTCCATATTTTTTTTTCTCTCTCCCTGCATCTAGGCCTAGCTAAATCTCTTACAGCCCTAATATAAAGGCCCTGAAGAGCTGACTACAATATCTGTATACTCATCTCTCTAAACTCTGCAGTTTCTATTACAGCTATCTCCACTAAGACTTTATATGTTATCCACCAATAAAATGCAGGGATAGGGGGTTAGTGGCCAGAAGCCCTCCCTGTGCTAGCTGCTTATACTGAACAACAAGCTGAGATCCAGTAACCAAGCTTATACCTCTAATTACCCCTACCCCCCATTGTTTCCCCTGGGTAAATACAAAGATTAGCTAACTCTGCCAGCAATGTCTCAGGCCCAAAAAAACAAAAATAAGACATCAACAAGGGCTAAAAACTCTGTTGCTGATCATTTCAAACCTAAGGACTCAACTGCTACTAGGGTCTCTGTATCGCCTCACTCATGCCAAGAGAGCTCTGATAGTACTAATTCCTCCATATCCCAACAACAGGAGGAAGAAATGGAACTTATAACCAGGTCAGATATAGTGGATACTTTATCCAAGAGGTTAAATGACCTGCAGGATAACTTGATATCTACCATCAAATCCGCAGTTGCAGACCTCAAAAAAGATCTCGCAGAAATGAGAGAGAGGACTGAAGTGCTTGAGCGCAAGCAGGAGGACTTGGCGATTGAACAGCAGAATATAATTGCCCACTCCCAAAACCTTGCAGATTATGTCTCAGAAATGGAACAGAAGGTGGCGGACCTAGAGGACAGGTCGCGCCGCAACAATGTCAGATTTAGAGGCATTACTGAGGAGACTCTGCAGCCTGACTTAGAGACATTTGTTAAGAAATTTTGTGTCTCACTAGCACCCCCCTCAGATCCAAATGATATGCTAATCGACAGAGTCCATAGGATTCCTAGGGGCAGAAACGCTCCCAAAGATAAAGCCTAGAGATGTAATTGCAAGGTTTCACTTCTTTACTTATAAAGAGCAACTCATGAGGGCAGCCTTTTCCAAACCTCAACTTCCTGAGCATCTGAGACAGATACAAGTATTTCCAGACTTATCACAGTTCACCCTGCAGAAAAGGAGCACCTTTCGCCAGTTTACCCAATCCCTCCGTTCAAGAGGCCTAAAGTATAGATGGGGCTATCCAACTAAACTCATCATTCACCGAGAGGGATCTCTGGTTACAGTGGACTCCCCAGCGATAGGCGAAGATCTTTTGAAACAATGGGATCAAGCAGATAGTCATGCTGCCCACACTCCTTTAAGGCCCTCACAGCTAAGGCCTATAGCTGATCAATGGAAACCCCTTCCTCAACGTCCCCAGTCCAGTAAAAGGAATTCAGTTCTCAGGGATTCCTCTCCAGGATAACCTGATAAGTATCCATTTTAACTGTTGTACTTTGCTGAGTATGCTTTTTTTCTTCCAGGACTATTTTCAGTGACAATTTTTTTTTTTTAGTAACTGTCTCCCTGGAAGTCATTCTGTGATGCCAGTCGCAAAACCATTCCTGTATACTGTCTACTTATGCTATGGGAGACTCTGGGAAAGAATGTAACTCTTTGCTGGGTATATTTTTTTTTTTTTTTTCTGTATTATAACCTATTGTTCTTAAATTTGTTTAGGCAATAAGTATATCATATGTTTTGTTTTGTATAATACTTTCAACTCATAGTGGATGAATCTAGGATTTGCTTTTCTTGCTAGTTCTTACAGTAAACTCCAATTGGGTTCTTACCAAGGTGGCTACAACTTCCTCGAGAAAGGAGGTAAAGTCCTGGCTCTGAAAAGCAACCCATTGGAGACCCACTGTGTGTGAATCCTGAGATATGTCAGTTTGTTGTTAGTTTTTTGCTGATCACCTAAGGTGTTTAAAAATAATTTTCCTTTTAAAATGAGATTTATATGCCTCACTGTCATAGTTACTTCTTCTTTTTTTTTTTTTTTTTTTTTTTTTGATAGTTGTGGTTTTGGCTCTGCTTTTGGATCCAGATATAGTAACATGTGGTCTAATATCTAGCCCTTCTGGCTTGTTATACCTTAAATGTGAATTGATTATAGACTGTTATTGTGTCTGGCTCCGGGGTGGACCCAATAGTTAGATGCTGCTGAGACCATGCATTATGTAGATACCCACTTTTCCTTACATATTAGATTATTTTAGAATATCCAATGCGAAACCTTTGCAACCTAAGTATTAATATAGATATTTGCTCCTTACCGGGAACTTAAAGTTTAGCCTATATACTTTCACTTATGCTACGAAGTCCCGGCTTTGATTTTTCTGACTTACTTGTTTTATTTATTTATGGTTAATGTATATACCAAATGTCTATAGAGCACATATAAGTTGGTTTTAGATTTGTTTAGGTAACATTTTAAATGTTTCACTTGTCAGATTATAGACAGAAAGCTTTAAAATTTATGTGTTGGTCCCCTTGCTAGAAGAGACGGTGTACATAGGACATCCTGTGACATCTGATATAGAACTATTTTTGCATAAGTGCTCACCTATGTTGTGGGAGATTTTGGGGAACTGTATTTTCTTGGTTCACTGTTTATAATTTTTTCATTTTTCTTGCACAGTTTTTTGTAAAATGTTACAATGTATTGTTTTTAAATTTGTCCTAGCAATAAGTTTACTATATGTCTTTCTTATATAATATTGCTGACTCACAATGGAAGTACCTAGGATTGGTTTTCTTTGCCAGTTTCCATAGCATATGTCATCTGGGTCCTTACTAAGGAGACCATAATCCCCTCGAAAGAGGATCCAAAATCCTGGCACTAAGAATAACCGATTGGGGATCCATTGTGCAAGTTTTTGAGACATGTTTGTTGATTGTTAGTTTTTAGTTTACCAAATTGTTCAAATTTTCTCAAAGTGTAATTCATATGTCTCACTGACACAGTTATCATTTTCTGTCTAGAAATTTTTGGATAGTTAAGGTTTTGGCCTTGCTCTTGGATATATATACAGCAACATATGTCTTTATATATAGCCCTTTTGGCTTGTTATGCCTTATAAGTGATGTTGCAGTGTCTGGCTCCGAGGCGGATCCAACAGCTAGATGCCACCGAGATTATGCACTATCTAGATATCTACTTCTCTTTTCAACACTTATCACACTAGATTAGTCTAAGATAGCCAAAGGGAAGTCTTTGTAACTTAAATATTAAGATAGATATTCACCCTTCACTGGGAATTTATAGATTTGTCTTTATATTTTTACTTATATCACAAAGCTCAGCTCTGAGCCACTTGCTTTATTTATTTATGGTTAGGGTGCAAATTGAATGCCTTTATAGCACTTATATGTTGGTCTCAGGTTTGTTTGATTATGTAATGTTTTAAGTCTTTGTAACTTAATATTAAGATAGATATTCACCCCTCACAGGGAATTTATAGATTTGCCTTTATATTCTCACTTATATCACAAAGCCCAGTTCTGAGCCACTCGCTCTATCTATTTATGGTTAAGGTGCACAGTGAATGTTTTTATAGCACCTATAAGTCGACCTCAGGTTTATTTGACTATGTAATGTTTTAAATGTCTCATTCGTTAGATTATAGATAGATAGATTCGAATTCTATGTTTAGGTCCCTTTGCTGGAGTAGAAGGTGCATATAACCTGGTGTTCAATTGTTGGAAGGCATTAGCCCTGGCACTGAGTCCAAAACATTTGAGTATTATGTTTTTAGATCTTGTAGCCTAAATGTACTTTTGCTTATTTTTATCTTACCCTCTAAAAATAAGGTTTAAAGTCACCTTTCTTATATGTACTAGGATACTATTAGATTTTTTAGGGACATTTAGCCCAGTGACAACCGCAAAATCACACTCTCTTCATAGGCCATGTCCTATTTTAGGTTAATAAATTGCCACTAAATACACCACTGTTTTAGCACTTATGTTTTTAATATAAAATGCTATACAATGGACACTGACTTTCCACATAGATTTAGTATAGACACATAGGTTTTATAAGTAAGCATATGACCACACTTAGGATATTTCCCTTGGTTTCCCAAGACACCTCGCTAGATCTAAAATAACCCTTGCCCCCGAATCCCCTCCCCCCTTCCCCTCCCCTCTCTCCCCCACTGGATCTCACTTATTTACCATTTAAGGGACGGCATCGGCTCTCCTCCTTTAGCTACACCTAATACACTGGTTACAAATACACATAAATTCATATTTGTTTTCAACTCACCGTTTGCACAGTATCTGCTATCTCAATCCGAGGCCTTTATCTTTTATACCATCTGGCTTCACCAACCCCCTCAATAATACCTAAGTTTACGGACGTAAACTTGTGGATCAATTAGAATCCCTACGTTTCTTAAGAATACTGTTACTCACTGGTACATCTGAACTCTCAAAATCCATATATTATATCTCTTTACATTTTTAACTTTCCTTCCATATGTTTTTTCTACTTTAGCCTTTTTACTTGTATTTTTTTTTTTTCTCTCCCCCCTACCCTTGCCCCATTTTCCATAATGGAGACCTCCATACGATTCCTCACTCTAAATGCTAAGGGCCTAAACTCGCCTGATAAACGCAGTATGTTAACAACATACGGCAAAAGATTAAAGGGACATGTCCTATTTATCCAGGAAACTCATTGGATAATAGATAGACCCCAAACATATAGATCGACTCTATACCCAAGCCTGATTACGGCCTCTTATACTGATAAGACAAGAGGAGTTGCAATACTCCTACATAAAGACCTCCAGTTTGAACAAATATACTTAGATAGAGACCCTGGCGGCAGATTCATTATCTGTGTGTGTAAGCTCAATGGTACCCTTTTTACCTTAGTTAACTTATATGCCCCAAATCAACAACAATTACATTTTCTATCAAAAGTCCTTAATCTAGCAAAATCGGTGAGACAAGGTCATATCTTAATTGGAGGAGATTTTAATGTCATCTGGGACCCTAAATTAGATAAAAAACTTGTAATGGGTAAATCCATTGATCCTTATACCAGTTCTACAGCAATTAAATTTAGATCCTTATCCGCTAGACATGAATTATACGATGTCTGGCGATCATGTCATCCTGAGGACAAAGATTTCACTTTTTTCTCCAATCCGCACAAATCCTATTCTAGACTGGACTATTTTCTCGTTGATTCTTGGCTCCTCAATGAGGTCACAAACTCACAAATACATATCTGTACATGGTCAGACCACGATGCGGTTTCTTTTGACATTTTTCCATCAGGGACTCGCAAGGGGGGACATTCTTGGAGGTTCCCAAATTTTCTTTGGGAAGAACCAGGATTTAAGGACTCACTTACAAAAGCGATTAATGACTATATACAGTTCAATATACCAGGTCAAACTTCCTTCCAAATCTTGTGGGGGGCATTCAAGGCATATATAAGGGGGGTCTGCATCTCTGAATCAGCTAGAGTCCGGAAGAACAGAGGAGGTCCTTTGGGCCAGTTGGCCATGAAACTGAGGGACATGGAGAAAATCAACAAGGATAATCCTACTAGCTTAATTTCTGATGACGTTAGTGCCCTCAGAAGACAAATCCTCCAACTAGAGCATGATAGAATCAAAGCCAATCTGGCAAAATTTAAGCAAGTAATGTACCATAAAGGCAATAAGGCAAGCGAGCTTTTAGCTCGAAAACTTAATGCAAGAACTGCCCACTATAGGGTTCAAGCTCTAGAGATTAATGGCTCTAGAATTTTAGCTCCCGAGGATATCGGAAATGCTTTCGCTGATTATTACTATCAACTCTATAATCTTACGGAAGCAGAAAACCTTGATACCCCCTCTATCGATAGGATACAGGAGTTTCTAGACCCCCTTAAGCTTCCTACACTCACAGAAGAGGCAAGGAACTCACTCCTACATCCGTTCTCTACTAAAGAAATTTGTAACGTCATTACCCAACTTAAACCGAATAAGTCTCCAGGACCCGACGGTTTTACGGGCTCTTTCTATAAAATGTTTAAACAACATCTATCATCCCTCCTCTGCCCCTTCTTTAATGAGGTGGCCGAGGCGGTAAGTTTTTTAAGAGAGTTCTTGGAAGCATCTATTATCGCAATTCCCAAACCAGGAAAGGATCCCCTCTACTGTGCCAATTATAGACCTATCTCTCTGATAAATTTAGACGTCAAGATGTATTCTAAGCTTTTAGCCAATAGGATTGTTCATCTACTCCCGGATATCATACAAATAGACCAAGTTGGCTTTACATCTGGCAGGCAAGGTCCTGACAATACTCGTAAACTTTTACAGGTGTTCTCTGAGTCAGCCCGCCGGGAGGTTCCCATAGTGGCCCTGTCTTTAGACGCGGAAAAGGCATTTGACAGGGTCCGATGGGATTACATTTGGCAGGTACTTAAATCTTTTGGCTTTCCTCCCCAATACATTGGCATGGTTCAGGCGCTATATACTGCACCATTTGCAACGGTCAAAGGCGTAGGTTTTAGATCTAGAGCCTTCCCCATTACCAATGGGACTAGGCAAGGCTGCCCTCTTTCGCCTCTGATCTTTGCTATGGTTATGGAACCTCTAGCCCAAGAGATCAGGCATTCTCAAGGCATAGAGGGAGTCAAGATAGGTGAGCGAACAGAGAAAATCGCCCTCTTTGCCGACGACCTGACCATCTTGTTAACTAACCCGAGCTCTTCAATTCCGGAAGTTTTCAGGACCTTAGAATCCTATGGGGTTCTCAGTCTCTATAAAGTAAACATTCTCAAAACGGAAGCTCTAGCAATTAATCTTGATTCCGGGCTCCTCGCCACACTTAAGACCCGCTTCTCTTTCACCTGGCACACAGATCTTATTAAACACCTGGGTATATTTTTAGGCCCTGATATAAATAAGGTTATTAAATACAATTTTGAGCCATTGATTGTAGAAATTAAAAGTCTTCTACAGAGGTGGGATTATAGAGAAATTTCTCCAACATAGGTGTGTCCGGTCCACGGCGTCATCCTTACTTGTGGGATATTCTCTTCCCCAACAGGAAATGGCAAAGAGCCCAGCAAAGCTGGTCACATGATCCCTCCTAGGCTCCGCCTACCCCAGTCATTCTCTTTGCCGTTGTACAGGCAACATCTCCACGGAGATGGCTTAGAGTTTTTTAGTGTTTAACTGTAGTTTTTATTATTCAATCAAGAGTTTGTTATTTTAAAATAGTGCTGGTATGTACTATTTACTCAGAAACAGAAAAGAGATGAAGATTTCTGTTTGTATGAGGAAAATGATTTTAGCAACCGTTACTAAAATCCATGGCTGTTCCACACAGGACTGTTGAGAGGAATTAACTTCAGTTGGGGGAACAGTGAGCAGTCTCTTGCTGCTTGAGGTATGACACATTCTAACAAGACGATGTAATGCTGGAAGCTGTCATTTTCCCTATGGGATCCGGTAAGCCATGTTTATTAAGATAGTAAATAAGGGCTTCACAAGGGCTTATTAAGACTGTAGACTTTTTCTGGGCTAAATCGATTCATTATTAACACATATTTAGCCTTGAGGAATCATTTAATCTGGGTATTTTGATAAGATTTTATCGGCAGGCACTATTTTAGACACCTTATTCTTTAGGGGCTTTCCCAAATCATAGGCAGAGCCTCATTTTCGCGCCGGTGTTGCGCACTTGTTTTTGAGAGGCATGACATGCAGTCGCATGTGTGAGGAGCTCTGATACATAGAAAAGACTTTCTGAAGGCGTCATTTGGTATCGTATTCCCCTTTGGGCTTGGTTGGGTCTCAGCAAAGCAGATACCAGGGACTGTAAAGGGGTTAAAGTTAAAAACGGCTCCGGTTCCGTTATTTTAAGGGTTAAAGCTTCCAAATTTGGTGTGCAATACTTTTAAGGCTTTAAGACACTGTGGTGAAATTTTGGTGAATTTTGAACAATTTCTTCATATTTTTTCGCAATTGCAGTAATAAAGTGTGTTCAGTTTAAAATTTAAAGTGACAGTAACGGTTTTATTTTAAAACGTTTTTTGTACTTTGTTATCAAGTTTATGCCTGTTTAACATGTCTGAACTACCAGATAGACTGTGTTCTGAATGTGGGGAAGCCAGAGTTCCTTCTCATTTAAATAAATGTGATTTATGTGACAATGACAATGATGCCCAAGATGATTCCTCAAGTGAGGGGAGTAAGCATGGTACTGCATCATTCCCTCCTTCGTCTACACGAGTCTTGCCCACTCAGGAGGCCCCTAGTACATCTAGCGCGCCAATACTCCTTACTATGCAACAATTAACGGCTGTAATGGATAATTCTGTCAAAAACATTTTAGCCAAAATGCACACTTATCAGCGTAAGCGCGACTGCTCTGTTTTAGATACTGAAGAGCATGACGACGCTGATAATAATGGTTCTGAAGGGCCCCTAAACCAGTCTGAGGGGGCCAGGGAGGTTTTGTCTGAGGGAGAAATTACAGATTCAGGGAACATTTCTCAACAAGCTGAACCTGATGTGATTACGTTTAAATTTAAGTTGGAACATCTCCGCGCTCTGCTTAAGGAGGTATTATCCACTCTGGATGATTGTGACAATTTGGTCATCCCAGAGAAGCTATGTAAAATGGACAAGTTCCTAGAGGTCCCGGGGCTCCCAGAAGCTTTTCCTATACCCAGGCGGGTGGCGGACATTGTAAATAAAGAATGGGAAAGGCCCGGTATTCCTTTCGTCCCTCCCCCCATATTTAAAAAATTGTTTCCTATGGTCGACCCCAGAAAGGACTTATGGCAGACAGTCCCCAAGGTCGAGGGAGCGGTTTCCACTTTAAACAAACGCACCACTATACCCATAGAAGATAGTTGTGCTTTCAAAGATCCTATGGATAAAAAATTAGAAGGTTTACTTAAAAAGATGTTTGTTCAGCAGGGTTACCTTCTACAACCAATTTCATGCATTGTCCCTGTCGCTACAGCCGCATGTTTCTGGTTCGATGAGCTGGTAAAGGCGGTCGATAGTGATTCTCCTCCTTATGAGGAGATTATGGACAGAATCAATGCTCTCAAATTGGCTAATTCTTTCACCCTAGACGCCACTTTGCAATTGGCTAGGTTAGCGGCTAAGAATTCTGGGTTCGCTATTGTGGCGCGCAGAGCGCTTTGGTTGAAATCTTGGTCAGCTGATGCGTCTTCCAAGAACAAGCTACTTAACATTCCTTTCAAGGGGAAAACGCTGTTTGGCCCTGACTTGAAAGAGATTATCTCTGATATCACTGGGGGTAAGGGCCATGCCCTTCCTCAGGATCGGCCTTTCAAGGCCAAAAATAAACCTAATTTTCGTCCCTTTCGTAGAAAAGGACCAGCCCAAAGTGCTACGTCCTCTAAGCAAGAGGGTAATACTTCTCAAGCCAAGCAAGCTTGGAGACCAATGCAAGGCTGGAACAAGGGAAAGCAGGCCAAGAAACCTGCCACTGCTACCAAGACAGCATGAAATGTTGGCCCCCGATCCGGGACCGGATCTGGTGGGGGGCAGACTCTCTCTCTTCGCTCAGGTTTGGGCAAGAGATGTTCTGGATCCTTGGACACTAGAAATAGTCTCCCAAGGTTATCTTCTGGAATTCAAGGGGCTTCCCCCAAGGGGGAGGTTCCACAGGTCTCAGTTGTCTTCAGACCACATAAAAAGACAGGCATTCTTACATTGTGTAGAAGACCTGTTAACAATGGGAGTGATTCATCCTGTTCCATTAGGAGAACAAGGGATGGGGTTCTACTCCAATCTGTTCATAGTTCCCAAAAAAGAGGGAACGTTCAGACCAATCTTAGATCTCAAGATCTTAAACAAGTTTCTCAAGGTTCCATCGTTCAAGATGGAAACCATTCGAACAATTCTTCCTTCCATCCAGGAAGGTCAATTCATGACCACGGTGGATTTAAAGGATGCGTATCTACATATTCCTATCCACAAGGAACATCATCGGTTCCTAAGGTTCGCATTCCTGGACAAGCATTACCAGTTCGTGGCGCTTCCTTTCGGATTAGCCACTGCTCCAAGGATTTTCACAAAGGTACTAGGGTCCCTTCTAGCTGTGCTAAGACCAAGGGGCATTGCTGTAGTACCTTACTTGGACGACATTCTGATTCAAGCGTCGTCCCTTCCTCAAGCAAAGGCTCACACGGACATCGTCCTGGCCTTTCTCAGATCTCACGGATGGAAAGTGAACGTGGAAAAGAGTTCTCTATCTCCGTCAACAAGGGTTCCCTTCTTGGGAACAATAATAGACTCCTTAGAAATGAGGATTTTTCTGACAGAGGCCAGAAAAACAAGACTTCTAGACTCTTGTCGGATACTTCATTCCGTTCCTCTTCCTTCCATAGCGCAGTGCATGGAAGTGATAGGTTTGATGGTAGCGGCAATGGACATAGTTCCTTTTGCGCGCATTCATCTAAGACCATTACAACTGTGCATGCTCAGTCAGTGGAATGGGGACTATACAGACTTGTCTCCGAGGATACAAGTAAATCAGAGGACCAGAGACTCACTCCGTTGGTGGCTGTCCCTGGACAACCTGTCACAAGGGATGACCTTCCGCAGACCAGAGTGGGTCATTGTCACGACCGACACCAGTCTGATGGGCTGGGGCGCGGTCTGGGGATCCCTGAAAGCTCAGGGTCTTTGGTCTCGGGAAGAATCTCTTCTACCGATAAATATTCTGGAACTGAGAGCGATATTCAATGCTCTCAAGGCTTGGCCTCAGCTAGCGAGGGCCAGGTTCATACGGTTTCAATCAGACAACATGACAACTGTTGCGTACATCAACCATCAGGGGGGAACAAGGAGTTCCCTGGCGATGGAAGAAGTGACCAAAATCATTCAATGGGCGGAGTCTCACTCCTGCCACCTGTCTGCAATCCACATCCCAGGAGTGGAAAATTGGGAAGCGGATTTTCTGAGTCGTCAGACATTGCATCCGGGGGAGTGGGAACTCCATCCGGAAATCTTTACCCAAATCACTCAACTGTGGGGCATTCCAGACATGGATCTGATGGCCTCTCGTCAGAACTTCAAAGTTCCTTGCTACGGGTCCAGATCCAGGGATCCCAAGGCGGCTCTAGTGGATGCACTAGTAGCACCTTGGACCTTCAAACTAGCTTATGTGTTCCCGCCGTTTCCTCTCATCCCCAGGCTGGTAGCCAGGATCAATCAGGAGAGGGCGTCGGTGATCTTGATAGCTCCTGCGTGGCCACGCAGGACTTGGTATGCAGATCTGGTGAATATGTCATCGGCTCCACCATGGAAGCTACCTTTGAGACGAGACCTTCTTGTTCAAGGTCCGTTCGAACATCCGAATCTGGTCTCACTCCAGCTGACTGCTTGGAGATTGAACGCTTGATCTTATCGAAGCGAGGGTTCTCAGATTCTGTTATCGATACTCTTGTTCAGGCCAGAAAGCCTGTAACTAGAAAGATTTACCACAAAATTTGGAAAAAATATATCTGTTGGTGTGAATCTAAAGGATTCCCTTGGGACAAGGTTAAGATTCCTAAGATTCTATCCTTCCTTCAAGAAGGATTGGAAAAAGGATTATCTGCAAGTTCCCTGAAGGGACAGATTTCTGCCTTGTCTGTGTTACTTCACAAAAAGCTGGCAGCTGTGCCAGATTTTCAAGCCTTTGTTCAGGCTCTGGTTAGAATCAAGCCTGTTTACAAACCTTTGACTCCTCCTTGGAGTCTCAACTTAGTTCTTTCAGTTCTTCAGGGGGTTCCGTTTGAACCCTTACATTCCGTTGATATTAAGTTATTATCTTGGAAAGTTTTGTTTTTGGTTGCAATTTCTTCTGCTAGAAGAGTTTCAGAATTATCTGCTCTGCAGTGTTCTCCTCCTTATCTGGTGTTCCATGCAGATAAGGTGGTTTTACGTACTAAACCTGGTTTTCTTCCAAAAGTTGTTTCTAACAAAAACATTAACCAGGAGATTATCGTACCTTCTCTGTGTCCGAAACCAGTTTCAAAGAAGGAACGTTTGTTGCACAATTTGGATGTTGTTCGCGCTCTAAAATTCTATTTAGACGCTACAAAGGATTTTAGACAAACATCTTCCTTGTTTGTTGTTTATTCCGGTAAAAGGAGAGGTCAAAAAGCAACTTCTACCTCTCTCTCTTTTTGGATTAAAAGCATCATCAGATTGGCTTACGAGACTGCCGGACGGCAGCCTCCCGAAAGAATCACAGCTCATTCCACTAGGGCTGTGGCTTCCACATGGGCCTTCAAGAACGAGGCTTCTGTTGATCAGATATGTAGGGCAGCGACTTGGTCTTCACTGCACACTTTTACCAAATTTTACAAGTTTGATACTTTTGCTTCTTCTGAGGCTATTTTTGGGAGAAAGGTTTTGCAAGCCGTGGTGCCTTCCATCTAGGTGACCTGATTTGCTCCCTCCCATCATCCGTGTCCTAAAGCTTTGGTATTGGTTCCCACAAGTAAGGATGACGCCGTGGACCGGACACACCTATGTTGGAGAAAACAGAATTTATGTTTACCTGATAAATTACTTTCTCCAACGGTGTGTCCGGTCCACGGCCCGCCCTGGTTTTTTAATCAGGTCTGATAATTTATTTTCTTTAACTACAGTCACCACGGTATCATATGGTTTCTCCTATGCAAATATTCCTCCTTAACGTCGGTCGAATGACTGGGGTAGGCGGAGCCTAGGAGGGATCATGTGACCAGCTTTGCTGGGCTCTTTGCCATTTCCTGTTGGGGAAGAGAATATCCCACAAGTAAGGATGACGCCGTGGACCGGACACACCGTTGGAGAAAGTAATTTATCAGGTAAACATAAATTCTGTTTTCCTGGATGGGACGTATCTCTACTCTTAAAATGGCTATTCTTCCAAAAATTCTGTACCTATTTAGGTGCATACCCTATACGATACCAAAAATCTATCTATCTCAGATTCAGTCTATATTCATTAACTGGAGAGGAAAGATTCCGAGGGTGGCGAGCCGTATTCTTCAACTACCGATAAACAAAGGAGGCATAGCTTTTCCCAATATATATCTATACCACGACGCAGCCAGGTTAACTCACATTGCGGCCTGGAGCAATGAGAAAGAGAAACCGGCATGGTTTTTGCTCGAGACTGAGGTTATCCCTAGAAAATTCCTCCTAAAAGATCTAATATGGATTCCTAAGCATAGGCTCCTGGATGCAGCGCTCACGAATAAAATAATCTTAGACAATTGCCGGACATGGCATAGACTTAGACATCACAAAGGACTGGCACCCCATCCTTCTCCTATTCATAGTCTCCAGGGACTGATGATAGGTCTCCCAGATATACATAGACAGGATTGGCTATCATGGAATTTTATCTGTGTTGGGGACCTCTATACCCAGAAGAGGCTATCAACAACTAAACAAATAGTCGCGCAGGTGAAAGAGGCTCCGAGATGGTTAATGTTTGAAAGTTATAGATTGTTAGAATATTGCCAGGCTTGGGGTTTCCCCAAGACACAGCTGAGAGAAAGTACTACTTGGGAGAAACGATGGCAAGCAGGGACTAAGCCTATAAAATCACTTACAAATCATCATCTGCTACTCCTCAGCGACTACAGCGAAATCATACCCTGGCAGATTAAGGCGTGGGGACGTGAAATAGACGTCCAAATTACCCCGATGGAAGTGGAACATGCGACAACGATTACTAAATCAGCTATACATTGCATAACTTTCCTTGAAATTTACTTCAAGGTTCTCTTAAAGTGGTATCTAACCCCCCATAAGTTGTCAAAGATATATCCTACAGCCTCCCCGCAATGCTGGAGGGAATGTGGCCAACAGGGCACAGATTTACATATCTGGTGGTCCTGCCCAAAAATTGCCCCCTTGTGGAGAGAGATTTTTCTATTGCTCTCTGACTTGGGTATCACATTACCCAAATCCCCAGCATTAGCCCTTCTGCATATCGGTCTTAGGGAACTACAAAAACCCCAACAAATCCTTGGAGTTGCAATTTTTATTGCAACCAAGATGTGTATAGCCAGGTCATAGAAAAAACTTGCAGCTCCAACTTTAGCTCAGATCACTCAACTCATAGATTATTTAGCGTCAATGGAGAGAGGTTTTTATAACACGACTGACCGTATTGACAAGTACTGGACGATCTGGAGTAGGTGGGTTCTTAAACCTCCTTAGACGCCCAAATGCTTATTATTGTCTTTTTGGTCCCATGGTGGATCCATTATCCCTCTGAGAAATTTCTCTATTTCCCTTTCCCTTTTTCCTTCCCCCCCTCCCCCCCCCCCCTTTTTCCTTTTTTTTTTTTTTTTTTTTTTCTTCTCTCTTTTTCTTCTCCTTTTTTTTTTTTCATATCCTACCGCTGCCTTTTTTCTCTTTCAATTTTTGCTGTTAATTCGAACCTGATGTCCCTACTTAGTAACCTTGTTAGGGACTATCTGTCTCCACATTAGGACTTAACGACAGATGGGACAATGGGAACAGACACGGCCAAAAACTCTTGTGATGCCCTACAATTAATTAATTTGATAAACTAAACTTTATTTTTTGAACACATACTAAAGGACATCACCCTATCTCTTGAGATATTTCTCCTCAATTCAGATGTAAGAATGAGAGTAACCTATTAGTTGGCAATTATTCCTATGTCAAAATTCTGTGCCAGTTTGTATTATGAATACCCTTGTATTTTATACTTGAAAAATTGTTCAAAGTTTGTTTTTTACGCTGACTGTTTTATTTACATCTTCTTTGTACTGATTTATGCTTAATAAAGTTTTTAAAAAAAAAAAATTAAAACAAATGACTACTGTTGCCAATATAGACCTTGTCTCGATATTATGTAGAGGAAGTCGACATAATAACTAAAGTCCTCAGATGAAATAAAAAGAGGATCAAAGCCGGGTAAAACGGGTTTACTTTTACCCGGCTTTGATCCTCTTTTTATGTCATCTGAGGACTTTAGTTATTATGTCGACTTCCTCTACATAATATCGAGACAAGGTCTATATTGGCAACAGTAGTCATTTGTTTTAATTTTAATTTGTGTTTTTACATATCGGAGACGTCCGATTTTTAAATACCTCCATGTTTTTTCACTTTATTTTTGCAGGATTTGTACCTCTATGATTGTTTGATTAAATTATATTTGCAAAGCAAGTCATTTTATCTTATTTTATCTCATTTCGTTTGCATAGCAAATCATTTTACTCAGTTTTCATTGTAGCACCTTTAGCTTTTACTAGCGCTTCTCCTGTTTTTTCATTCTTTTGCCAAGATTTTTTCTCTCACGTATCCCAGCAAATCCAGTAAAAGCTCAGGCTTTCCTGAAGTGTGTTTCAGACCTGGAGTTTTCAGGGGTAATCATGCCTGTTCCTTTTCAGGAACAGGGTCTGGGGTTTTATTCAAATCTGTTCATTGTCCCAAAGAAGGAAAATTCATTCAGACCAGTTCTGGATCTGAAAATTTTGAATCTTTATGTAAGAGTACCAACTTTCAAGATGGTGACTATAAGGACTATTCTGCCTTTTGTTCAGCAAGGACATTATATGTCCACAATAGACTTGCAGGATGCATACCTTCATATTCCGATTCATCCAGATCACTATCAGTTCCTGAGATTCTCTTTTCTAGACAAGCATTACCAATTTGTTGCTCTTCCATTTGGCCTAGCAACAGCTCCAAGAATCTTTTCAAAGGTTCTCGGTGCCCTGCTCTCTGTAACCAGAGAGCAGGGTATTGCAGTGTTTCCTTATTTGGATGATATCTTGGTAGCAGCTCAGTCTTTACGTTCTGCAGAATCTCACACAAATCAACTAGTGTTGTTTCTTCAAAAACATGGTTGGAGGATCAATTTACCAAAAAGTTTCTTGATTCCTCAGACAGGGGTCACCTTTTTAGGTTTCCAGATAGATTCAGTGTCCATGACTCTGTCTCTAACAGACAAGAGACGTTTGAAATTGGTTGCAGCCTGTCGGCACCTTCAGTCTCAGTCATTCCCTTCAGTGGCTATGTGCATGGAAGTTTTAGGCCTCATGACTGCAGCATCGGACGCGATTCCTTTTGCTCGTTTTCACATGAGACCTCTCCAGCTTTGTATGCTGAATCAATGGTGCAGGGATTATACAAAGATATCACAATTAATATCCTTAAATCCCAATGTTCGACACACTCTGACGTGGTGGTTACATCACCAGCGTTTAGTTCAAGGGGCTTCTTTTGTTTGACCAACCTGGACTGTGATCACTACAGATGCAAGTCTTTCAGGTTGGGGAGCTGTTTGGGGATCTCTGACAGCACAAGGGGTTTGGAAATCTCAAGAGGCAAGATTACCAATCAATATTTTAGAACTCCGTGCAATTATCAGAGCTCTTCAGTTTTGGCCTCTGTTGAAGAGAGAACCGTTCATTTTTTTTCAGACAGACAATATCACAACTGTGGCATATGTCAATCATCAGGGTGGGACTCACAGTCCCCAAGCTATGAAAGAAGTATCTTGGATACTTGCTTGGGCGGAATCCAGCTCCTGTTTAATCTCTGCGGTGCATATCCCAGGTGTAGACAATTGGGAGGTGGATTATCTCAGCCGTCAGACTTTACATCCGGGGGAGTGGTCCCTCCATCCAGATGTGTTTTCTCAGATTGTTCAGATGTGGGGTCTTCCAGAGATAGATCTGATGGCCTCTCTTCTAAACATGAAACTTCCCAGATACAGGTCCAGGGATGTTCAGGCGGAAGCAGTGGATGCGCTGACACTTCCTTGGTGTTATCAACCTGCTTATATTTTCCCGCCTCTAGTTCTTCTTCCAAGAGTGATTTCCAAAATCATCATGTAACAATCGTTTGTGTTGTTGGTGGCTCCAGCATGGCCTCAAAGGTTTTGGTATGCGGATCTTGTTCGGATGTCCAGTTGCCAACCTTGGCCACTTCCGTTAAGCCCGGACCTACTGTCTCAAGGTCCGTTTTTCCATCAGGATCTCAAATCATTAAATTTAAAGGTATGGAAATTGAAAGCTTAGTGCCAAGTCATAGAGGTTTCTCTGACTCAGTGATTAATACTATGTTACAAGCTCGTAAATCTGTCTCTAGAAAGATGTATTATCGAGTTTGGAAGACTTACATTTCATGGTGTTCGTCTCATAAATTCTCTTGGCATTCTTTTAGAATTCCTAGAATTTTACAGTTTCTTCAGGATAGTTTGGATAAGGGTTTGTCTGCAAGTTCCTTGAAGGGACAAATCTCTGCTCTTTCTGTTTTATTTCACAGAAAGTTTGCTAAACTTCCTGATATTCACTGTTTTGTACAGGCTTTAGTTCGTATTAAACCTGTCATTAAATAAATTTCTCCTCCTTGGAGTCTTAATTTGGTTTTGAGGGCATTTCAGGCTCCTTCATTTGAGCCTATGCATTCTTTGGACATTAAACTACTTTCTTGGAAAGTGTTGTTCCTTTTGGCCATCTCTTCTGCTAGAAGAGTTTCTGAGCTATCTGCTCTTTCTTGTGAATCTCCTTTTCTGATTTTTCATCAGGATAAGGTGGTTTTGCGGACATTTAAATTGTTTCCTAAAGTTGTGAATTCTAACAACATTAGTAGAGAAATTGTTGTCCCTTCCTTGTGTCCTAATCCTAAGAATTCTTTGGAAAGATCCTTACATTCTTTGGATGTGGTGAGAGCTTTGAAATATTATGTTGAAGCTACTAAAGATTTCAGGAAGACTTCTAGTCTATTTGTTATATTTTCTGGTCCTAGGAAAGGTCAGAAGGCTTCTGCTATTTCCTTGGCTTCTTGGTTAAAGCTTTTGATTCATCAAGCTTATTTAGAGTCGGGTCAGGCCCCACCTCAGAGAATTACAGCTCATTCTACTAGATCAGTCTCCACTTTGTGGGCTTTTAAGAATGAAGCTTCAGTTGATCAAATTTGCAGAGTGACAACTTGGTCTTCTTTACATGCATTTACTAAATTCTACCGTTTTGATGTTTTTGTTTCTTCAGAAGCAGTTTTTGGTAGAAAAGTTCTTCAGGCAGCTCTTTCAGTTTGATTATTCTGCTGATGTTTTAAGTTTTTCTTGTCATTTAAAGAATAACTTATATTTTGGGTTGTGGATTATTTTTCAGCGGATTATGGCTGTTTATTTTTTTTTCTCTCTCTTGTGACTCTTGTGTGGAGTTCCACATCTTGGGTATTGATATCCCACACGTCACTAGCTCATGGACTCTTGCCAATTACATGAAAGAAAACATAATTTATGTAAGAATTTACCTGATAAATTAATTTCTTTCATATTGGCAAGATTCCATGAGGCCCACCCTTTTTTATGGTGGTTATGATTTTTTTGTATAAAGCACAATTATTTCCAAATTCCTTTGTTGATGCTTTTTACTCCTTTCTTTATCACCCCACTACTTGGCTATTCGTTAAACTGAATATGAATTGTGGGTGTGGTGAGGGGTGTATTTATAGGTATTTTGAGGTTTGGGAAACTTTGCCCCTCCTGGTAGGATTGTATATCCCATACGTCACTAGCTCATGGACTCTTGCCAATATGAAAGAAATGAATTTATCAGGTAAATTCTTACATAAATTGTTATTTCAGTAGTGAAATTAGGATTATTGGATTAACAGAAAATGTGAAATATGCATCAAAACAAAATTAGACAGGTGCATAAATTTGGGCACCCAAACAGAAATATCGCATCAATATTTAGTTGAGCCTCCTTTAGCAGAAATAACAGCCTCTAGACACTTCCTATAGCCTGTAATGCGTGTCTGGATTCTGGATGAAGGTATTTTGGACCATTCCTCCTTGCAAAACATCTCCAGTTCAGTTAGGTTTGATGGTTGCCGAGCATGGACAGCCTGCTTCAAATCACCCCACAGATTTTCAATGATATTCAGGTCTGGGGACTGGGATGGCCATTCCAGAACATTGTACTTGTTCCGCTGCATAAATGCCAGAGTAGATTTTGAGGTTGTCTTCTTGAAATATCCAGCTCCGGCGTAACTTCAACTTTCTGACTGATTGCTCAACATTATTCTCAAGTATATGCTGATATTCAGTGGAATTCATGCGACCCTCAACTTTAACAAAAATTCCCAGTACCGTCACTGGCCCCACGGCCCCACAGCATGATAAAACATCCACCACATTTTACTGTGGCTAGTAAGTGTTTGTCTTGGAACGCTGTGTTCTTTTGCCACCATGCATAACGCCCCTTGTTATGACTAAATAACTCCATCTTTGTTTCATCAGTCCACAGCACCTTCTTCCAAAATGAAGCTGGCTTGTCCAAATGTGCATTTGCATACCTCAAGCGACTGTTTGTGGTGTTTGCAGAAAAGGCTTCTTCCGCATCACTCTCCCATACGCTGAAATGTTGAATGATGCACAGTGACACCATCTGCAGCAGGATGATGTAGATCTTTGGAGGTGGTCTGTGGGCTGTTTTTGATTGTTCTCACCATCCTTTGCCTCTCCGATATTTTACTTCTGGTCTTAACAAGAACTGTGCCTGTGGTCTTCCATTTCCTCACTATGTTCCTCACAGTGGACACTGACAGCTTAAATCTCTGCGATAGCTTTTTGTGGCCTTCCCCTAAACCATAATGTTGAACAATCTTTGTTTTTAGGTCGTTTGAGAGTTGTTTTGAGGCCCCCATGTTGCCACTCTCAGAGGAGAGTCAAAGAGAACAACAACTTGCAATTGGCCACCTTAAATACCTTTTCTCAAGATTGGATGCACCTGTCTATGAAGTTCAAGGCTTAATGGGCTCACCAAACCAATTGTGTGTTCCAATTAATCAGTGCTAGGTAGTTACAGGTATTCAAAACAACAAAATGACAAAGGTGCCCAAATTTATGCACCTGTCTAATTTCGTTTTGATGCATATTGCACATTTTCTGTTATTTCAATAAACTCATTTCACTACTGAAATATTACTGTGTCCTTCATTTATTTGATAGATCAAAATGAAATTGCTGATCCAAACACCCAATTATTTATAAATGAAAATCATGGAAATTGTCAGGGGTGCCTAAACTTTTGCATCCGACTGTATATTATCTATTTTGTTTCATTCCCTTGGTATCCTTGTTGAAAAGCATACCTAGGTAGACTCAAGGAGCTGGGTGCTAGCTGCTGATTGGTGACAGTGCATATATGCCTCTTGTCATTGGCTTACTGATGTGTTTAGCTAGCTCCCTGTAGTGCATTGCTGCTTCTTCAATAAAAGATACCAAGTGAATGAAGAAAAATTGATAATAGAAGTAAACTGTAAAGTTTTATACATTTGTATGCTCTGTCTGAAGCATGAAAGACAAAATATGGGTTTCATGTCTCTTTAAATTCAGGGACATTTTTTCAGCTTGTGCATCTGTGAGCAATCATGGATATGCTGCACTCATTGGTACTAAATTTGGTTCTGCTACAAGTGTAGAGGAATTGCTTTATACGTATAAATCTAATTTTAATGTAGCACTGTTCAAAAGCTGCAAAATCATATTAGGTGACATTGTGTTTAAATAAAGGGACATTCACACTTTCAGATTATAATATAAAATGTTTAATTGTGTAAACAAACTTTACAGTATACTTTCGTTATTTATTTTGTACCTTTTGTCCTGTAATTGAGATTTGATGTCTAATGCCTGCGAGAGTTGTAAGTGGGGATGTGCTTTCAGATTCTTTGTTTAGAATCCGAATGCAGAAGAAGGCGGACGGGCGTGGCATTCCTCTGTTTTTCGGAACCGGATTTCGTCTGATGAAACTTCAACACAGTAAAATCTGTGCAAATTCAGAATGTGTTGCACTTTCACAAAAAGAAATCTCTCTCCGAGAGACAAATGCCATGAGCGTCCGTATTCCTCCGTATTCGGATCCTAACAAAAGATACAAATGCACATCTCTAATGGTAAATTTAGACTCGACTTTACAAGCCTAACTCTATGGGGGGGAGATTTATCAAGCTGAGGCGGACAGAGGCACATATACCCCTGTCCGCCGCAACTCGCCTCTGGCGGATTTCAGCATTATACACAAGCGCTATTTTGCGCTTGCGTGCAATCCTACCCCTTGCCAACGCATAGCCAATCACGCATGGGCAGGAGCTGTCAGTCTCACCGGTCAGACTAGACAAAAGGCAAAAGGGCAAAAGGTTAGGAAAAGGTCTGATGACCGCTGCTTGTTAAATACGGCGTGTAGTTTCTCTTTTGAGAACCTGCAGCCGTAGGAGCTCAAAGGCTGGCGAAAGCCTTTGATACATCGACCCCTATGTTCTGCATAACTGTTGTGTGATCACATGATCAGTATAGCAACTAACTGACCTAAGCAAAGATACAGTGCTCTTTTTGTTTAAAGGAAAGACTAGGTTACAACATGGTTATACCCATTAGGTTATAGAAATTAAAACTTTACACTTATTTCTTCAATAGTTATTTAACTAATGTAATTTTAAAATCTGCATATTGGTTTTACACTAGTCTTTACTTTGAATACATCATTATGTTTAGGGTTTTTTAGTGTCCCATTACTTTAAAAGCAGTTCAGAGGGGACTTTTTTTTTTTTATATCTAAGAAGAAATAGGGATATTCACGCCCTATAGAGGTGCGCTATGGGTAGCAACAATAAATCCAGGAACGATCGAATCACAGGCAACTCTCCCCAGATAGAAGTGTCAGATGTATGTCCTATAGAAAAGGATAAGAAGGCGCCATAGGGTGATATTGTCAGGTAAAAACACAGACAAATGGACGATAAAACACTCACAAATGATGCGACACTTGAATATGCCAGAACTCGCAAGCCGGGACCTCTTTGTCGCCCTACAGACACAAACACCAATGACCGCCAACCAGTCTCGCGGGAACGTTCAGCCAATCAGGACCGAGCCAACACCAACTCCTTCCTATGGGGACTCCAATCACCACTGACAGTGGAAGGGGTGTGTGAATAGTAAACGCCCTGTCATCACCCAGGCTACTCACTTCCTGGTTCTCCAACCCAGACCAGCACAGGAGTCCCGGTCGGCGGTCATTGCTGTTTGTGTCTGTCTGTCGGGCGACAAAGAGGTCCCTAGTTCTGGCATATCCAAGTGCTGCGTTGTTTGTGAGTGTGTTATCGTCCATTCGTCTGTTTTTACCTGACGATATCACCCTATGGCGCCTTCTTATCCTTTTCTATAGGACATACATCTTTTTTTTAAAATCTGATCATGTATTAAAAGGAGGACATTTCTGGAAGCAGATTAGTCTATCCTCAAATTGGCACAAATACTGAAACATCTTTTGATATAGTCTAAATTTAAATGATTAATACGTGGAAAATAGTATTAAGATGACTGAATTATCTGGTATGAACCACCCAAGTCCATTTTCTAACATACTTTTAAAGATTTTGTTTTTATTATTTTATTTTATTTAATAATTTTATAAAATATTTTATTAGGTGAGGAAAAGAAGGTAGGGGCTTCTGAATTTGAAATAAGCAGCAACATAACATTTGTGGAACACCAAGGGATGTATATAAACACCATTGTAATTTTTATTTTTAACATCTTCACATTTACCATTTTATAAATGGTCAAATAATATATACAATGAGTGATGTTATACAATACAATCTGCCAGGTAAAGGACTGCTAAATGCAGTAGAGTTTAATTATTGATAAATACACACTAACAAGACGGTGCAATATTCTACTGAGAATTTTCAATTCAAACAAATGTAAAAGTTAATCTAATCCCCCCCCCCCCAATGCAATATCATATGACAGCCATCAGCCAATCACAAAATTCTTTATATACTGTATTTACTGTGCATGTGCTCAGTAGAAGCGGGGGCCTCAGAAAGTGTGCAAATAAAGATTTATTTCATAAGATATGGAGAGTCTACAACACCATTCAATTACTAGTGGGAATATCACTCCTGGCCAGCAGGAGGAGGCAAAGAGCACCACAGCAAAGCTGTTAAGTGTCACTCCCCTACCCATAATTCCCATTCTCTTTGCCTCCCTCAATGGAGGAGGTGAAGTTTGGTGTCTGAAGAAATTAATTCCTTTTTCGGGTTTGGGTTTAGAGTCCATGTCAATCTCTTCAATAGAGTACTGGTGGCTTTTAAGCAGTTAGGAAGTTGTGAGGTAGTCCTTGCTTTGTTTCCTAAGACATTGCTGCCCATGGTACAGAAAGCCAGAGTTGGTTACATTGTTCTTTCTTTTTCTACAGGTCTCTGTAAGCAGTATGTGTCCTTTCACACCTTGTGAGTTGTCTTCCTGCCGGACAGCTAGACTGCAGGTGAGTGCTTTTGTCTTCTAGGTCTTGGAGACTTACACTTCAGAAGAATATGTCATATGCAGTAGATGGGGACATTTTTAAAATCCTTCATACAGAATTCTCTTTGGCAGTGGGCAGGCACATTATGTATGTTGAGACTAGGGGTTAATCTTCCCTTTATTGGGATGTTTTTCCTCTTTGGGCTAATTTTGTGAAATACTTTATTAGTATTTGTGTGGCTTATGTTTTATACAGGGATTTATGTATAAACTTAAAATTTGTAGTTGGTTTTCTTTGCTTGCTTAGCTAGAACAGGCTAACTGACAAACTGCTTGAGCTTGAAACCAGCTGCAGCTACTTGCATCTTATGTTGTAGGTAGAGGCAAACGCACTCCTTTTACGTGCTGTGTAGCTTCCTCTGCCGGTCATGTGACTTATCTCTGCTGTTAGATATTCGCGGAGCGGTGTCATTTAATTTCAGTGTCAATCTACTATATGATCGTTTTAGAGACTTCTGGCAGCCAAGTTGGGTAAAAGTGTTTATGATAAGGCACCTCAGCCTGTCTGAGGTGTAGGGGGCCTGATTGGTTTATTATTTTAAAGAATTTTTGCATAACTTTAAGCGGCTGTGGTATTAAAAATTCTTAAAGTGAGTTATTTTAAAAAGTTCTACAATTTGGGGAATTTTTTATTTAGTATTATGGACATGGACCAAGACTCTGTGTCTTTGACAAATGCTTGTTATGCCTAGAGGCACAAATTGTTTTGCCTATGCAATTCTGTGCTGCATGCTTAGATAGAACACTTCAATTGAAAGATAAATTGTTGCCCTCTGAGCCCAATGTCTCTCAGGATGATGCTGTTCAGGCAATGCCACAGTTTTCTCCTCCAATGTCCCAAGCCTCTATGGCATCACATACAGTGCCCTGCAGTTCCTCTCAGCCTCCTGGAGGAGTTTATTTCCCTGCAGATTTAGCTGCACAGATATCTTCTGAGGTATCTGTGACATTATCTGTTTTTCCTATACTGGGAAAACGAAAGAGGAAAATGAGACATTCAGATAGTAAGGTTTCTGTTCCACCTACTTCTACGCAGGTTGCCCTCCCTCATAAGTCTGATGAGGAGGATACGTCGATAGCCTCTGAGGGTGAAATCTCAGATTCGGACAGTATTATTCCTTCATCTGATACTGAAGAAGTAAACTTCAGATTTAAGCTTAAACACCTTTGTGTACTGTTAAAGGAAGTATTGGCTACTCTGATACTTCTGTCGTTGTCAACCCTAGAAAGTCTAGTAAACTTAATACTATGATATGCCTTCCTCTTTGGAAGTTTTTCCTGTTCCAGACCGTGTGACGGAGATTATTTCACAGGAATGGAAGAAGCCAGGGATTCCTTTCTCCCTGTCTCCTGTATTTAAAAAGATGTTTCCTGTTGCTGACTCCATTAAAGATTCTTGTCGCACAGTGCCTAAAGTAGGAAGGGGCTATTTCTACTCTGGCTAAGAGAACTACGATCCCTATAGAGGATAGCTGCTCCTTTAAGGATCCCATGGACAAAAAGCTGGAAGCTTATTTGAAGATGATGTATGTTTATCAAGGTCTTCAATGTTAACCTGCAGTTTGTATTGCCACAGTAGCAAGTGCAACATCTGATGGTGCGACGCCTTGTCTGAATCAATTTTAGTAGACTCCGTTGAAGGAGATACAAGATAGGATTAAGGCTCTCAAACTAGCCAATTCTTTATTTCTGATGCTAACATCCCAGTTATGGGAGCCAAGATGTCTGACTTCTCTGTCATAGCACGTAGGGCTTTGTGGCTAAAATCTTGGTCAGCTGATGTTACCTCCAAGCTTCTGACACTTCCTTACAAGGGTAAGACCTTGTTCGGACATGGTCTGGCAGAAATAATTTCAGATATTACGGGTGGAAAAGGGTCTTTTCTACCGTAAGACAAGAAGACTCAAAGGACCTCAAAATAATTATCGTTCCTTTCGTAACTTCAAAGGTCAAAAGTCCTCTACCTCTTCCAAGCAGGAGCAGTCCAAGTCTTCTTGGAAGCCCAATCAGTCTTGGAATAAGAGGAAGCAATCAAAGAAACCCTCAGCCGAGTCTAAGTCAGCATGAAGGGTCGGCCCATGGTCCGGGATCGGAGCAAGTTGGGGGGCATGAAGGGTTGGCCCCTGGTCCGGGATCGGATCAAGAGGGGGGCAGACTTTCCCTGTTTTGTCAAGGGTGGAAACAAGATGTCCCAGATCCTTGGGCTGTGGACATAGTATCTCAGGGTTACAAAATAGAATTTAAAACTTTCCCTCCCAGGGGCAGATTCCACCTCTCAAGATTATCTGCAGACCAGGTAAAGAGAGGCATTCTTAAACTGCGTTCAGGACCTTTCCTCCCTGGGAATGATTGTTCCAGTTCCAGTAAGGGAACAAGGTTTAGGATTCTATTCAAATCTGTTCGTGGATCCCAAAAAAGAGGGAACTTTTCGACCCATTTTAGACCTAAAGTGCCTCAAGTTTCTCAGGGTACCGTCCTTTAAAATGGAAACCATTCGTTCCATTCTTCCTTTTGGTCCAAGAGGGTCAGTTCATGATGACCATAGACCTGAAGGACTCGTATCTTCATGGTCCCATCCACAGGGATCATCAAAAATTCCTGAGATTTGCCTTTCTAGACAAACATTTTCAGTTTGTGGCTCTTCCGTTTGGACTTGCCACAGCTCCCAGAATTTTCTCAAAGGTTCTGGGGGCTCTCTTGGCAGTGATCAGGTCTCTGGGAATTGCAGTGGCACCATACCTGGACGAAATATTGGTTCAAGCACCATCTTTTTAACAAGCAAACTCTCATACAGAGATCTTGTTGTCTTTTCTACGTTCCCAAGGTTGGAAAGTGAATCTGGAAACGAGTTCCCTTGTTCCAGCTACAAGGGTGGTTTTCTTAGGGACCATAATAGATTCCCTAGGAAACGGAGGTCAGAAAATCCAAAATTCTCCCCTCTTGCCTCTCTCTTCAGTCTACTGTTCGGTCATCAGGGGCTCAATGTATGGAGGTAATTGGTCTGATGGTCACTTCCATGGACATCATTCCCTTTGCTCGATTCTATTTGAGAGCTCTGCAATTATGCATACTCAGACAATGGAAAGGAGACCATTCGGATCTGTCTCAGATGATAGATCTAGACCAGTCAACAAGAGACTCTCCCGTGGTGGCTTTCTCAGGACCATCTGTCTCAGGGCACATGCTTCCGGAGACCTTCACGGGTGATTGTAACCACGGACGCTAGGCTGCGGAGCAGTCTGGAACTCGTTAAAGGCGTAGGGACTATGGACTCGGGAGGAGTCTGCTTTCCCCATAAACATCTTGGAGTTGAGAGCGATTTACAATGCTTTGATGGCTTATCCTTAATTGCCTTTAGCCCAATTTAGCCACCTCAGTGGCTTACATCAACCACCAGGGAGGAACTCGGAGTTCCTTAGCCATGAAGGAGGTGGCACAGATTATTCAGTGGGCGAAAGCTCACAATTGTCTATCTGCCATCCACATTCCTGGAGTAGACAACTGGGAAGCGGATTTCCTGAGCAGACAGACATTTCATCCAGGGGAGTGGACTCTCCATCTGGAAGTGTTCTCCAGGTTAACCCTCAAATGTGGGGTGCTGGAGTTGGATCTGATAGCGTCTCGGCAGAACGCCAAGCTTCCAAGGTACGGTTCAAGGTCAAGAGATCCTCAGGCTGCTCTGATAGATGCTCTGGCAGTTCCTTGGGATTTTGGTCTAGCATACCTGTTTCCTCTGTTTGCACTCCTTCCACGAGTTATTGTTCGGATCAAACAAGAGAGAGCATCAGTGATTCTAATAGCTCCTGCATGGCCTCGCAGGATATGGTATGCAGACCTAGTGAAGATGTTATCTTGTCCGCCTTGGAGGTTGCCTCTGAGGACGGACCTTCTAACTCAGGGTCCATTCCTCCATCCAAATCTTGTTTCTCTGAAGCTGACTGCTTGGAGATTGAATGCTTAGTTCTGTCTGAGCGTGAATTTTCTGAGTCAGTCATTGAGACCATAATCTAGGCTCGCAAGCCTGGTGTGAATCTAAGGGCTACTCTTGGAGTAGTGTCAGGATTCCTAGAAGTTTGTCTTTTCTCCAGTAAGGTCTAGAGAAATGGTTGTCAGTCAGTTCTCTGAAAGGTCAGATTTCTGCAATATCTATTCTGTTACACAAGCGTCTGGCGGATGTACCAGGTGTTCAATCTTTTTTTTGTCAGGCCCTGGTCAGAATCAGTCCTGTGTTTAATCCTGTTGCTCCTCCTTGGAGCCTTAATCTTGTTCTTAAAGTTTTGCAGCAGGCTCCATTTGATCCAATGCATTCCATATAAATTAAGTTATCTTGGAAGTTTTTTTTTCTTAATGCTATCTCTTCTGCTCTGAGAGTTTCAGAACTCTCTGCTTTGCAGTGTGATTTGCCTTATCTTTTTTGCGGATAAGGCATTTATTCGTACTAAATTGGGGTTTCTTCCTAAAGTGGTTTCAGATAGAAATATTAATCAGGAAATTGTTGTTCCTTCTCTCTGTCCCAATCCTCCTCCTCATAAAGAACATCTGTTGTACAACTTGGATGTTGTGTGTGCTCTAAAATTCTACCTACAGGTGACTAAGGATTTTAACCAGTCTTCTGCCCTTTTTGTTTGTTTCTCAGGAAAGCGTAAGGGTCAGAAGGCTACTTCTACTTCTCTTTCCCTCTGTTTGAGAAGTATGATTCGTTTTGCTTATGAGACTGCTGGACAGCAGCCTCCTGAGAGAATTACAGCTCATTCCACTAGGACTGTCTCCTCTTCTTGAGCTTTCAAAAATGAAGCTTCTGTGGAACAGATTTGCAAGGCTGCAATTTGGTCCTCTCTGCATACTTTTTACAAATTTGATACTTTTGCCTCAGCTAAGGCCTCTTTTGGCAGAAAGGTTCTTCAAACGGTGGTGCCTTCTGTTTAGGTCTGCCTTTCTTGTTCTCCCTCCCTGTTCATTTTGTGTCTTCTAGCTTGGGAATTGGTTCCCACTAGTAATTGAATGATGTTGTGTACTCTCCATATCTTAGGAAAAAAAATAAAATGTATGCTTACCTGATAAATTTCTTTATTTCCAGATACGGAGAGTCCACGACCCCACCCTTTATTAAGACAGATATTTTTCTCTAAACCTCAGGCAAACTTTAATGTTGATGCACAATAAAAAGTACATTTCAACAGTACTATCTTTAAATTTGAATTGAGTCAAATAATATTTTCTTGCAAATTTTAAAGTTATGCCAATTTTCCCTCCTCCTGTATAAAAATAAAAACAACACTAATGGGGAAATGCATCTGGATTCCCCTTTCAGTGATACAGTAAAAGTGCTGACTCAAATTAAGTCCAATCATTTTTAATGTAGAGCAAAATGAGGTAACAAGTCTAAACTGTGAATTTCGAACAAAATAAATTGGATTGGTGTTGAAATGGGAAGCAGATTTGAAATCCACCCTACCCATACAGGGATAGTATTCTTTATGAGAAAAAATTTTTTACTATACACATTTTTTTAACACAGTAAATTCCTATAGTTTCCATTCAACCTTCAATATGATGGATGTTGAGAGGAGAAAGGGTGATATTTTCATGCTTGGTGGTCTTGCCCTTTAAATATGTGACACATGGAATTGAGGCTCTCGATTGTTATTTGTTATCCGGCATTTTTTTAATGCACTGTATCTTTCTCCTTGACAAGCACACATGCATAAGCCAGTTCCCAGGCGCAAGTATAAAAATACATTCACAGCAACAATGAATACAGTGGTTAGATTTGTACGCACATGCACCTATTAAAGCATTGATTATTAAGACTCTTTATTATCCTTCCTGTTTAGCATTGGTTATCATAGATATAATACAATTTGGGAATATTGCTATGTAAACTTCAATCATTTTCCAAATAGACTCTTATCTTAAAGGGACAGTAAAGTCAAGGTTACATTTTCATCATTCTGATAGAGCATGCAATTTTAAACCACTCTCCAATTTGCTTCTATTTAATAGAAATGTGCATTTGGGTCCTTCGTTAGGATCTGAATGTGGAAGAATGTGCAATTCTGCTTTTTTTCTTGTGCAAGAATTACCACATGAAGATCTTAACATAGTGATCTTGCACAATAATCCGGCTATGAAAAGAGACAAATTTGTGTATACTTCCACATGTCTATTATCAAACTTTCTTCTTTGTATTTTGTTCTTTTGTTGAGGAGCATACCTAGGAAGGATCAGGAGCGGCAATGCATAACTATGGCATAGCTGCCGATAGCTGGATACACATATATGCTCCTTGTCATTGGCTCATTCAATCTGTTCAGCTAGTTTCCAGCAATATGTTGCTGATCCTTCCACAAAGGATAGCAATAAAATAAAGCTGATTTGACAATAGAAGTAAATGGAAAGTTGTTTAAAATTATAGACTATCTGAACATTTTGGGTGTCGTCCTTTTACGGAATTGTTAATCGGGTATGAGTCCCTAAGGGCACATTTAAAAGGAAATGTATTTGCTAATGTGATAATGATATTATTTAAGTTGTCCTTTGGCTAAAGTGTATTCATTCGTATTGTGTTTCATATATATATATAATTTTATTCAATATTTTATTTTCCTCCTTTTTTTTTTACATTCATATTTATAAGAACATAAAACTGAAATTCAAAGTGCATTTCCATTTTTGATAGAAGCATTTTTGGAATATGCTTGCATTAGCAAAAATGCTTCTAGTAAATTTAACATTGTTTCACTGACGGCTTTTACTGCAGAGCGCATATGTACATATGCCCTATGCAACTGCATTCAAACACCACATCTGCTCTGAGAGCAAATATTATGACAGCAATTACATTTGAGTAACATCTAGATGCAACATGTGCCACTGCAAGGGATCGCCTAGTATGGGTAGCACTGTATGTGAGTAAGGGTACACAGACACCACTGCTTTTAGTTTTTTCCAATGCGCACAAAAATAGGTGTTGGCATTTATCTGCTCAATGGGTCTGCTGTGATAGGCCAACATTGTCTAGTTAGATCTGTTGTGGGTCATTATAAATTGTTTAAATTATAACATTTGGACTTGGTACATGTTTTATTATTATAATTAAAGCAAAAGAGGTTAAACACAGTTATATAGTCAGCTCCCGAGCATGACAATGCTCCACAGCTGAACATTGCCACCAAGCCAATCGGGAATGGCATATGTGCATAAGCAAAAATCACTCGGTTGAGGTGTATTGAAATTCGCTTTTTAATAGGTGTATTTAAAGGGACATTAAATCCAAAAATAATCTTTAATGATTCAGATAGAGGATACTATTTTTAAAAAGTTTCCAATTTACTTCTACTATTGATTTTTTTTCATTCTCATGTTATTCTTTGTTTAAGAGATACCTAGGTAGGTAGCGTGCACATGCCTGAAGCACTACACAACAGGAAATAATGCTGCCATCTAGTGCCCCTGCTAATGTATAGCATTGTTGCAAAACTGCTGCTATATAGTGCTGCAGATACGTGCACACTCTTGAGCTAACATTTTTGCTTTTCCACAAAGGATAACAAGTAAACTAAGAAAATTTGGTAATAGAAGTAAATTAGAAAGTTGTTTAAAATGTTATGTTCTATCTAAATCTTGACAAAAAATGGGTTTTATGTCCCTTTCATCTCTTTGCAATGGTTAAATGACATTAAACCCATTAAACACAGGTGTATTTTTGTAATTATGATAGTTTAAATATTGAAAAAAATAAGTCTGAAATGTTAGTGTCCATGAAGCAAAGAGCGCTGCCATGTTGTAACCTAGGTTTTCTTTTCTCCTAAGGCCAGTAAGGGATAGTTTATAAATTGGTCAGTAGAGTGTGTGGCCAATCACTTTGTGGAATATAGCATAAAAAAAACTTTTAAATTTCTTTCTAATGACACGGTGAGTCCACGGATCATCATTAATTGCTGTTGGGAATATCACTCCTGGCCAGCAGGAAGAGGCAAAGAGCACCACAGCAGAGCTGTTAAGTATCACTTCCCTTCCCACAAACTCCAGTCATTCTCTTTGCTTCTAGTGCAAGGAGGAGGTGAAGTAATTAGGTGTCTGATAAAGATTCTTCTATCAAGATGTTTTTGTTTTTAAAGTTAGAGCAGGCTTGCTCTGATCTTCCATCACAGTCTGGGTATAGCCGTACTCCACGTTAGTTTCTTCAGTAGGGCAGTGGTGGCTTTAAAGCAGTTAGGAACTTGTAAAGTGGGCCTTTACTGAGTTTTCTTGACATGTTGCTGCCCTGGTATAGAAAGCCTGAGTAAATTTACTCTGTCTTTCTTTGTTTCACAGGTCTCTGTGAGGAGCGGCATCCCCTCAAGCCGGATGAGCTGTCCTCCTGTCGGACGGCTAGATACAGGTAAGTGCTGATTTTAGCTTATACTGCATATTTTCTGGGACACATATATATCCTGAGGCAGGATATCATAGGCAGGACGCAGGCACTCATGATAATTAAGAGACTAAGGAACTTAGTTCAGAGGTTTGTTTCTAATCATCCTTGTGGTGATATAACACTGTGTGCAATTTTAAGGAGTATTCCTTTTGGCATCCGGCTCCTAGCTTAAGCAACGGATATATAAGGGTGGAGACAGAGTAATGTTCAAAATCGCCTTTAATATGTGTTACGATTTAGATTTTTACTGTCCTAGAGGTTCAAGAAACGCTTAGGTTTCTTATGTGATCAGCGGATGATGATTAATTTTCTGTTAGACAAGAAACGCGCAACTGAGTTGATTGCGCACTATTTCCATGGAGTACGTTTGTTCCGCCCTCATCTTATCTCTGCATGGCGGATAAGCGCCATTTTTATTTCTGAACTGAACGATGTGTCTGAACAGGGACACGCCTTCCTCTTGGTTCTCCATCAGAACTGAGTTTACTTGCCAAAGATACGATGCTTGTTTTACTAGGAGCAGGGCTTTTTATTATGTTAAGCTACTTCACCGTAGAAACAACCACTTGGCAAAATGTTAAAACTGAAATTTTGCAGGCTGGCGATGTAAAGCGGGCTAATAGTCTAAGAAGACATGGTCTGGGTTATCTTACAATAATCTGATGGTCTGTATAAGGCACTTCAGATTTTGGCGTTATCTGATGTTTTTCATTCCCTAAAATGTTGCAATAAAAATTCTGCAGTTTATAAGTTTGTTTTTTTGCAAACTTAGTATTGTATTGCAGTAGAGTTTTTGCCCACTTATGTTAGTGAGGCTTCTCCCTTAATTGGTTGTTTCAACTTTTATGCAGCAGTACATACCCTTTCTGAGGTATATAAGTCTCTACATCTTAAAGTGACAATGTCATTTTAAATATTTTGGGTTTTTTTTACATCATTTCCCAAAAAAATGTTTCCTTATGTCTCTCTGGATGATACTGTTTAGGCTGTGCCACAGTTTTCTCCTCAAACATCCCAAGCCTTTGTGTGGTGTCACATGCAGTGCCCTGCGGTTCTTCTCAATTTCCTGGAGGAGTCATTTGCTTGCAGAATTGTTGCACAGGTATCTTCGGGTATCTGTGGCATTTTCTGCTTTTCCTATTTTAAAGGGAAAGCGCAAGAGGAAAATTAACGAATCAGTAAGGTTTCTGCTCTGCTTGCTGCTACACATATTGTCCCTCTTATAGTGAGGAGGAGGATAGTCAGTAGCATCTGAGGGTTAAAGCTCCCATTCAGACAGTATAATTCCTTCATTTGGTGCTGAAGTAGTTCTCTTCAGATTCAAGCCTGGACACCTTTGTGTATTATTAAGAGGTTGGCTTCTGGATAGACCTCGGCTCTCCTGTCGTCGTCAATCCTCAGAATCTAGTAAATTTAATATATACTATGATTCATCTGTGAAGATTTTTCCTGTTCACGACCGTGCTAGGAGAATTTTCTCAGGTATGGGAAAAGTCTAGGATTCCTTCGCCCCATCTCCTGTCAGTAATAAGCTGTCTCCTTTAAATTTCATTGCACATGATGCTTAAAGTAGTAGGAGTCATTGCTATTCTGGCTTAGAGATCGTCAACCCATATAAAGGGTAGATGCTCTTTTTAAGGATAGAAGCCTTTATGGACAAGTGCAGCAATCTTTTTGGTGCAACGCTTTTCTGATTCAATTTGGAGTACTCCATGTGGAGATACAGGTCAGAAAGGCCGCTAAGCTACTCTTTTATTTCTGTTGCTTCCTTCGTAAATTCAGGAAGTCTTTCCCTTTGTCTTCCAAGCAGGAGTAGTTCAAGTTCTCTGGGATACCCAGTCAGTCTTGGATCAGGGGGAAGTAATTAAGGAAACCTGCAGCTAACTCCATCAGCATGTAGGGTTTGCCCCGAGCCAGGATCAGATCCTATGGGGGGCAGTTTATCTAAGTTTTTTCTCATGCCTGGATATGAGATGTCCTAGATCCCTAAGGGGCTGTACTGTAGATATAGTATTCCAGGGTTACAGATTAGCATTCTATTCCTTCCTGCCAGGAGCAGGTTCCATCTCCCAAGATTATCTGTAGACCAAATAAGAAAAAAGGCGCTCTTGAAATGTGTTAAGGATTTGCCACCCTGGGAATAATGTTCCAGTTCCAGTCTTGGAACAGGGTTAGTTTCTTTTCCATACTGTTTGTGGAAAAGGACAGAACTTTTCGTACTAATTTAGACAGATGTCTGACCAAGTTTTTCAGAGTGCCATCCTTCAAGATGGAGACTATTCGCTCCATTCTTTTTGATGCAAGAGGGTCAGTTTATAGCGACCTTAGACTTTAAGGACGTGTACTATCAGGCTCCCTTTTAATTATCTCAGATTTCTGAGTTTTGCTTTTCCAGACAAAGTCTTTCTGTTTTCCAATAATGGCTTTGCCACAGTTCCCTTTTTGGGCCATCTTTCTACAAGCAAGATCTCATTCTGAAGTTTTTTGTTGTCTTTCTTAGCTCCACAAATGGAGGTGGAGCTGGAAAGGAGCTTTCTTGTCTCAGCTACAAGGGTAGTGTGCTTAGGTACTATAATTGATTCCCTATCATTGAAATCTGGCTGACGGAGGTCAAAAAAGACAAAATTCTGTCTCTTGCCTCTCTCTTCAGTCTTCTGTTCAGCAATTAGTGGCTCAGTGTATGGAGGTGATTGTTCTGATGGTGGTTTTCATGGACATCATTCCCTTGTTAAATTCCGTATGAGAGCTCTGCAGTTGTGCACTCTCAGACAGTGGAATGGGGATTGCCCGGATTTTCTAGGAGACTATAGTTCAGTGACAAGGGTCTCTTCCCGTGGTGGTTTTCTCTGAATCTTCGGTCTCAGGACACATGCTTCTGAGCCCTTCCTGGCCGTTTGGGACTGAGGCCACCAATCTGCTGGACTGTGGAGGAGTCTGGGACTCATTGAAGGTGCAGTCTGCTCTCCCCCTCATCATTTGGAGTTGAGTGAGTTTCAATACTCTGAGGTTTTGGCCTCAGTTGTCTTTAACCCAGTTTTTTTGGGTACCAGTCAGACAACATAGCCTCTGCGGCTTACATCAACCTCTAGGGAGGAGCTCTGAGTCCCTTAGTCAAGAAAGAAGGGTTCAGATTTTTTTCTGTGGGCGGGTGCTCACAGTTACTGTCTATCTGCCATCCACATTTCTGGGGTGGACATCTGGGAAGCGGATTCTGAGCAGACTGACTACCAAGTAGGGACTACCAGAATTGGTTCTGATAGGGTCTTATCAGAAAACCAAGTTTCCCAAGTTTGGTTTGAGGTCAAGAGATCCTCAAGCCTTTCTAATAGATGCTCTGGCAGTTCCTCGGAACTTCAGGGTGGCATTTATTTCTCTGTTTTGTTCTCCTTCTGCGAGTCACCGTTCGGATCATGTGGGGGAGAACATTGGTTTTTCCCCTAGCTCCTGTGTGACTCCGCAGGATCTGGTAGGTGGATCTAGTAGAGATGTTGTCTCTACCTCTGTGGAAGCCTCTGCTGAGGAAGGATCTTCAGTTTCAGGGGTCCTTCCTTCATCCAAATATAGCTTTTTCAGAAGCTGAATGATTGGAGATTGAACGCTTGTTTTTCGAATTGGTTATTGAGATCTCGATTGAGGCTCGTAAGCCTATCGCTAGTTAGATTTCTATAGAATCTGGCAGGATCTCAAGGATCTTATCTTTTCTCCAGGTAGATCTTGAGAAAAGGCTTATCTGTTAGTACCCGCAAGGGTCAGATTTCGTCTCTTTCCATTCTGCTGCTCAAGCATCTGGGGGACGTGCCGGATGTTCAGTCCTTTTATCAGGTCCTGGTCTGAATCAGGACTGTGTTTAAGTCAGTTGCTCTCTTGGAGCATTATCCTTGTTCTTAAAATTTTTCATCAGGTTCTTTTTGAGCCTATGCATTCCATAGATATTAAGTTGTTATTTTGGAAACTATATTTTCTCGTCCTTGAAGGGTTCCGAACTCTGTTTTCATTGTGGTTTTCCTTATCTCATATTAGTGGCAGATAAGGCAGTTCTTCATACCATGTTTGGTTTTCTTCTTAAGGTTGTTTCGGACAGAGATTTTACTCAGGAACTTTTTGTTCCTTCTTCTAACGTTTGTTGCACAACTTAGATGTTGTGCGGGCCCTTAGATTTTATCTACATGCAACGAAGGACTTCATCAGTCTTCTTTATTGTTTGTTGTTTTTCTCACTAGACATAAAGGCCAGAAAGATTTTGCCACTTCTCTCTGGTTGAGAAGTGTTAATCGTAGGGATTTTGAGTCTGCTGGACAGCAGCCTCCTGAGATGATTACAGCTCACTCCACTAGGGTGGTATTCTCCTTGGGTCTTCAAGTAAGAGGCCTCTGTAGCATTGATTTGTAAAGCGGCGGCTTGACCTTCTTTGCTCACTTTTTCTATAAATTTTCTTTTTACCTCGGCTGAGGTTCTTTTAGGAGAAAGGGTCTTCTAGCAGTGGTACCTTCTGTTTAGGTTACCTGTCTTGTCCCTCCTGTATCATCTGTGTCCTCTACCTTGGGTATTGATTGCCAACAGTAATTAATGATGATCCGTGGACTCACCGTGTCATTAGAAAGAAAACAAAATTTATGCTTACCTGATAAATTTATTTATTTTTTGACATGGTGAGTCCACAGCCCTTTCTGTTTTTCAGGTTTTTTTCTTTTATATAAACTTCAGGCATCTCTTTCTCTCCTTTTCCTTCAGTCGAATGACTGGGGTTTGTGGGAAGGTAAGTGATACTTAACAGCTCTGCTGTGGTGCTCTTTGCCGCCTCCTGCTGGCCAGGAGTGATATTCCCAACAGTAATTAATGATGATCTGTGGACTCACTGTGTCAAGAAAGAAAAAAGGGAAATTTATCAGATAAGCATAAATTTTGTTTTTCAAAACATATCAAGTTGTTTAAGTATGCAATTAACATGTATTAGCCATTTTCTATAGTTTATTTTGCTGTTGAAATTATTATTTCTGCCAAACCCTTCTTTAACCTAATTATGCACCGCAAATTACTGTCTTCGACCTGGGAAGAACAAGCATGGCGGCCCGCATGCGCATTTCTGATAGTATCTGGTCACGCATGCGCACAATTTTCTTCTCTCCTTCTGTGTCAGCTGGAGTGTCATCAATACCCTGCTGGAGAGGCCCATGACAGGTTATGGTGGGAGTGGCGTACCAGAGCGCTGAAGACAGAGTGACGCAGCCGTTAGTCAAGCTTGGAGGAGCACACGTACAGGGCGCATGCTATTGTCCTGAGATTCTACTGCGCATGCGTTGTTGGTGAAGGCATGCAGTTATTAATATTTAAATTACTTGATCAGTGCTGCTGCGGGATTGGATGATATTGTTAAAACCTGTCTTTTCTGGGCGGTCATAAGAGCCATTTATAGCAGATATAAAAATATAATTTATATAGAAACTGAAGCTTTGTTTCATGCTAACCGTAACTGTATTCAGATGTGTTAGACTTTAACTAACTAACTAGTCATGTATTTTTTATTTGTTAAAGGATTAAAAATCTTATTTTTTTTTATTTTTTTTAAAGTCTGGAGTCTGCACTTAATTTGAACTTGATAACCAAATGTCACTTCAAATTAAAGGACACTCAATCCAGTAGAATTACATAATTAACAGGTACATAATTAAAAAAAAAACTATGATTTGACACCTACTCTGAATTTCAAATAAGCAGTAGATTTTTTTTGCTGACAAATTTATTTTTTCTCCCATTTTCCGGCCCCCTGTATCATGTGACAGACTTTAGCCAATTACAGACTAGTATACGTATTGTTCCCCAAAAAGTGTGAACATAAAAAGGCTGTGCAAAATGTGATAATGGATATAAATTGGAAAGTGTTTTAAAACTGCTGCTTTATCTGAATCATAAAAGTTTATTTTGACTTGATTTGATTTAAACATTATTTTTTTTTAACTTATGTTTATATTCATATAAATCAATGTTTTCCAGTAGGCTGCTGTCCTTAGCTGTCAGTGAGGAGTTGTAGGAATTACTAAGCTAATACTGTAATATTAGTTTTAGCTTACATTTAAACAGCTTTTTTTCTTTATTTTTTTATATGCATAATAGAAAATTGTTAGTACGATGCCCCTTAAGAAAAAAACAAACCAGTGAAAAATTGCATACATTTTTGTAGTGTGTGTAATGTTTGCATTTTTTATCCAAACTAACTAACTAGGAGCCAGATTACAAGTGGAGCACTAAATATCGCTTTTTGTGAAAGCGATATTTGTGCTCGACTGAGTAATACCAGTCCACGCTAATGTGCACTGGTATTACAAGTTAACAGCAATGTAAACGTGAGCTCGCATTCGCATTGCTGGGAAGCATTGCGCTCATTAAACCGTGCTTCCATAGGCTAAAATGGTAACCTCATTCTCATGCCATGAGACGCGGCATGAGAACTAGCGCAGTGAAGGGGGTAAGTCGCGCAGCAATGGCAGGAAATTTTTAATTGGAACACGCAGTCCCCATAGACTGCAATGCTGTTTTTTTTTCAAGCACCCCACACCCACCAACCTTAGCCCCCAATAACTGCCTGGTGCTGTTATTTTATTAAAAAAATAAAAAATGCTACAATTTTTTTATTTTTTTTATAAAATACACACCAATGTTTTGGGGGGGGGCATTTGAGGCACATTTATAAAATTAACCAGAGATCTGATCTCTGCTTTATTTTATAAGCGCTAATTGCTACTGTGCACTTGAGGTAGCAATAACCAGCCACTTGTAATGGTTGGTTATTTATTGCGCGCCTGCAAACGGGTACAATTTCCCATTTGCGGGCACGCAATAAATTAGCACTCTGTTTCAAACTACACCTCTCCCTATACTTTATTGCCAGGAATTTTCACAACATCATTCTCTTTCTCACAGCTGCACATCTAACACCAGTATCCCAGATCTGCAAGTACTAGCCCTCCAATCCTCCCGCCACCACCCACCCTGGTGTTTACCTTAATATATAAACACCTCCTTACAGCAATTAGGTGCAGCTGTCACTAATGATCCAGGATAGAGACACTACTTCATTTTCACAGCCTCTGTACTGACACTTTACCACATACTGTTACTCTTTTCCAATCCTCACTTACCACACACTTTTTTTTCTTATTGTTTCCCTATGTCATCACTCACTCTGTTTACCCTGCCTTATATTAGACATATTTCCCTTCTCCCTTACCTTCTGTTTTCCAGAAGGCTACCTGTAGTAAGTTAGAGGGCAATTGAAGCAGTTGAGTGTAAAAGTCTGTGTTTTTTCTCTGTGTTCTAAGAGAGAATGTGTCTGAAATCAAGCTGAAGGAGAGAGATATATTGGTTAATGATGGCCCAGTGAAAGTGTGTTAAATGAGTGGGAGGGTACATTTATGGACATTTTAAGCTAAGGGCAGAAACCAAAAAAAAGAAAACCACATAAAAAAAAAAATATTACAGAGATAAGACAGACATGCAAGGGGTGAAATAAAACCATTAAAACAAATAGACAGATAAATGGACAAGAGCTGCTTAAACTAACTTAACATAAATGGCAGACAAAGTTGATAAGATGTGCAATGAGCTAGAGGTATGCAAATTATGACTAGCACAGCCTGTAATATATACATTTAAAATAAAAACAAAACAAAAGGAATTATCACTTAATATACAAACACATACAATAAAACAACTTAGTTAGTAGGTAAAATATAATGAAGCTGTTTTCCAGAAGGCTACCTGTAGTAAGTTAGAGGGCAATTGAAGCAGTTGAGTGTAAAAGTCTGTGTTTTTTCTCTGTGTTCTGAGAGAGAATGTGTCTGAAATCAAGCTGTAGTAAGTTAGAGGGCAATTGAAGCAGTTGAGTGTAAAAGTCTGTGTTTTTTCTCTGTGTTCTGAGAGAGAATGTGTCTGAAATCAAGCTGTAGTAAGTTAGAGGGCAATTGAAGCAGTTGAGTGTAAAAGTCTGTGTTTTATTTTGGTTTATTTATTTTGCTTTGTTTTCACCTCATGGGAAATCTTTCATGAACCCTCTGTAATCGGTCTCAGGGACGTGTCTTCTGCCTTCCTTTATTCTGTCCAATGTTCCAAGGAATCCTGTAAAAGCTCAAGCTTTTCTTCTATCTGTCTCAGATCTGGAGTGATTGTTCTAGTTCCTTTGCCGGAACAAGAGATGGGATGTTATTCAAATATTTTCATTGTTCCAAAGAAGGAAGGCAATTTATGACCAGTTCTGGATCTAAAGACTCTGAACAAGTTTGTAAGGATTCCATCTTTCAGAATGGAAACAATCAGGACTATTCTGCCTTTTGTTCAGCAAGGTCAGTTTATGTCCACAATAGATTTAAAGAATGCTTACCTTCATATTCCAATTCGCAGGCAACATTACCAGTTTCTGAGGTTTCCTTTTCTGGACACGCACTTTCAATTTGTTGCTCCTCCATTTGGTATGGCTACAGCTCTAAGAATATTTACCAAGGTTCTAGGTACCCTTTTGTCTGTAATTGGAGCTCAGAGTATTGCAGTATTTCCTTACCTGGACGATATCTTGGTTTAAGCTCCATCTTTTCCCTTTAGCAGAATTTTACACCAACTATTGTTTCTTCAAAAACAAGGTTGGAGGATTAATTTTTCAAAGGTTACTTTCCTTGGTTTCCAAATAGACACACTGTCCATGAGTCTTTCTCTAACAGAGTAGAGATGGTTGAGATTGGTTTCAGCTTGTCTTAACCTTCAGTCTCTTTCGTTCCCTTCAGAAGCTCTGTGTATGGAACTACTACATCTCATGATTGCAGCTTCAGATGCAATTCTATTTGATTGGGTTCACATGAGACCTATTCAGTTTTGTATGCTGCGTCAATGGTGCAGGGATTATACTCCACTGCCCCAAAAGATATTTTTAGATCCCAGTACAAGTCAGTCTCTAGCTTAGTGGCTGGATCATGAGTTTATTATTCAGGGTGCTTCTTTTGCTCATCCTACCTTGTCTGTGATCACAGATGCAAGTATTTCAGGTTGGAAAGCTGTTTGGTGGTCTCTGACAACACAGGGGTTTGGGATCCGTGGGAGATAAGGCTAGAGACATCATTTGTAATCCTGATTGCCCCAGCTTGACCTCGCAGGATTTGGTTTGCAGATCTGGTTCAGATGCCCAGTTGCCCTCCTTGGTCTCTTTCTCTGTGGTCAGACCTTTTTTCCATCCGAATCTCAAGTTTCAAAACTTGATGGCATGGAAATTGAACGCTTAGTTCTGAGACATAGGGTTTTCTCAGATTCTTGAAACTCTGATTTAGGCTTATAAACTTGTTTCTAGGAAGATGGATTTACACACCAGAAAATGAAATTTTTTCAAACCTTGTGATCAATGTATTTTCCTGGCATTCTTTTAGGGCTGATTTCAGCTCTTTCAGTTTTGTTCCACAGAAAGATTGCTAATCTTCCTGATGATCATTGTTTTGTTCAGACTCTGGTCTGAATTAAACCTTGTTTTTAAGCCTAGCTCTCCTCCTTGGAATCTTAACCTGGTGTTAAGAGTTTTAAAAGCTTTTCCTTTTGAGTCTATACATAAATTGGACATTTAAAGGGACATAATACTCATATGCTAAATCACTTGAAACTGATGCAGTATAACTGTAAAAAGATGACAGGAAAATATCACCTGAGCATCTCTATGTAAAAAAGGAAGATATTTTACCTCACAATTTCCTCAGCTCAGCAGAGTAAGTTCTGTGTAAAAAGTTATACTCAGCTGCTCCCAGCTGCAGGTAAAAAAACTAAAAAAAATTAAGAAATGAACAGCAGCCAATCAGCATCAGCAGTGCTGAGGTCATGAACTTTTACTGTGATCTCATGAGATTTGACTTAACTCTCATGAGATTTCATAGTAAGCTTCCTTTACCTGATTGGTGAAATAATATGAGAGTGCACGATGCTAGTCCCTTCAGATGTCCCAGGACAAACACACTAAAATGCTGCTTAGAAATCCTTTACAATGGGAGGTGGCTACTGAGGAACTTTTGAGGTAAAATATCTTTCTTTTTTACATAGAGATGTTCAGGTGATATTTTCTAATCAACTTTTTACAGCTATACTGCATCACTTTCAAGTGTTTAAACATTTGGGTATTATGGCCCTTTAACTTGGCTATATCCTCTGAATAGTCTGCTCTTTCTTTTGAGACCTCCTTATTTGATTTTTCATCAAGATAAGGCTGTTTTACGGACATAATTTATTTTTTTGCCTGAGGTTGTTTCTTCAGAAAACATTGGTAGAGAGATTATTGTTCCTTCTTTGTGTCCTAATCCTTAAAATGCTTCTGAAAGATCTTTGCATTCTCTAGATGTTGTTAGGGCATTGAAATATTATGCTGATGCTACTAAGGATTTTAGACAAACATAGTTTGTTTGTTCTTTTCTCTGGGCCTAGGAAAGATCAGAAGGCCTCTATTTCTTTAGCTTCTTGGTTGAATCGTTTGATTCATAGAGCTTATTTGGTGGCAGGTCAGCCTCTGCCGCAGCGGATTACGGCTCATTCTACTTGGTCAGTTGCCA
This sequence comes from Bombina bombina, assembly GCF_027579735.1. NCBI lineage: Eukaryota > Metazoa > Chordata > Amphibia > Anura > Bombinatoridae > Bombina > Bombina bombina. The sequence continues at coordinate 172,505,957 of NC_069505.1, forward strand.
CTTCTTGGGCTTTTAAGAATAAGGCTTCAGTTGATCAAATTTGCAAGTAAGCTACTTTGCATACTTCTACTAAACTGTACCATTTTTATGTTTTTGCATCCTCTGAAGCAGCCTTTGGTAGAAATTATCTTCAGGCAGTTGATGGTTATGCCTGTTTTTAGCTGCATTATAAAATAATCAAACAATTATTTGGGGTTGTGGATTTATTTTCTCAGTGAAAAAGAAATTTTAAATCCCTCTCTTTGTTATTACTTGTGGACTCCACAGCTTGAGTGTTAGTTCCCATGAGTTATGGATTGTGGACTCTCATCACCTGTATGAAAGAAAACATAATTTACACTTACCTGATAAATTCATTTTTTCATGATGGTGAGTCCACAAGACCCCACCCTTTGTTTTTTTGGGGTTAGATTTTTTCAGCACATCATTTTTTCCCTGCTCCTTGTATGGCTTATTCCATTTTCTTACCTTACCTTACTTGCTTGGCTATACATTAGACAGAGGTATGTGTGAGGCGGGAGTGGTTTTATAGAGCTCTTGGGGTTTGGGAATCTGCCTCCTCCTAGTGGTAGAAAATAGTAAATCCCATGAGTAATGGATCATAGACTCTCACCAATTTGAAATAAAGTAATTTATCAGGTAAGCATACATTTTTTTTGTAATTGTTTTAAAAACTGCCAACAGCAAATATTTTGCAATAAATTCTGGTGTCCTTGAACAAATGCTATTTTTGTAGAATATGTATACAAGTCAAGCTATTGTGTTATATGAAATAGCTCCCATACATTAATACAAGCTAGTCACTATAAATTAAAGAGTTCTTTTGTCATGAAAGAGGTAGTTCTCATACATATTTATATAAATCACATAACTCCTGGTGTAGGCAGCGGAGCTACTGCACAATGCAACTCTTGATATAGAGGGGGGAAAAAAATCTTTGTCTCTCAACTAATGTCCCGTACTCAAGCACACAAGGGGCACGGCCCCTCCATCTTCACTAGTTGATCATCTGTTAGCTCATCTAGTTCATTTGTGTCTTTGTAGGTTGTTCCAGTCTCCATGCCCCTGTATCAGTCACTGGGCTGCCCATACCCTGCCTATATACCAGTCAGCTTCACCTCTTATGCCCAGGCTTTAATAAGGATATATAGGGAAATATGTATTCTATGGAGGTAAAACTGAGGTTTAGAGAATCCGCTACATAGAATAACACTGGGACTGGTCATGTCTCAGTGGTTGGTGAGGGTGGGTAAGTGGGAAAGACACCATGAATTCAGCAGTGGTTTTTTTTCCGTAAGATATAAATAATATACAAGAAATACCAGAGCACACATAACGGTCTGTATGCAATTGCATCCAAAGTGTATAATTATGTTTTCTTAAAGAGACATTTAAAGTGTTGCATCAAAAATGGTCATTTTACAAAATCATGTTCCTGTATTAATTTGCTTATGCTGTTTGTGGCTACTCACGAGTAGAACTTTAGGAGATTAATTTTCAGCCATTGAGCTTCAGTCTCACATGTCATTTGTTAACAAACCCCATATTCCCAATTACTTTCAGTATAACTATCAATGTCTTCAGGGCCGTCTTTAATATTGACTGGGCCCTGGGCAAACATTCCCCTGCCCCCCCCCCCCCCCGCCCATGCAATTTCGCACTCCACCACAACACCCCAAAAAACAACTAAATCATTTTATTTTATATATTTACACTGTTGAGCTAATCATTTTCAAAAAAATATGAAATAAAATGCAATATGTGAAACTGGACCTAAGCAGTACTAATAAGTAAATAAATAAATATATAAATTCCTCCACTGCTGATTAATTTAAAATATTTACTAATTAATTAATTAATTAATTGAATGTTGTTTTTAATTTGCATAGTAAAAATCAGTGTCGGACCTAATGTCTACAGGGCCCTGGTGCAAGAATTTTGGGCCCCCCCCCCCTAAAAGCATCTCACCAGTTTTGGGATATTCACTACATATTTATTGTTTAGACAGCCACTGTACTGCAAAATTACCACTTTCATGAATACCAAGGGAATGCCTAACATAACAAACACCCCTAACCCATATACACACACACTCTCCAGAGCATATACATATACATGTACACACAAACACACACTCTCCAGAGCATACACATATACATATACATGTACACACAAACACACACTCTCCAGAGCATACACATATTCATATACATGTACACACAAACACACACTCTCCAGATCATACACATATTCATATACATGTACACACACACACACACTACAGAGCACACACATATACATGTACACACACACTCTCCAGAGCATACACATATACATGTACACACAAACACACACTCTCCAGAGCATACACATATACAAACACACACTCTCCAGAGCATACACATATACATGTACACACAAACACACACTCTCCAGAGCATACACATATACATGTACACAGAAACACACACTCTCCAGAACATACACATATACATGTACACACAAACACACACTCTCCAGAGCATACACAAATTTATGTACACATTCTATATAAATACACAAGACCAACAAGCACTTTCTATAAGATTCCCACAGTTATACATCCAAGCTAAGCCTACATCATATATCACTTTTACTTCATAAAGGTGGTGAGAGTCCACAATCCATTACTCCTGGGAATTATACTCCTGGCCACTAGGAGGAGGCAAAGATTCCAAAACTCCCATAGCCCTTAATACCCCTTCCACCTTACTGGAAAATAGTTTTGTCTTTGACTTTGCAGGAGGAAGGTGCTCTAGGTGCTTGGGAGAAGGGTTCTCAGACCAATGTGAGGCTCAGTTTCCCCTCAGAGAGCTACTGTCTGGAAAGAGGGATGTGTTTGAAGTATGGATAGTGGCACAAGAACACTCTATGGGAGTTAGTCACAGGCCTGCCACAGGTGTCGCGGGGACCAGTCTCTAGCCTCCTGTTGGATCAATGTTATACTCTATATATTTAGATCCTCTGCTGTTATGCATACAGCACTGGATTGGCTATCTACTGCAAGCAGTTTCTTCTGGGTGCTTCTATATTGCTCTGTTTAAATCATTGTCTGTATTTTGATTATCTCATTGCCTGCCTGTTATTTTCCTTTTCATTATGGAGCATACTGATTTTGTTTTCCCTTTTGTTAATACTAGTACCTCAGAAGTTAGATCCTCTGAACACTGTATTTTTGTGTACAAATCATGTGCGTATCATCTTGTACATTCTAATCAGTATAATAATGCTCTTTCTTCTAAGCATATCTGCCCTCCCTCTGTTTGTTCTACACAGGGGAGTTCTTCAGATTTTGCTCCAGGATTTAAAGTTTTTATACGCACTAATATATCTGTGATGTTGGCAGCCATTCCTCTTCCAAGTAAGCATAAGAAGGTGGTTTCTGATAATAGCTTATCTAATTTAGGTAAAACTAATTCTGTTAAACTGAACCAGGCCCTGGTTCTGATTTCTTCTCTGAGCATGGAGTGTTTTCTGGCTCTGATCAAGAAACTGAATCTTCCTCTTTTTTTTTTGTTCAAGCTTGAACATCTTTGTTCTCTTTTAAGAGTTGTCTTATGTAGTTTAGGGGTTTAGAACTCCAAGGTTCCTGAGTATATGGGGGTCGATTTATCAAACCGTCAAATCTCGGTGCATTCGCTGGAGTCAATATGCTCGCCAGACATCGCTACCGCGATTCCACATACAATGCCCTTATTTATTAAAAAGTCTGTCAAAAACAAGCACGTCAAGTGCGGAGCGATGAGCATCGAACTGTTGATAAATAAGAGTCATCAATGTCGCAGATATTCTGTTTTTTTCCAACTTTATTTATACCATATCATTACTGTCCATGAACAAGCACATTTCTCTAAAGCTAATCTTTTATTTGTCATCTCTTAATGTCCAAGAAATAGCTAGAATTATATCTAAACAAACAATAATATTGTTTTATTTATTTGTTATACAAAAAATCTGATATATGATATTTTCACATAAATGAATGTGTATTTGTATTTCTAGAAATCATGATATGACTATCTCTTTTTTTTAAATGAGTATTAATGCTAGAATCTGTACATATATCTTTGCACATACTTGTCTGTTTGTGTGTGTGTATATATATATATATATATATATATATATATATATATATATATGTGTGTGTGTGTGTGTGTGTGTGTGTTATGTTATAAATCTTTCCTAAACATATTTACATGTCCCTAAATTTGATTTTGTTCTAAACAATGTTGTCTTTCATATCTCTGTGTTTATTTATACTACTATATGCATATAGTGTAAATATATTATTATTCTCAGCAATAATAATATGGGAATATAACGTAATCAGGTTATCATATGTATTTATTTGCAATCAATGTGTAACCCTTACTGATTGCAGCCTAGTTTGAAACACCACCCCTACACAGGTGTTATAAAATGGGCTGGCATATAAGATGACATTTCTTAATGAAAATGAAATTCAAGAGAAGGAAGAAAAACACTGAAAATATCATGACAGTTAAAGAGGTAATTTTAATTTCTGCTGTATCTGATTCATGACAGTTTAATGTTAGGTGGACTATCCCTTTGAGCTATCTTCTTAAGATTGTATTGAATCAAACTTTAATCGATTTTAAAAATCATTGTCAAAACTATTACAATGTGTGTCCTAATGACATCATCAACTTTAATACTAATTTCACATATACATACTTTCAAAGTATAATACACAATGTAACAAATGGCACTTACAAGTTCTGATGAGTGATCAATGGCACAAGTATCGAGCAATTTTATTTGTTAGTGATAGTATATAATGTATATTTAAATTAGATTGGCTGATGTCATAAATCATGTGATTATGCATTTTCCAATCAAAAGTGGAGGAAAATTTCACTAGTTTGTGGGTTGTTTAGGAGTTTGAGTATTGCGTCCAATTTGGTGCGAAGTATTGCTTCAAATTTGGTGCGAAATGCAGTGAAATTAGATTGATCAAAAAAAGGAAGTAAGCTATAGTATGTAATGTATTTATTTCATTTGTATCCCTATATCTACTAGCCCTGCTACCAGACAGACATTACCTGTCATTAAAACTATTTTTGAAATGAATCTGTCCCTTGAAATTACATGTGATTATAATATTATTATTTAACATATTATTTAGATACTGAACATGTGTCTTTGTGTGATTTAGAAAGAGTATACAATTGTAATTAACTTTCTAATTTACATAAATATGTAATAAGCTTCATTCTCTTGCAGTGTCATACTCTGCAAGGGAGCAGGTTCAGGAGTTGGGAGCTGTTGTGCAGAGGTGTCAGGTTCTGGGGTTAAAGTTGTGTTTTGTCTGCGTATGTCTTTCCTTTTTGGCATAATTAAACAGGTACAAGGTTTTAGGAAAAAAAAGGTGATGGTTTTATTTATAGGATAATTAGCAATGCAGAGATATGCAATTAGATAAGACAATGTCTATAGGCTGTAGTATTAGGCAGGAATACAGATCTTTGTAATAACAGGCAGGATACTTGCATATGCTGAAGATTGGAACTGTGTAAAAACAGGCTGGAATGCAGAGCTTTGTAATAACAGGCAGGATACTTGCATATGCTTTAGACTGGAACTGTGTAATAACAGGCAGGAATGCAGATCTTTGTATATCAGGCAGGATATTTGCATATGCTGTAGACTGGAACTGTGTAATAACAGGCAGGAATGCAGGGCATTGTATAACAGGCAGGATACTTGCATATACTGTAGACCGGAACTGTGGCGTATCAGGTAACAAGCAAGCAAAAGTACCTGAGTCAGTCTTTAGGAAATAGAGAATTAGGCAAGATCAATTGCCAGGAAATCAGTCCAAAAACGAAACACAGTGCCAAGGGAATATCCAGGAGAGTAGTCAGAAAATGAAGCAGAAATCAGGAACCAGGAAATCCAACAAATCTGTATTTCACTCAGGAAACAGGACCAGAGGGTCTTTCAGAGTATAACACTCAATGTCAAGGCCTAGAACTGCCAGCAAATCTCCCAGATATAGCAGGCTGCTGATTAAATGATTTATTTCAGCTGGTAAGCAGGTGGAGCCAGAGAGCCAAAGTTGCAGCAAACAGAAAAACCCAATATTCTTAGCCTGTGATCAAGCCATCTGGTGGCAGAGAGGCAAGACAACAGACTGGGAAAGAACAGCAGCAGAAATAGAAACAGGTCCCAGGTTCAATTCCAGGCTGGGTCATGACATGCACTATCTACTAACATAACCTTTCTGGGTTTTCAGACTCCCATTGATTTCTAGGGCATTCGCGGCATCAAGGGTGGCAGTTTGAATGATAGGTACGCTGCAGCGGAAAAGACATGAGCGTACCTGTTGAATGTTTGATAAATTGGGAAGAAGGTCAAATAGAGTCGAATGTGAGTTTTGCGTTGAATATGGTTTATCGGAACATCTCTCCAAGGAATCTGCTGGTAAAGAGTTCTCTAATCCAGTGATTTTTAACCTTTTTTTTTGCCGTGGCACACTTTTTTACATTAAAAAATCCTGTGGCACACCACCATGCCAAATTTTTTTTTAAAAATCACACATTGTAGCCTAATACAGCATATATATATACACATACACACAAACACACACATACTGTATGTATTGTGCTGTTATGCCATGCCTCCTACAAACTACCCCTGCACTGGGAGTAAAAAACAAGCAAAGTTTAAAAAATATGTCACACTGTTGTCAGTCTGCCGTGGCACACCTGAGGATCTCTCACGGCACACTAGTGTGCCACGGCACACTGGTTGAAAAACACTGCTCTAATCAATTAAAAAAGACAGCTAATGCTTTCATTGGTAATGATAAATATAATTAAGATCAATAGTAAGAATATGGCTCTCAGAAAAGAAACTAGATGTGGACTCCTTGCACACATGTACTAGACAGATGCAATTGCACCTCACTGACAAGGTCCAGAGTGGCTGAAACGTACGTCTGTGGTTTGATTTTTTCTCAGACTGATTTGCTACAGGATATTTTTTTCTCTGTGAAAGGCATAGTGTGCTAAGAGACTGTACCCTGAGTGGCATTGGCCTTATGAACTAGCAAGGAAGTTTTTCCAGCTTTTGTTCTTTCTCAGTTGAGTACGTATTTTCTTTGTTGTATAAGAATATGGCTTTAGCAGTTTTGACTAGGATGGCCTTGTGGTTGAAATCATGGTCTGCTGATATGGTTTCTAAATCTAGATTTCTGTCCCTTCCTTTTAAAGGGAAGGTGTTGTTTAAGTCTGGTCTGGATGACATTATGTCTACGGTGACTGGAGTAAAAGGAGTCTTTCTCCATCAGGATGAGAGTCTAAGGGTAAATATAGGGCTTCTAATCATTCTCGTTGCTTTCGTCAAAGAACCAGAAGTTCTCAGTCTCATCCTGAAAGCAGGGTTCTTCTGGTTTTTCATGGGAGCCAAACCCTAATTGGAATAGATCTAATCAGTCCAAAAAGCCTGTTTCCACTACCCGGTCCCCTGATCCAGATCTTCTGGTAGGGTGCACCTTTTTCTGGGAGGGTTTGATTTCATTCTGTTCAAGATCACATGGGTTCTGAACATAATTTCCCAAGGTTACAGAATAGCTTTCAGTTCAAGCCCTCCCAAGAGAAGGTTTCTTCTCTCTTATGCTCTAAGGAATCCTGTAAAGGCCAGAGCCTTTTTTTCAGTCATTTCCAAACTAGAATCTATGGGTGTAATAGATCTAGTTCCAGAATTGGAACAGGGTCAGGGTTTCTATTACAACTTTTTTTTTTTTCTTTTTTTTTTTTATTAAATATTTTTCTTCTGTTATGTGTGATCAGTCCACGGGTCATCATTACTTCTGGGATATTATCTGCTCCCCTACAGGAAGTGCAAGAGGATTCACCCAGCAGAGTTGCTATATAGCTCCTCCCCTCTACGTCACCTCCAGTCATTCTCTTGCACCCAAAGACTAGATAGGAGGTGTGAGAGGACTATGGTGATTATACTTAGTTTTTATAACTTCAATCAAAAGTTTGTTATTTTACAATAGCACCGGAGCGTGTTATTACTTCTCTGGCAGAGTTTGAAGAAGAATCTACCAGAGTTTTTCTTATGATTTTAACCGGAGTAGTTAAGATCATATTGCTGTTTCTCGGCCATCTGAGGGAGGTAAAAGCTTCAGATCAGGGGACAGCGGGCAGTTGAATCTGCATTGAGGTATGTAGCAGTTTTTATTTTCTGAATGGAATTGATGAGAAAATCCTGCCATACCGTTATAATGACATGTATGTATACTCTACGCTTCAGTATTCTGGGGATGGTATTTCACCGGAATTACTCTGTAAAAGTACATTAAACCTTTTAATAGGTATTTAATTCATGTTAAACGTTTTTGCTGGAATGTAGAATCGTTTGCATTTCTGAGGTACTGAGTGAATAAATATTGGGGCATTATTTTTCCACTTGGCAGTTTGCTTGTTTTGATTATGACAGTTTCGTTTCTCTCTCACTGCTGTGTGTGAGGGGGAGGGGCCGTTTTTGGCGCTCTTTGCTACGCATCAAAAATTTCCAGTCAGTTACTCTTGTATTTTCTGCATGATCCGGTTCATCTCTAACAGAACTCAGGGGTCTTCAAACTTCTTTTGAAGGGAGGTAGATTCTCTCAGCAGAGCTGTGAGACTTATGTAGTGACTGTGCTTTAAAACGTTGCTCTGTGATTTTTATGTTTAAAATTTAATTAGTGTTACTTTACTAATGGGAACAAACCTTTGCTAACAAGTTGTGTTGTTTTTAAAAGAGTGATGCTATAACTGTTTTTCAGTTCATTATTTCAACTGTCATTTAATCGTTTAGTGCTTCTTTGAGGCACAGTACGTTTTTGTTAAATAAGATTGTAACCAAGTTGCATGTTTATTGCTAGTGTGTTAAACATGTCTGATTCAGAGGAAGATACCTGTGTCATTTGTTCCAATGCCAAGGTGGAGCCCAATAGAAATTTATGTACTAACTGTATTGATGCTACTTTAAATAAAAGCCAATCTGTACAAATTGAACAAATTTCACCAAACAGCGAGGGGAGAGTTATGCCGTCTAACTCGCCTCACGTGTCAGTACCTGCGTCTCCCGCCCGGGAGGTGCGTGATATTATGGCGCCTAGTACATCTGGGCAGCCATTACAGATAACATTACAAGATATGGCTACTGTTATGACTGAAGTTTTGGCTAAGTTACCAGAACTAAGAGGCAAGCGTGATCACTCTGGGGTGAGAACAGAGTGCGCTGATAATTCTAGGGCCATGTCTGATACTGCGTCACAGCTTGCAGAGCATGAGGACGGAGAGCTTCATTCTGTAGGTGACGGTTCTGATCCAAGCAGATTGGATTCAGATATTTCAAATTTTAAATTTAAATTGGAAAACCTCCGTGTATTACTAGGGGAGGTCTTAGCGGCTCTTAACGATTGTAACACTGTTGCAATACCAGAGAAAATGTGTAGGTTGGATAAATACTTTGCGGTACCGGCGAGTACTGACGTTTTTCCTATACCTAAGAGATTAACTGAGATTGTTACTAAGGAGTGGGATAGACCCGGTGTGCCGTTCTCACCCCCTCCTATATTTAGAAAGATGTTTCCAATAGACGCCACCACACGGGACTTATGGCAAACGGTCCCTAAGGTGGAGGGAGCAGTTTCTACTTTAGCTAAGCGCACCACTATCCCGGTGGAGGATAGCTGTGCTTTTTCAGATCCTATGGATAAAAAATTAGAGGGTTACCTTAAGAAAATGTTTGTTCAACAAGGTTTTATATTGCAACCCCTTGCATGCATCGCGCCGATTACGGCTGCGGCAGCATTTTGGATTGAGTCTCTGGAAGAGAACCTTAGTTCCGCTACGATGGACGACATTACGGACAGGCTTAGAGTCCTTAAACTAGCTAATTCATTCATTTCGGAGGCCGTAGTACATTTAACCAAACTTACGGCTAAGAATTCAGGATTCGCCATTCAGGCACGTAGGGCGCTGTGGCTGAAATCCTGGTCGGCTGATGTAACTTCTAAGTCCAAATTACTTAATATACCTTTCAAGGGGCAAACTTTATTTGGGCCCGGTTTGAAAGAAATTATCGCTGACATTACAGGAGGTAAGGGCCACGCTCTACCTCAAGACAAAGCCAAAGCTAAGGCTAGACAGTCTAATTTTCGTCCCTTTCGGAATTTCAAAGCAGGTGCAGTATCAACTTCCAATGCACCAAAACAGGAAGGAGCTGTTGCTCGTTACAGACAAGGCTGGAAACCTAACCAGTCCTGGAATAAGGGCAAGCAGGCCAGAAAACCTGCTGCTGCCCCTAAGACAGCATGAACCGAGGGCCCCCGATCCGGGACCGGATCTAGTGGGGGGCAGACTCTCTCTCTTCGCCCAGGCTTGGGCAAGAGATGTCCAGGATCCCTGGGCGCTAGAGATCATATCTCAGGGATACCTTCTAGACTTCAAATTATCTCCCCCAAGAGGGAGATTTCATCTGTCAAGGTTGTCAACAAACCAAATAAAGAAAGACGCGTTTCTACGCTGTGTACAAGATCTATTATTAATGGGAGTGATCCATCCGGTTCCGCGGTCGGAACAAGGACAAGGGTTTTACTCAAACCTGTTTGTGGTTCCCAAAAAAGAGGGAACTTTCAGGCCAATCTTGGATTTAAAGATCCTAAACAAATTCCTAAGAGTTCCATCGTTCAAAATGGAAACTATTCGGACAATCTTACCCATGATCCAAAAGGGTCAGTACATGACCACAGTGGATTTAAAGGATGCTTACCTTCACATACCGATTCACAAAGATCATTTCCGGTATCTAAGGTTTGCCTTCTTAGACAGGCATTACCAGTTTGTAGCCCTTCCATTCGGATTGGCTACGGCTCCAAGAATCTTCACAAAGGTTCTGGGTGCCCTTCTAGCGGTTCTGAGACCGCGAGGAATTTCGGTAGCTCCGTACCTAGACGACATTCTGATTCAAGCTTCAAGCTTTCAAACTGCCAAGTCTCATACAGAGTTAGTTCTGGCATTTCTAAGGTCGCATGGATGGAAAGTGAACGAAAAGAAGAGTTCTCTCTTGCCTCTCACAAGAGTTCCATTCTTGGGGACTCTTATAGATTCTGTAGAAATGAAGATTTATCTGACAGAAGACAGATTAACAAAGCTTCTAAATGCATGCCGTGTCCTTCATTCCATTCCACTCCCGTCAGTAGCTCAATGCATGGAGGTGATCGGCTTAATGGTAGCAGCAATGGACATAGTACCCTTTGCACGCCTACATCTCAGACCGCTGCAATTGTGCATGCTGAGTCAGTGGAATGGGGATTACTCAGATTTGTCCCCCACTCTGAATCTGGATCAAGAGACCAGAAACTCTCTTCTATGGTGGCTTTCTCGGCCACATCTGTCCAGGGGGATGCCGTTCAGCAGGCCGGACTGGACAATTGTAACAACAGACGCCAGCCTTCTAGGTTGGGGCGCTGTCTGGAATTCTCTGAAGGCTCAGGGACAATGGAGTCAGGAGGAAAGTCTCCTGCCAATAAACATTCTGGAATTGAGAGCAGTTCTCAATGCCCTTCTAGCTTGGCCCCAGTTAAAGACTCGGGGGTTCATCAGGTTTCAGTCGGACAACATCACGACTGTAGCTTACATCAACCATCAGGGAGGGACAAGAAGCTCCCTAGCAATGATAGAAGTATCAAAGATAATTCGCTGGGCAGAGTCTCACTCTTGCCACCTGTCAGCAATCCACATCCCGGGAGTGGAGAACTGGGAGGCGGATTTCTTGAGTCGCCAGACTCTTCATCCGGGGGAGTGGGAACTTCATCCGGAGGTCTTTGCCCAAATACTTCGACGTTGGGGCAAACCAGAGATAGATCTCATGGCGTCTCGCCAGAACGCCAAACTTCCTCGCTACGGATCCAGATCCAGGGATCCGGGAGCGGTTCTGATAGATGCTTTGACAGCACCTTGGAACTTCAGGATGGCTTATGTGTTTCCACCCTTCCCGCTGCTTCCTCGATTAATTGCCAAGATCAAACAGGAGAGAGCATCAGTGATTCTAATAGCGCCTGCATGGCCGCGCAGGACTTGGTATGCAGATCTAGTGGACATGTCATCCTGTCCGCCTTGGTCTCTACCTCTAAGACAGGACCTTCTGATTCAGGGTCCATTCAAACATCAAAGTCTAACTTCTCTGAAGCTGACTGCTTGGAAATTGAACGCTTGATTTTATCAAAACGTGGTTTTTCTGAGTCGGTTATTGATACCCTGATACAGGCTAGGAAGCCTGTTACCAGAAAGATTTACCATAACATATGGCGTAAATACCTATACTGGTGTGAATCCAAAGATTACTCCTGGAGTAAGGTTAGGATTCCTAGGATATTGTCTTTTCTACAAGAAGGTTTAGAAAAGGGTTTATCGGCTAGCTCATTAAAGGGACAGATCTCAGCTCTGTCCATCTTGTTACACAGGCGTCTGTCAGAAAATTCAGACATCCAGGCCTTTTGTCAGGCTTTAGCTAGGATCAAGCCTGTGTTTAAAACTGTTGCTCCGCCATGGAGTTTAAACTTAGTTCTTAACGTTTTACAGGGTGTTCCGTTTGAACCCCTTCATTCCATTGATATAAAATTGTTATCTTGGAAAGTTCTATTTTTAATGGCTATTTCCTCGGCTCGAAGAGTCTCTGAGTTATCAGCCCTACATTGTGATTCTCCTTATCTGATCTTTCACTCAGACAAGGTAGTTCTGCGTACTAAACCTGGTTTCTTACCTAAGGTTGTCTCTAACAGGAATATCAATCAAGAGATTGTTGTTCCATCCTTGTGTCCAAATCCTTCTTCAAAGAAGGAACGTCTTCTACACAATCTGGATGTAGTTCGTGCCCTCAAGTTCTACTTGCAGGCAACTAAAGATTTTCGCCAAACTTCTTCCCTGTTTGTCGTTTATTCTGGACAGAGGAGAGGTCAAAAAGCTTCTGCTACCTCTCTCTCTTTTTGGCTTCGTAGCATAATACGTTTAGCCTATGAGACTGCTGGACAGCAGCCTCCTGAAAGAATTACAGCTCATTCCACTAGAGCTGTGGCTTCCACTTGGGCCTTTAAGAATGAGGCCTCTGTTGAACAGATTTGCAAGGCTGCAACTTGGTCTTCGCTTCATACTTTTTCCAAATTTTACAAATTTGACACTTTTGCTTCTTCGGAGGCTATTTTTGGGAGAAAGGTTCTTCAGGCAGTGGTTCCTTCTGTATAATGAGCCTGCCTATCCCTCCCGTCATCCGTGTACTTTTGCTTTGGTATTGGTATCCCAGAAGTAATGATGACCCGTGGACTGATCACACATAACAGAAGAAAACATAATTTATGCTTACCTGATAAATTCCTTTCTTCTGTTGTGTGATCAGTCCACGGCCCGCCCTGTTTTTTAAGGCAGGTAAATATTTTTTAAATTATAATTCAGTCACCACTACACCCTTGGCTTCTCCTTTCTCGTTGGTCTTTGGTCGAATGACTGGAGGTGACGTAGAGGGGAGGAGCTATATAGCAACTCTGCTGGGTGAATCCTCTTGCACTTCCTGTAGGGGAGCAGATAATATCCCAGAAGTAATGATGACCCGTGGACTGATCACACAACAGAAGAAAGGAATTTATCAGGTAAGCATAAATTATGTTTTTTGAGGATATAACTTACAAATATCCAAAGTATAGTGCAAAATAAGTAGATATAATACACATCAACTCACATATAAAATTGTATAACAGATTATTCATGTGTATCTATACATAGGTACAGAGAAGACATAGCTATCATATTACAAGATATAGGTCTGGAAGTAAACCTTTATAGTATATGTTAAATTAAAGGACCAGTCAACACATTAGATTTGCATAATCAACAAATGCAAGATAACAAGACAATGTAATAGCACTTAGTTTGAACTTCAAATGAGTAGTAGATTTTTTTATAACAAATTTCAAAGTTATGTATATTTCCACTCCCCTTGTACCATGTTATAGCAATCAGCCAATCACAAATGCATATACGTATAGTCTGTGAATTCTTGCACATGCTCAGTAGGATCTGGTGACTCAAAAATTGTAAATATAAAAGACTGTGCACATTGTTTTTAATGGAAGTAAATTGGAAAGTTGTTTAAAATTACATACTGTATCTGAATCATGAAAATGTAATTTAACCTGAGTGTCCCTTTAAACTCGCCAGAGTGTAGCTAGATATAATCACTATTAGGCACTCCTTAGCTATATAATCCTCATTTTTGTTTATATTTGGGAAATGGTGAAGATATTAAAAATAGAGGTAACCCCTAATTGTAGATATCAAGGCTTATGAAAAAATAGATCCCCATAAAAAAAGCATTGGCCTCTCTTGGACCCTTAAGTTTAGTATGTATTAATAAGGGGACATGGTAGGGGCCTCTCACTGAATATTTAAGATATAGGGCCGCTTATGGACCCTTGGTAAATATATATAGAAATAACAACTATATAAAGCTATTAACAGCAGGGTAGGAGACATAAACTATAGGAGCATGAAAGTCACTGAGTCAATGAGAATGAACAAAGGCATCAACAAATACTATCTAAATGAGAGGATCTTATCTTCAAATAGGATTAGATGAACAGGATCTTAGGTGGAAAGTCCTAGGTCAACAATTATGTGGCATTAGCTACAGTTGTGGAGGTACACTGTGAGCTTTGTATACATCCTAGAGATGTCCCATATGACATAACATTATTAAACAGCAAAGCAGGTATCAACAATATTATCAGTCTTAAGCCAACATACATCAAGCAGAGAGTACATTATATAAGTGCATAATGCTACAGCTTAAAGTATGGATCTTATTATTAGACATTCGATAGGAGTAATCTGTAGGGTAGCAATCTAACCATTTCGGTATTATCCATAGCACTCTTGTGCAGTGTGTCTAAGACATACACAGTTCCTAACCGTTTCCTGCTTCTCAGTACAAGTATTATGTTAGTCATAAGCCTACACACACACACACATATATATATATATATATATATATATATATATATATATATATATATATATATATATATATATATATATATATATATATATATATATATATATATATATATGAACTCTCCTAGTATTTCTAGCTTAAGAATGTATCATCTTTCCTATAACTATGCAGTTGTGCCACCCCGGCTGCTGGCAGCACACTGCTATGGTCTTAGTAGCTGGGCAACATTGATATTGCATAATGGTATATCTATATTTCTTTCATGTAATTAGCAAGAGTCACCACACCCACAATTCAGTTTTACAAACTTTGCCTCCCATGGAGGTGGTGAAGTAAGTTTGTGCTAGATTCTACGTTGATATGCGCTTCACAGCAGGCTGGAGCCCGGTTTTCCTCTCAGTGTGCAGTGAATGTCAGAGGGATGTGAAGAGAGTATTGCCTATTTGAATTCAATGATCTCCTTCTAAGGGGTCTATTTCATAGGTTCTCTGTTATCGGTCGTAAAGATTCATCTCTTACCTCCCTTTTCAGATCGACGATATACTCTTATATATACCATTTCCTCTACTGATTCCCGTTTCAGTACTGGTTTGGCTTTCTACTACATGTAGAGGAGTGTCCGGGGGTAAGTAAGTCTTATTTTGTGACACTCTAAGCTATGGTTGGGCACTTTTATATAAAGTTCTAAATATTTGTGTTTAAACATTTATTTGCCTTGATTCAGGATGTTCAACGTTCCTTATTTCAGACAGTCAGTTTCATATTTGGGATAATGCATATGAATAAATCAATTTTTTCTTACCTTAAAATTTGACTTTTTTCCTGTGGGCTGTTAGGCTCGCAGGGGCTGAAAATGCTTCATTTTATTGCGTCATTCTTGGCGCTGACTTTCTTGGCGCAAAAATTTTCTTGTCATTTCCGGCGTCATACGTGTCGCCGGAAGTTGCGTCTTTTTTTTTACGTTTTTGCGCCAAATAATGTGGGCGGCTTTTTTGGCGCTAAAAAATTCGAGCGTCATTGTTGTCTCCACAATATTTAAGTCTCATTGTTTATTGCTTCTGGTTGCTAGAAGCTTGTTCATTTGCATTTTTTCCCATTCCTGAAACTGTCATTTAAGGAATTTGATCAATTTTGCTTTATATGTTGTTTTTTCTATTACATATTGCAAGATGTCTCAGATTGACCCTGAATCAGAAGCCACTTCTGGAAAAACGCTTAACTGAGTTTCAGTTCTACCAAAGCTAAGTTCATTTATTTTAAATGTTATAAATGTTTATCTTTAGCTATGGTTTGTAATAAGTTATTATGATATACTTTTACATGCAGAATCCATTAGTATTTATGCTTTATATATTGCCATTCTTACATCTTATGTACAAGAAATATTTAGAAATATTTTTCTGATTCTATTTTAAAGGCTTTGTCTGACTTCGTGCCTTCTAATAAAAAAATTTAGGTCTTTTTCACTTCTTTTTTAATTATTGAAGTTTCAAATGACCAACAACATACTGATTTATCCTTCTCTGATGATGTTTTTTCTCTTTCAGAATTTTCTTCATCAGATATTGACACTAACAAATCTACTTTTTTATTATTTTTTTATTAAAGTACATTTGTTCTTTGTTGAAAAGGTGTTGATTATTTTGGATATTAAGGTAACTAGTTCTTTAAGACTAGCTGACACTATTTCTGCCAATTTATTCTTCTGTGTTTTCAGAGGTTTTCTTTCCAATTCCCCATACTAGGGAATGGAATAGGCTGAGAATTTTCTTTTATTCCTTCTTCAAAGGTTTTAAACTATATTCTTTGCGTGCAGTTAAATTCAATTTGGAGGGTTCTCCAATTTTTTGGGGCTATCTCTACTCCTACTAATTATGCTATTGTTTCTATAGCAAAATAGTATTTATTTTCCTTTAGATGGTTGTATCTTATGTATGGAAAATTATTTAGTTTCAGGTACTTTTCTTGGTCCTGTGATTTATTTGGATTTTGCAATTGCTTCATTTTTGTTCTGTTTACTTTAAGATCAAGTATCAGATTATGATTTATTTTAGCAATGTTAAGGGACAACATTTACTAGACTAGGTGCTGTTGCATTTGTCTTGTTATTTTGCATTTATTGATTATGCAAGTCCACTGTATTGACTGTTCCTTTAACCTGAACTATCATGCTAATAATTTCATTTGTGTCTTCATTTTATTGAATATTTTCGCAAATGAGGGTTAATCTATGTCTTTAGCTATTTTAGCTAGAAGAATTTTGTGATTTTTATAAAATCCATATTTCTTTTGTTCTAAGATAATCAATTATTTGTTTTATAATTGGATTCAAATCTTAACTGTTACTCTGGGCTTCAAGATTGAGTTCTAAGACTAAAACTTTAAGCTTATACTAGTTTGGTTGTTCTTATTAAGGAACGAATTCCTGAATTCTTTCCCAAGTAACATGTTTATAATTGGAAATTTTTCAGTTCGAAATCAGCTCCCTAATATTGCGATGTACGTGCCGTATTCCAGCTTGGCTGGCAAGGGGCAGGTTAAGACTTTTTTGAAATTTATTTGGTTCTATTCGGTCCAAATTTCTTTGATTTTATTCCAGTAAGGCTAACACTTTCTTTAAGTGTGTTTCGGTCCTATATATTTTGGGTACTGTTGAAGCATGGCTGGGCACCCATGGGGTTCAAGCGCTGCTCAGACCTGGAATCTTCTGGGGTATTTCTTCCAGTTCCATTTTTGGGAACTAGGTTTTGGAGTTTTATTCAAACTATTCTGCCTTTTGGTCAGTGATAGCATTATTTGTTTTCATTAGATACAATAAATGCATATTTTCATTTTTCTGTTTTCATTCAGATTATTTTCTGAGGATGCGGAATCTCATATGATTCACTTTGCTCTTCAGGACATAGTTAGAGGATCTTTTTTTTTTCAAAAGCTCTTGATTCCTCACACAAGGGTCACCTTTTTTAGGTTTCCAGATATTTGTGTCTCTGTCTTTGTCTCTATCAAACAAGGGACAATTTTATTGTGTTCCGTTTGTCGGTACCTTTAGTCTCTATTATTTCTTTCAGTTGCTATATATGCATAGAAGTTTTAGGTCTTATGGCCACAGCATTGGATTTAATTCCCTTTGCTCATTTTCAATAGAAAGAACCTTTTCAGTCTTTTATGCTGAATTATGGTGCAGGGATTCTAGGATTTCGCATTTTAAATCTTCGAATCCTAATATTTATTTCTCTTGATTTGGTGGTTAAGATCACCATCATTTAGTTCTACAGGTCTCTTCGTTTCTTTCAACCTAGACCATGATCTCTACAGATGCGAGTCTTTTTGGTTGGGAGGCTGTCTGAGGATCTCTGTCAGCACAAGGGGTTTGGAAATCTCAGGAGGCGAGATTACCATTTGATATTTTAGAACTCCGTGCTTTCTCAGAGTTTTTTCAGTTTGTTTCTTTTTGAAGAAGAGACGTTTAATGTTTTTCAAACAATATCACTACTATGGTGTATGTCAATCATCAGAGTAGGACTATCAGTCCTTAGGTTGTGACAGAAGTGTCTCGGATATTAGCTTGGGCTAAATCCAGCTCCTATCTAAATTCTGTGGTTTTTATCCCAGGTATAGATATTTGGGAAGCGGATTATCTCTGTTAATCAAGCTTTTCTTCCGGGAGAATGGTCTCTCTTACCCAGATATGTTTTTCATCTCATCTGAATAGAGAACTTCCCAGGGGCCTATTAAGTTCCGGGAATCTTCAGGCGAAAGTAGTGTATGCATTAACATTTCTTTGGAATTATCTTTTTGCCTATTTCTTTCCGCCTCTAGTTCTTCTTCCAAAATTCTTATGGAGTATTTGTTTGTTATGCTGGTAGCTCCAGCATGGCCTCTCAGGTTTTGGTATACGAATCTCATTCGGATGGCCAGTTGCCAACGTTGGACACCTCCGTTTAAACCAGACCTTTTCTTTCTCAAGGCCATTTTTTCCATCAGGATCTCAAATCATTAAATTTGAAGGGATGGAGATTGAACGCTTGGTTTTTAGTCATAGAGATTTTTCTGACTCATTGATTAATACTATGTTTCAGGCTCATAAATCTGTCTTGGCATTCTTTTAAAATTCATAGAATTTTATTATTTTTTCAGGTTGGTTTGGATAAGGTTTTGTCTTCAGTTCTTTGTTAGGACAATTCTCTACTCTTTCTGTTCTTTATTCACAGAAAGATTGCTAATCATCCTGATATTCATTGTGTTGTACAGGCTTTGGTCCATATCAAGCCTGTCATTAATTCAATCTCTCCTCTTTGGAGTCTCAATTTGATGCTGAGGGCTTTACAGGCTCCTCCGTTTGAAACTATGCATTTTCTGAACATTACATTACTTTCTTGGAAAAGTATTGTTCCTTTTGGTTATTTCTTCTACTACAAGAGTTTTTGAGTTATCTGCTCTTTTTTGTGAATATCCTTTTCTGATTTTTCATCAGGATAAGGCAGTGTTACTTCCTGATATTCATCATTTTTTCAGGTTTTGATTGGTATCAAACCTGTCATTAAGCCAATTTCTCCTCCTTGGAGTCTTAATTGGGTTCTGAAGGTTTTTCAGGTTCTTCTATTTTGAGCATATGCTTGCTCTGGACATTCATTACTTTCATGGAAAGTATTGTTCTTTTTGGACATCTCTTCAGTTAGAACAGTTTTTGAATTATCTGTTCTTTCTTGTGAATCTCCTTGTTCTGATTTTTCATCAGGATAAGGTGTTTTTTTGCTGTCCTCATTTCAATTTTCACCTAAGTTGTGATTTCTAACAACATTAATGGAGGAATTATTGTCTTTTCCTTGTGTCCTAATCCTAAGAATTCTTTGGTAAGATTCTTACATTCTTTAGGATGTGGTAAGAGTTTTGAAATATTATGTTGAAACTACTCAGATTTCAGACAGACTTCTAGTCTATTTGTTATCTTTTCTGGTTTTAGGAAGGTCAGAAGGCTTCTGCCATTTCTTTGGCATCTTGGTTAAGCTTTTGATTCATTATGCTTATTTGGAGTCGGATTATTCCCCGTCTCAGAGGATTACGGCTCATTCTACTAGGTCAGTTTCTACTTCCTGGGCTTTTTAAGAATGAAGCTTCTGTTGAACAAATTTGCAAAGCAATGACTTGGTCTTCTTTGCATACTTTTACTAAATTCTACCATTTTGATGTTTTCTCTTCTTTAAAATCAGTTTTTTGGTAGAATAGTACTTCAGGCAGCTGTTTCAGTTTGATTCTTCTGCTTATAATTATTAAAATTGAAACTTTTGATTTGGGTAGTGGATTATTTTTTCAGCGGAATTGGCTGTCTTTATTTTATCCCTCCCTCTCTAGTGACTCTTGCGTGGAAGTTCCACATCTTGGGTATTTATATCCCATACGTCACTAGCTCATGGACTCTTGCTAATTACATGAAAGAAAACATAATTTATGTAAGAACTTACCTGATAAATTCATTTCTTTCATATTAGCAAGAGTCCATGAGGCCCACCCTTTTTTGTGGTGGTTATGATTTTTTTGTATAAAGCACAATTATTCCAATTCCTTATTTTTTTGATGCTTTCGCTCTTTTCTTATCACCCCACTTCTTGGCTATTCGTTAAACTGAATTGTGGGTGTGGTGAGGGGTGTATTTATAGGCATTTTAAGGTATGGGAAACTTTGCCCCTCCTGGTAGGAATGTATATCCCATACGTCACTAGCTCATGGACTCTTGGACTCTTGCTAATATGAAAGAAATGAATTAATCAGGTAAGTTCTTACATCAATTATGTTTTACTACCCCACTAGCATAAAAGCTACCTAGGAGATGAAAGGAGACTGGTAGAATACAAGTCAAAATAACACTATAATTCAGGTAAATAGAGCTTACATTAGGACTACTACATGAGTCTACACTAGTAAGTCAATAAATACAAACGTAATAGCCTCATTAGTGTACCTCTCTTAAGGAACTTATAGTAAACTTAGTTATATCTAACCCTATTAAGTGTACAAAAGTAGCAAGCTTGTAAGCATAAATATCCTGCATATTAGCTATAGAATAGACATAAGACTATAGTAGGATGCTATAATAAAGTTAGGTGTAATAATATCATTGCAGATCAATATGTCCAGTTAGTAACTGTCATAGAGTCCTGTGCCTGCTGTGGAATACACAAGGTTCAACCAAGGCAAAATAGATACATCTACAGTTCACATCACAGAAGAGATTTTGCAGAGGTGTGTAACCATTTAGCATCTTGGCACAGTGGTAATGAGTGTTTAATACTGTATATTGTGTTGTTAATTTTAATATATTTATTTTATTTTTGCAAATAAACAAAAATTACAACTATTGGCTGATCGGAACAGCCAATAGAATGCGAGCTCAATCTGATTGGCTGATTGGATCAGCCAATCGGATTGAATTTGAATCTGATTGGCTGATTCCATCAGCCAATCAGATTTTTCCTACCTTAATTCGAGGGACGCCATCTTGGTTGACGTCCCTTAAAGGAGCCTTCATTCGTCGGTAGTCCGTCGGGGAAGAAGGATGTTCCGCATCGGCGGAATGAAGATGGATCCTGAAGAAGAAGATTGAAGACCCCGCTTGGAAGATGACATCGCCGGGATGGAAGACTTCTTCAGCGCCGCTTGGAAGATGACATCGCCCGGATGGAAGACTTCTTCAGCGCCGCCTGGAGGATCACTTCATCGGATGGAAGACTTCTATCAGCCAATCGGAATTAAGGTAGGAATATTCTGATTGGCTGATGGAATCAGCCAATCAGATTCAAGTTCAATCCGATTGGCTGATTCAATCAGCCAATCAGATTGAGCTTGCAATCTATTGGCTCTTCCGATCAGCCAATAGAATGCGAGCTCAATCTGATTGGCTGATTGGATCAGCCAATCGGATTGAACTTGATTCTGATTGGCTGATTCCATCAGCCAATCAGAATATTCCTACCTTAATTCCGATTGGCTGATAGAATCCTATCAGCCAATCGGAATTCGAGGGACGCCATCTTGGATGACGTCCCTTAAAGGAACCGTCATTCGTCGTTAGTCCGTCGGGCCAGCAGGATGTTCCGCGTCGGAGGTCTGCAAGATGGATCCGGAATAAAGAAGATTGAAGATGCCGTTGATAGAAGACTTAATCCAGATCATGGACCTCTTCAGTTCCCGCTTGGATGAAGACTTCATCCGGATCATGGACCTCTTCAGCCCCCCGCTTGGGCTTGGATCAGGACATCGGAGGAGCTCTTCTGGACAGATCGTTGAACCCGGTGAGGTGAAGATAAGGTAGGAAGATCTTCAGGGGCTTAGTGTTAGGTTTATTTAAGGGGTTTTGGGTTAGATTAGGGGTATGTGGGTGGTGGGTTGTAATGTTGGGGGGCTTGGGTATTGTATTTACAGGCAAAAGAGCTGAACTTCTTGGGGCATGCCCCGCAAAGGGCCCTGTTCAGGGCTGGTAAGGTAAAAGAGCTTTGAACTTTAGTTATTTAGAATAGGGTAGGGCATTTTTTTATTTTGGGGGGCTTTGTTATTTTATTAGGGGGCTTAGAGTAGGTGTAATTAGTTTAAAATTGTTGTAATATTTTTCTTATGTTTGTAAATATTTTTTTATTTTTTGTAACTTAGTTCTTTTTTATTTTTTGTACTTTAGCAAGTTTATTTAATTGTATTTATTTGTAGGAATTGTATTTAATTAATTTATTGATAGTGTAGTGTTAGGTTAATTGTAGGTAATTGTAGGTAGTTTATTTAATTAATTTATTGATAGTATAGTGTTAGGTTTAATTGTAACTTAGGTTAGGATTTCTTTTACAGGTAAATTTGTAATTATTTTAACTATTTTAGCTATTAAATAGTTCTTAACTATTTAATAGCTATTGTACCTGGTTAAAATAATTACAAAGTTGCCTGTAAAATAAATATTAATCCTAAAATAGCTACAATGTAATTATAATTTATATTGTAGCTATATTAGGATTTATTTTACAGGTAAGTATTTAGCTTTAAATAGGAATAATTTATTTAATAAGAGATAATTAATTTCGTTAGATTCAAATTATATTTAACTTAGGGGGGTGTTAGTGTTAGGGTTAGACTTAGCTTTAGGGGTTAATACATTTATTAGAATAGCGGTGAGCTCCAGTCGGCAGATTAGGGGTTAATAATTGAAGTTAGGTGTCGGCGATGTTAGGGAGGGCAGATTAGGGGTTAATACTATTTATTATAGGGTTAGTGAGGCGGATTAGGGGTTAATAACTTTATTATAGTAGCGCTCAGGTCCGCTCGGCAGATTAGGGGTTAATAAGTGTAGGCAGGTGGAGGCGACGTTGAGGGGGGCAGATTACGGGGTTAATAAATATAATACAGGGGTCGGCGGTGTTAGGGGCAGCAGATTAGGGGTACATAAGGATAACATAGGTGGCGGTCGGCAGATTAGGGGTTAAAAAATTTAACAGAGTGGCGGCGATGTGGGGGGACCTCGGTTTAGGGGTACATAGGTAGTTTATGGGTGTTAGTGTACTTTAGAGTACAGTAGTTAAGAGCTTTATAAACCGGCGTTAGCCCAGAAAGCTCTTAACTACTGACTTTTTTCCTGCGGCTGGAGTTTTGTCGTTAGATGTCTAACGCTCACTTCAGAAACGACTCGAAATACCGGAGTTAGAAAGATCCCATTGAAAAGATAGGATACGCAATTTACGTAAGGGGATCTGCGGTATGGAAAAGTCGCGGCTGAAAAGTGAGCGTTAGACCCTATTTTGAGTGACTCCAAATACCGGAGGTAGCCTAAAACCAGTGTTAGGAGCCTCTAACGCTGGTTTTCACGGCTAACGCCAAACTCCAAATCTAGGTCTTAGGGTTTATTTTACAGGTAAGTATTTAGTTTTCAATAGGAATAATTTATTAAAGTATAGTGTAGTGTTAGGTGTAATTGTAACTTAGGTTAGTTTTTATTTTACAGGTAAATTTCTCTTTATTTTAGCTAGGTAGCTATTAAATAGTTAATATCTATTTAATAGCTATTGTACCTAGTTAAAATAATTACAAAGTTACCTGTAAAATAAAAATAAATCCTAAAATAGCTACAATATAATTATTATTTATATTGTAGCTATATTAGGGTTTATTTTACAGGTATGTATTTAGCTTTAAATAGGAATAATTTATTTAATAAGAGTTAAGAGGGGTTAATAAATTTATTAGAGTAGCGGTGAGGTCCGGTCGGCAGATTAGGGGTTAATACTTGAAGTTAGGTGTCAGCAATGTTAGGGTGGGCAGATTAGGGGTAAATACTATTTATTATAGGGTTATTGAGGCGGGAGTGAGGCGGATTAGGGGTTAATACATTTATTATAGTAGCAGTGAGGTCCGGTCGGCAGATTAGGGGTTAATAATTGTAGGTAGGTGGAGGCGACGTTGGGGGCGGCAGATTAGGGGTTAATAAATATAATATAGGGGTCGGCGATGTTAGGGGCAGCAGATTAGGGGTACATAGGGATAACGTAGGTTGCGGCGGTGTATGGAGCGGCAGATTAGGGGTTAAAAATAATATGCAGGGGTCAACCATAGCGGGGCGGCAGATTAGGGGTTAATAAGTGTAAGGTTAGGGGTGTTTAGACTCGGGGTTCATGTTAGGGTGTTAGGTGCAGACTTGGGGGCCCATTTATCAAATGGTTTGCGGACCTGATCCGACACTGCGGATCAGGTCCGCAAGACCTCGCTAAATGCGGAGAGCAATACGCTCTCCGCATTTAACATTGCACCAGCAGCTCACAAGAGCTGCTGGTGCAACGCCGCCCCCTGCTGACTCGCGGCCAATCTGCCGCCAGCAGGGGGGTGTCAATCAACCCGATCGTATTCGATCGGGTTGATTTCCGGCGATTCCTGTCCGCCTGCTCAGAGCAGGCGGACAGGGTTATGAAGCAGCGGTCTTTAGACCGCTGCTTCATAACTTGTGTTTCTGGCGAGTCTGAAGACTCGCCAGAAACACGGCCCTTCAAGCTCCGTACGGAGCTTGATAAATGGGCCTGTTAGGAAGTGTTTCCCCATAGGAAACAATGGGTCTGCGTTAGGAGCTGAACGCTGCTTTTTTGCAGGTGTTAGGTTTTTTTTCAGCTCAAACAGCTCCATTGTTTCCTATGGGGGAATCGTGCACGAGTACATTTTTTAAGCTGGCCGCGTCCGTAAGCACCGCTGGTATTGAGAGTTGCAGTGGCGGTAAATATGCTATACGCTCCGTTTTTGGAGCCTAACGCAGCCCTTCTGTGAACTCTAAATACCAGCGGTATTTAAAAGGTGCGGGGGAAAAAAGCCAGCGTTAGATACGCGGGTCGTTACCGACAAAACTCTAAATCTAACCGTTAGTTTTTAGAGAGAATCTTTTTTGATTCTGTCATTTTGGTTCAAGCCTGTAACCTGTGACAAGGAAGATTTATCACAAGGTTGGGAAGGTTTTTATTTCCTGGTGTGTGGAACATGGGTTCAGTCTGCACTCTTTTATAATTGCTAGAATTATTCTATTTATTCAGGATGGTCTGGATAAGGGTTTATCTTCTGGTTTCTTAAAAGTCAGATCTCTGCTCTTTCTGTGGGGTTTTTTTTCACAATAAGATTGCTGATTATTCAGAATTTTATACAGGCTTTAGTCATATTTAGGCCTGTGATTAACAAATGTATCCTCCATGGAATCTTATTTGGTTTTTAGAGTTGTGCAGGTTTCTTCTTTATGAACCTATGCATGTTTTGGATATTAAGATTTTGTCCTGAAAGGTTTTGTTTCTTTTGGCTATTTCTTTTGCTAGAAGAGTTACTGCTTTGTCTGATCTTTGTAGTAAGTATCATTAGTTTTGAGAAATAAGTTTGACCTTTTTTCCTAAGGTGCTTTTTTTTTTAATTAATTCATTCAGTTGTACTTAAAATGTCAGTGGTGTACAATGCCAGTGGTGACATAACAACACAGTACAGAAATAATACAAGGGCAGTATTCATATAAATTGACAAAAGGGTTTATATTGTCCTTGTCTTCTCCTGCACATGGGTACAAAGTACAACAAATACAACATTTTGAAATACAAACAAGATAAATAACTGGTAAACAAGTATCCAGATTTTGAATGAAAAAAGGGGTTTTAGAGAGTGTAAGATGGTGTCCAAGATAATAGAGAGGGGAAAAGAGTCGGAATATACTCCCTCACATGATTTGTTATGTCTTAAAGGGAAAGTCTACTCAATAATTTGTATTGCTTAAAAAGATAGATAATCCCTTTATTACACATCCCCCAATTTTGCATAACCAACATGGTTGTATTCTTTTTCACTGCTGATTATTTGTATCTAAGCTTTTGCAGACTGTCCCCTTGTTTCAGTTATTTTGCCAGACATGCATTTTATCCAGTCAGTGTTGACTCATAAATAACTCACGGGAGTGAGCACAATGTTATCTATATGGCACACATGATCTAGCGCTGTATAACTGTGAACAACCGTCAAAAATGCACTGAGATAAGAGGCGACTTTCAAGAGCTACCTAGGTTTAGTTTTCAACAAAGAATACCAAGAGAACAAAGCAAATTTAATGATAAAAGTAAATTGGAAAGTTGTTTGAGGCCCAAAAACAAATTTTGAAAGGGCCATAATACTCCAAAATGTATGTGCTCTAATCCGTTAGAGAATGTCATTGTAAAACTATTGTTCCTGCTCCACAAAGGGATTAAACAAACTGTAGTAGGAAAACAGCTGAGTACCTGTAGGTAATTGCGGGTCCTGAGCAGAGACCGCCACTTATCCAATTAGCAGCACTAAAAGCACGACTCAGCTGTGTAACTAGCGCTGTTGATTGGGTCAGCAGCAGTTTCTTCTCTAGACCCACAGTGCTCTGCAAGTCCCAAGCAGCAGTTCTATTGTGTGTTTAAACCCTTTGCGGGGGTTAAACATACAGTAGTCTAGGGCCGATAGCCTTAAAGGGACAGTCTACACCAGAATTTTTATTGTTTTAATAGATAATCCCTTTATTACCCATTCCCTAGTTTTGCATAACCAACACAGTTATGTTAATACACTTTTTACCTCTGTGATTGCCTTATATCTAAGCCTCTGCAAACTGCCCCCTTATTTCAGTTCTTTTGACTTGCATTTTAGCCAATCAGTGCTGACTCCTAGGTAAATCCACGTGCGTGAGCACAGTGTTATCTATATGACAAACAGGAACCAACAACCTCTAGTGGTAAAAAACTGGCAAAAAGCATTCAGATAAGAGGCGGCCTTCAAGGTCTACGAAATTAGCATATAAACCTCCTTTGTTTAGCTTTCAACTAAGAATACCAAGAGAACAAAGCAAAATTGGTGATAAAAGAAAATTGCAAAGTTGTTTACATGCCCTATCTGAATCATGAAAGTTTATTTTGGACTTGACTGTCCCTTTAAAATGACTTGCTCTAACAGAGACTAATATGGCCCTTGATACCTGAAAATACTGCATATCAAATAGCTGGTTTAGGCAATTTGTAGCATTTCGAAACTAGTTTACAGATTTTGATTTTTGTTGAGCAAAGCATATTTTTTTCATAAAAGCAAGATATATTTAATTTTCCTTTAACTGTGTCAATAGTTATGGGATTATATACTGCATCACTACCTGCAAATTTCTCCTCTCTGCCACGACAAGTAACAAAATGCAAAGAGTAAAAGTTTGTTTATATAAGAAACGTAATTAAGCAAAAGGTGTAAAAACCTTATATTATTCTACAAGAAAGCACAACAGCACTAGCACTAACTCAGCGGAAGCTACTGCAAAGGAAATACCCATGAGCCTTTGTATAAAACACCCCTTTGTTCCAGCTTTAATTAAGAAGTTTCCAAAGGTGCGACTGCGTACATAGGGTAAACTTAGTCTCAAATTGTGCTTTGTATAAATCAGTTCTAACTGCAGGGTCACTCAAAGAGCTGTCTGTTACTTTCATAATTATTTCATCTGATTCTCTAAAAAAAAAAAATTTTTTAAAAATATTATTATTATTATACCAAGAGATGTCACCCATTAGAATACTAGACCCTGAATCACCCCCACACCCCTACACACACATCTATCTAAAAAGAACCTGGTAGGTTTTTTATTTTCTGTAGTGTTAACTTTTTTAAGCAATGTTAGTTTTTATTTTTATGTAATGTTATTTTTTTATGTAATGTTAGGTTGTTTCTTTTTTTTTTTAAATCTAATTTAGGGGATGTTAGGGGGTTAGCTGGTTAGGGGGTTTAGAGGTTAGTGGGTACTTTGCGATGGGGTTGTGGCGGTTTAGGAGTTAATTGTATAGAGGTGTACTTTGCGATGTGGGGGTGTGGCAAATTAGGGGTTAATTGTGTTGAGGGGTACTTTACAATATAGGGTATGGTGGATTAGGGGTTAATAGTGTAGAGGGGTACTTTGCTATGTGGGTGTGGTGGATTAGGGGTTAATAGTGTAGAGGGGTACTTTGCAATGTGGTGGTGTGACAGTTTAAGAGTTATTAAAGTAGTGGGCTTATGACAATTCAGGTTAGTGTGCAAGTATTGGCAATGTTTTTTTCACCTTTTTTCACTCCATTGAAATCTATGGAATATTGTTTTTCTTTATGTAGGACACAATGAATGTTGGGGCAGGGCTGGGCTGTGGGGCAGACTATAAAGGGTGAGGGGACTGTCTTGCCCAGGTCCCTGCAAATGCTAAGCGCGGCCCTGGGTAAGAAAATAAGCACAAGCCTATTTAAAAGGGGGTTTCTGCAGCATTTTTGAATGCAATGATTATCAGCTGCTTGCCTAAGTAGTAGAATATAAATAGTATCAGGCAGGAAAAGATGGGACCTTATCCCACCTGAAAAAAAAACTTTGATTTCTGTCCATCCCTCTTAAAGATGAACAACGTTTCGCTTGCTAGTGCTCCTTAAGAACTGTGCAAGATATAGAATTTTGTGTAAGATTTAATTTCCCCTTTTAAGCCTTCAAAATCACTGTGTTAAGCTTGCAGCTGATGGTTTTGAAAGAAAAATGGCAAATACAGACATTGATTTTGCTTCATGTACTAAAGAAAAAATACCTACACATTATTCCCTAACTTGTGTGAAACAAAGGGCGGTTTTAGTACCATATTAGGTCAAAATATGTTAGCTTACCTGGCCATACCAAGGCAAACTTACTAGGTAGGGCTTACTTTAATGCATTTAATATGTGATGCATTTAAAATCAGTTATACTGTACTTTGCAGTACTTCGCTGTGCGTCCTGGTAAAATTGTAAAGTGCACAATTACTTGTAAATAAGTAATATACTGAATATTTATGTGTTCATATTTTGAAGATGTGTATAGACTTGCATTCTGAACTGGAATGTCAGCCAATTAGATTACCACATTCCACAATAAGTATTTTAAAAAAGGCATGTAGCAAGAAATTAATGTTCATATTGAGACTATGGCTGCCTCAGTTTATAGGTATGGCATGCATGCTGCCATACTGATTTTTAACAGTCTAGCAAAACGATAATAGTGATGTTAATAATAATCTTTATGCCTGTAGATCCTGCACAGGATTGCACATTTAATTTAATTTTTATTAAAATAAAGCTATGTTGCCAAGTCCTTTTGGGTACTGGGGCCAACGTTCTTATACCTAGGTGTGGAGGGTCTTTTATGCACATACAGATGCTTTGAGATACTTTTAAAAGTCTTGTGATGTTATGTTTAGTCTGGTCCTTCAGGGCATATACATGGGTGTAAAAAACCAAGGGTGTGCATATTTAGAAACAAGCATGGTGACCCCCAGGAGGTAAGAAAGCTTGGTCACTCTTACAGATCTTATCTGCCAAGGCTCGGGATAGAACATAGAATTTAAATCAACTTTCCAATTTACTAATATTATCAAATGTGCTTAATTCTCTTGTTATCCTTTGCTGGATAAACATTGGCAGCTAGCTGAACACATCTAGTTAGCCAATCAAAAGAAACAAATGTATGCAGGCACCAATCAGCAACTAGCTCCCACTAGTGTAGAATTTATGCATATTCTCTTTCAACATGGGATACTAAGAGAACAAAGCTTATGTGAAAATAGAAGTGAAGCCTTCTTTTCAAATAAAGATAACAAGAGAATGAAGAAAAATTGATGATAGGAGTAAATTAGAAAGTTGCTTAAATTCAGCGGTCAAGTTCGGTGGGAACGCATGGGAACGGAGTTCCTGCACTATTTTTGCAGGAGGAACTAATTTCCCTCTGGACAGAGAACAGAAACGCTTCAGTAAACACTGCGGCTGCTGGTGTGAGGAGCTGAAGCACAGTCTAGTTAGAGGGATTGTGAGATAATCTAGTAATGGGCAGTAACACTTCCTACAATACACTATATGCAAGCCTGTCAGCGGTCCTGCTGTGTGATCACCCCATACTGTGGAACACATGGTGCTTACATTTCTGTGTGGCTTGCTCTGGGGTTATTTAGCTCCCCTCAGCAGAAATAGGACTATTGCACCTTAAGTGGGTGAGAGACTGTGACAGAGGAGGAGTCTCGGGCCCAAAGGCACCAATTAAACCCTCCATTAGATTTAATTTGCTTTCATTAACCAGTGTATAGATTATATACAGTACATATAAATAGTGTGTATATATGCATTTATATAAAACAATATTAATTCTAAGGGGGGTGAAAGTATTGGTGAGTTCCCACGCTTTTTTTTTTTTGTAGGACTTAACCCCTGCTTAAAATTGCATGCTGTATCTGAATCACGAAAAAAAAAAAAAATTTGGGTTCAGTGTCCCTTTAAGTGTCTTAAAATGACATGCTCTGTCTGAATCATAAAAGTTTAATTTTGACATTCTTATCCCTTTAAGATCTGCCACTGTGCTCCAGGTTTTGCAAGTAACATCTGAGAATTTCCTTCCTGCACTCCTGCCTGCCAAGACACTGGATTTGCTACTCTATGCCAGCCTTGCCAAGTCACAGTATTAACAGAGGTCCTTACCTGTATTCCCATTTCCTGTCAGACAGATCTCAGGATCCGTTACTCTCTTCTGGTTTTTCCAAAACACAGAACCTCTGCTGTGTACAGCCTTGCTGCAGCGTCTACGTTCATCACCTTCCCATATTACTGAGTACCCACATGCCAAGCTACAAATCTTTCTTTACCACAGTATCTCCTTCTGTTACATAGAAAGCCACTGAGCATGAACTCAGGTACCAGTCTACCTAACTACACTTCAGTTTACAAATCTCTATTGCTACATGTAGCTATTGATCACGGATTTATTCAGCTTCATTATAAATTTTTTTCCAGTTTTCTCTAATAAAGTAAAAACTGATATTTGATATGATGAAATTTAAGGGGGTGCTTATATAACAGGATAAAGGTGTTAATAGTTAACAATATACCATATACAGAAAACTATGGCCTAGATTTGGAGTTTGGCGGTAGCCGTGAAAACCAGCGTTAGAGGCTCCTAACGCTGGTTTTAGGCTACCTCCGGTATTTGGAGTCACTCAAAATAGGGTCTAACGCTCACTTTTCAGCCGCGACTTTTCCATACCGCAGATCCCCTTACGTCATTTGCGTATCCTATCTTTTCAATGGGATTTTTCTAACTCCGGTATTTAGAGTCGTGTCTGAAGTGAGCGTTAGAAATCTAACGACAAAACTCCAGCCGCAGAAAAAAGTCAGTAGTTAAGAGCTTTCTGGGCTAACGCCGGTTCATAAAGCTCTTAACTACTGTACTCTAAAGTACACTAACACCCATAAACTACCTATGTACCCCTAAACCGAGCCCCCCCCACATCGCCGACACTCGATTACATTTTTTTAACCCCTAATCTGCCGACCGCCACCTACGTTATACTTATGTACCCCTAATCTGCTGCCCCTAACACCGCCGACCCCTATATTATATTTATTAACCCCTAATTTGCCCCCCACAACGTCGCCTGCACCTGCCTACACTTATTAACCCCTAATCTGCCGTCCGCACGCCGCCGCCAGCTACATTATCCCTATGTACCCCTAATCTGCTGCCCTAACATCGCCGACCCCTATATTATATTTATTAACCCCTAACCTGCCCTCCCTAACATCGCCGACACCTAACTTCAATTATTAACCCCTAATCTGCCAACCGAATCTCGCCGCTATTCTAATAAATGTATTAACCCCTAAAGCTAAGTCTAACCCTAACACTAACACCCCCCTAAGTTAAATATAATTTACATCTAACGAAATTAATTAACTCTTATTAAATAAATTATTCCTATTTAAAGCTAAATACTTACCTGTAAAATAAATCCTAATATAGCTACAACATAAATTATAATTATATTGTAGCTATTTTAGGATTAATATTTATTTTACAGGTAACTTTGTATTTATTTTAACCAGGTACAATAGCTATTAAATAGTTAAGAACTATTTAATAGCTAAAATAGTTAAAATAATTACAAATTTACCTGTAAAATAAATCCTAACCTAAGTTACAATTAAACCTAACACTACACTATCAATAAATAAATTAAATACAATACCTACAAATAACTACAATGAAATAAACTAACTAAAGTTACAAAAAATAAAAAAATATTTACAAACATAAGAAAAATATTACAACAATTTTAAACTAATTACACCTACTCTAAGCCCCCTAATAAAATAACAAAGCCCCCCAAAATAAAAAAATGCCCTACCCTATTCTAAATTACTAAAGTTCAAAGTTCTTTTACCTTACCAGCCCTGAACAGGGCCCTTTACGGGGCATGCCCCAAGAAGTTCAGATCTTTTGCCTGTAAAAAAAAACATACAATACCCCCCCCCCCAACATTACAACCCACCACCCACATACCCCTAATCTATCCCAAACCCCCCTTAAATAAACCTAACACTAAGCCCCTGAAGATCATCCTACCTTGTCTTCACCATACCAGGTTCACCGATCCGTCCTGGCTCCGATATCTTCATCCAACCCAAGAGGGGGCTAGACATCCATCATCCGATGGCTGAAGAAGTCCAGAAGAGGGTCCAAAGTCTTCATCCTATCCGGGAAGAAGAGTAGATCCGGACCGGCAACCATCTTCTTCCAAACGGTATCTTCTATCTTCATCCGATGAGGACCGGCTCCATCCTGAAGACCTCCACCGCTGACCCATCTTCATCCGGCTTGGATCAGCCAATCGGATTGAACTTGATTCTGATTGGCTGATTCCATCAGCCAATCATAATATTCCTACCTTAATTCCGATTGGCTGATAGAATCCTATCAGCCAATCGGAATTCGAGGGACGCCATCTTGGATGACGTCATTTAAAGGAACCGTCATTCGTCGTTCAGTCGTCGGCCAGGATGGATGTTCCGCGTCGGAGGTCTTCAGGATCCTGCCACTCCGCTCCGGATGGATGACGATAGAAGATCCTGCTTGGATGAAGACTTCAATCGGATGGAAGACCTCTTCTGCCCCGCTTGGATGAAGACTTCTACCAGATGGAGGACCTCTTCTTGCTCCGCTTGGATCAAGACTTCGGACCCTCTTCTGGACCGATCGCTGAACCCGGTGAGGTGAAGACAAGGCAGGGAGATCTTCAGGGGCTTAGTGTTAGGTTTATTTAAGGGGGGTTTGGGTTAGATTAGGGGTATGTGGGTGGTGGGTTGTAATGTTGGGGGGGGTATTGTATGTTTTTTTTTACAGGCAAAAGAGCTGAACTTCTTGGGGCATGCCCCGCAAAGGGCCCTGTTCAGGGCTGGTAAGGTAAAAGAGCTTTGAACTTTAGTAATCTAGAATAGGGTAGGGCATTTTTTTATTTTGCGGGGCTTTGTTATTTTATTAGGGGGCTTAGAGTAGGTGTAATTAGTTTAAAATTGTTGTAATATTTTTCTTATGTTTGTAAATATTTTTTTATTTTTTGTAACTTAGTTCTTTTTTATTTTTTGTACTTTAGTTAGTTTATTTCATTGTAGTTATTTGTAGGTATTGTATTTAATTAATTTATTGATAGTGTAGTGTTAGGTTTAATTGTAGGTAATTGTAGGTATTTTATTTCATTAATTTATTGATAGTGTAGTGTTAGGTTTAATTGTAACTTTGGTTAGGATTTATTTTACAGGTAAATTTGTAATTATTTTAACTATTTTAGCTATTAAATAGTTCTTAACTATTTAATAGCTATTGTACCTGGTTAAAATAAATACAAAGTTACTTGTAAAATAAATATTAATCCTAAAATAGCTATAATATAATTATAATTTATATTGTAGCTATATTAGGATTTATTTTACAGGTAAGTATTTAGCTTTAAATAGGAATAATTTATTTAATAAGAGTTAATTAATTTCGTTAGATTAAAATTATATTTAATTTAGGGGGGTGTTAGTGTTAGGGTTAGACTTAGCTTTAGGGGTTAATATATTTATTAGAATAGCGGTGAGCTCCAGTCGGCAGATTAGGGGTTAATAATTGAAGTTAGGTGTCGGCGATGTTAGGGAGGGCAGATTAGGGGTTAATACTATTTATTATAGGGTTAGTGAGGCGGATTAGGGGTTAATAACTTTATTATGATAGCGGTGCGGTCCGGTCGGCAGATTAGGGGTTAATAAGTGTAGGCAGGTGGAGGCGACGTTGTGGGGGGCAGATTAGGGGTTAATAAATATAATATAGGGGTCGGCGGTGTTAAGGGCAACAGGTTAGGGGTACATAGGGATAATGTAAGTAGCGGCGGTTTACGGAGCGGCAGATTAGGGGTTAAAAATAATATGCAGGGGTCAGCGATAGCGGGGGCGGCAGATTAGGGGTTAATAAGTGTAAGGCTAGGGGTGTTTAGACTCGGGGTACATGTTAGGGTGTTAGGTGCAGACGTAGGAAGTGTTTCCCCATAGCAAACAATGGGGCTGCGTTAGGAGCTGAACGCGGCTTTTTTGCAGGTGTTAGGTTTTTTTTTCAGCTCAAACAGCCCCATTGTTTCCTATGGGGGAATCGTGCACGAGCACGTTTTTGAGGCTGGCCGCTTGCGTAAGCAACTCTGGTATTGAGAGTTGAAGCTGCGTTAAATATGCTCTACGCTCCTTTTTTGGAGCCTAACGCAGCCATTCTGTAGACTCTCAATACCAGAGTTATTTTTATGGTGCGGCCAGAAAAAAGCCGGCGTTAGCTTTTCGGGTCGTTACCGACAAAACTCTAAATCTAGCCGTATGTTAGGCATACATACAAATTTCTAAAAATCAAAAAGGATGCACTGCTTAGGTGTAGTAAAATCCTCCTCAAAATGGATTATCATATCTTGGCTGCCTCCTCCTCATAGACTGATCCGGATAAACTGCAAGGTATAAGAAAGAACAGAGGGGCGCCTCATGTGTGGAATCATCAAACATATGTATGAACTTGATACAATATGAGCCAAATGGATACTCACATGTTACTGAAGCACCCTGGTGTGCTATAGATACAGGCTGTAGAATTATAGGGTGTAACAGCTCACCCACAGCTGGAAATCCCTGTGTGCTTGAATGGAAGTAGAATCCCTTCCATTCAACAACCTGATGATTTATTAGTTATTGCTAAAGCTTTCTTTGCACATTATTATTAAAATGTATAAAGTGAAGAAGGCTTAAGGAACGCAAGTTATTCCATACAAGATTAAAGGGACAGTAAACACCAAAACATTTTATTGTTTAAAAATATAGATAATCCCTTTATTTGTCATTCCCCGGTTTTGCATAACCAACACTGTTATAGAAAGTACGTTTTACCTCTGTGATTACCTTGTATCTAAGCTTCTGCAGACTGCCGCCTTATCTCAAACCT
Organism: Bombina bombina; assembly: GCF_027579735.1. Classification (NCBI taxonomy): domain Eukaryota; kingdom Metazoa; phylum Chordata; class Amphibia; order Anura; family Bombinatoridae; genus Bombina; species Bombina bombina. The sequence goes on from NC_069505.1 coordinate 172,541,822, forward strand.
TTTGACAGACATGCATTTCAGGTAATTAGTGCTGACTCTTAAATAACTTCACATGCATGAGCACAATGTTATTTATATGACACACACATACTAATGCCCTCTAGCTGTGAGAAAAAAATCTCAAATGCATTCAGATAAGAGGAGGCCTTCAAGAGCTTAAATTAGCATATGAGTCTACCTAGGTTTAGCTTTCAACTGAGAATACCACGAGAACAAAGCAAATTTGATGATAAAAGTAAATTGGAAATTTGTTTAAAATGACATGCCCTATCTGAATCATGAACGTTTAATTTTGACTTTACTGTCCCTTTAAAAAAGAAGGGTTAGATGAACACGCTTAGTGACTGATCGGAACAGCCAATAGAATGCGAGCTCAATCTGATTGGCTGATTGGATCAGCCAATCGGATTGAACTTCAATCTGATTGGCTGATTCAATCAGCCAATCAGATTTTTCCTACCTTAATTCCGATTGGCTGATAGAATCCTATTAGCCAATCGGAATTGAAGGGACGCCATCTTGGATGACGTCCCTTAAAGGAACCTTCATTCAGTGGTCGGCCGTCGGGGAAGAAGGATGTTCCGCGTCGGCGGGATGAAGATGGATCCGGAAGAAAGAAGATTGAAGACGCCGCTTGGAAGATGACATTGCCCGGATGGAAGACTTCTTCAGGCCGCCTGGATGATGACTTCATTGGATGGAAGACTTCTTCAGCGCCGCCTGGATGATGACTTCTGCAGCTCTGGATCTCTTCTTCAGTTCCATCGGTGGGTCGGCTGGCTGAAGACGACTCAAGGTAGGATGATCTTCAGGGGGGTAGTGTTAGGTTTATTTAAGGGGGGTTTGGGTTAGATTAGGGGAATGTGGGTGGTGGGTTTTAATGTTGGGGGGGTTGTATTTTTATTTTACAGGCAAAAGAGCAGAATTCTTTGGGGCATGCCCCGCAAAAGGCCCTTTTAAGGGCTGGTAAGGTAAAAGAACTGGTAACTTTTTAATTTAGAATAGGGTAGGGCATTTTTTTTATTTTGGGGGGTTTTGTTATTTTATTAGGTGGCTTAGATTAGGTGTAAGTAGCTTAAAATTGTTGTAATGTTTTTTAAATGTTTGTAACTTATTTTTTTTATTTTTTGTATCTTAGCTTTTTTTATTTTTTGTACTTTTTGTTAGTTTATTTAATTGTATTTAATTGTAGTTATTTGTAGGTAATTTATTTAATTAATTTAATGATAGTGTAGTGTTAGGTTTAATTGTAACTTAGGTTAGGATTTATTTTACAGGTAATTTTGTATTTCTTTTAGCTAGGTAGTTATTAAATAGTTAATAACTATTTAATAACTATTCTAACTAGCTAAAATAAATACAAAGTTACCTGTAAAATAAATATAAATCCTAAAATAGCTACAATGTAATTATTAATTACATTGTAGCTATCTTAGGGTTTATTTTAAAGGTAAGTATTTAGTTTTAAATAGGAATAATTTATTAAAGTATAGTGTAGTGTTAGGTGTAATTGTAGCTTAGGTTAGTTTTTATTTTACAGGTAAATTTCTCTTTATTTTAGTTATGTAGCTATTAAATAGTTAATAACTATTTAATAGCTATTGTACCTAGTTAAAATAAATTGAAAGTTGCCTGTAAAATAAAAATAAATCCTAAGATAGCTACAATATAATTATTATTTATATTGTAGCTATCTTAGGGTTTATTTTAAAGGTAAGTATTTAGTTTTAAATAGGAATAATTTAGTTAATAAGAGAAATATTATTTAGATTTATTTAATTAATATTTAAGTTAGGGGGGTGTTAGGGTTAAGGTTAGACTTAGGTTTAGGGGTTAATAATTTTATTATAGTGGCGGCGGTGTAGGGGGGGGCAGGATAGGGGTTAATAGATTTATTATATGTGGCGACGGTGTAGGGGGGGCAGATTAGGGCTTAATAAGTTTAATATAGGTTGCGGCGGGGTCCGGGAGCGGCGGTTTAGGGGTTAAACTATTTCTTTAGTTTCGTCGAGGTCCGGGATCCGCAGCGCAGGATAGGGGTTAATAACTTTATTATAGGTGGCGACGGTATAGGGGGGCAGGATAGGGGTTAATAGGTATTATGTAGGTGGCGGTGGGCTCCGGGAGGGGCGGTTTAGGGGGTAATAACTTTATTATAGTGGCGGTGGTGTAGGGGGGGCAGGATAGGGGTTAATAGGTATAATGTAGGTGGCGACGGGGTCCGGGAGAGGCGGTTTAGGGGTTAATACATATATTATAGTTGCAGCAGGGAGCGGCGGTTTAGGGGTTAATACATATATTATAGTTGCGGCGGGCACCGGGAGCGGCGGTTTAGGGGTTAATACATATATTATAGTTGCGGCGGGCACCGGGAGTGGCGGTTTAGGGGTTAATACATATATTATAGTTGCGGCGGGCACCGGGAGTGGCGGTTTAGGGGTTAACATATTTAGTATAGCTTGCGGTGGGCTCCGGGGGCGGCGGTTTAGGGGGTAATAACTTTATTTAGTTGCGGCGGTGTAGGGGGGACAGATTAGGGGTGTTTAGACTCGGGGTACATGTTAGGGTGTTAGGTGTAGACAGCTCCCATAGGAATCAATTGGATGTCGGGCAGCAGCGAACATGAACTTTCGCTATGGTCAGACTCCCATTGATTCCTATGGGATCCGCCACCTCAAGGGCTGCGGTTTGAAAACCAGGTACGCTGGGCCGGAAAAGTGCCGAGCATACCTGCTAGTTTTTTGATAACTAGCTAAAGTAGTCAGATTGTGCCGCACTTGCGTTCGGAACATCTGGAGTGACGTAAGAATCGATCTGTGTCGGACTGAGTCCGGCGGATTGAAGCTTACGTCACTAAATTCTACTTTTGCCGGTATCTAGGGCTTGATAACTAAGGCGAATCAGCCTCGCCTCAAATACGCTGCGGAATTCCAGCGTATTTGAGGTAGACACATTGATAACTAGAGGCCAGTGTATCCACATCGGTTAAATGAGAGAATCGAATATGTCTCTTTTTTGGGTTGATAGTGGTACCTTTTGGGCTGAATTTTAGTTCTTATATGGCTCAGTGAAGTGTAGGGAGTTTTTGAAATCCCCGTTCTGTCCACGAATAAGTTTAATATAAGCTAAAAAAGTTTCATGATAATACCCCTCTATTGGTCAAATTTAAATTTTCATATTAGTCTATATAGATATGAATGTTTCTGCCCTAACTAGTGTTATAAGAATAGGCCATGTTTTCAGAACAGTACACGCAGGTTCTGTACAGATGCGGCAAGTTTGTAAATACAATGTATCATGCTGTAATTTCTAAGACTGTTATTTGGTAACATAGTAAGAGGCTTGGCTGCGATAACCAATTATTGCAGTGAAAGCTTTGAAGCAACCGCACCCCTTTCTACTATTATGATCCAATAAAAGCCTTGAGACACAGGTGTTTTACAGTCCTGATGAGGCCCCTGCTTTCGCTCAGCATTGTGGGGCGAAACGCGCGTCAACGAAAAACACAAACTAACAGCCTGCTAAAGTCCAGAGGAATATAATAAAGGCAACGATACCCTATCCGCCACAGTCGAGGTCCTTGGGAGCAAAGTGACACGACTTTAAGTGGAGGAGGTGTGACAGCACAAGATGTCGGAGGTGGATGTCTCAATCTTTGTCTTTGTGCCAAAGTGAAATTACCCGGCTTGCAGATGGCTACTAACTAACAGCTGAAAGCGGCTTGTAAAGGTCCGGATGACTTTAATACAGGTGATGTTATCTTTAATAGACGTCGGAAGCGGCTGTGTTGATCTCATGTAAGTGCCTGAATGTGAATACCCGGTCCGTACCTACCGCTAATCTCTGTTAGGCTGCACTTGCTCTTTTGGCTATAAATTAAGCAACAAACTTGTTTTGCAACTACTGTGTGCTAGCTCAAGAGGACGTTCTTACCTCAATACTTTAGCTAGCAAATCCTGATGTTTCCTTTTGGATGGGAGCAGGAATAAATTTGCATACACCTTTAAACTTTTGGATTACCATCTTTATCCTGTGTCCAGGCTTTGTCTGACAAAGGACTTTTGTTCTCTTTGGCGTGAAAAGCCATTTTCCTAAGGAGGACTGTTACCATCCTATGTATCAGGTTGTATATAAACCATCTGTGGGGTTGATGCTTGTAAATAGTATTGACACTAGTGGTAAATAGTATTGACTCTAGTGGTTGCATATATAACCAACCAGAGTTATATATTTGCTGTTGCTTCTTTATCTATATTATACTGCTATGAGCATTTTATTGAGTAGGTATTTTCCACTGCAGTGGTAGATTTGAATGCTTACTAGGTTAATCAAGTAGAAGAAATAAGCAAACCCAGCACTCGTCAACCAGATCAAAGGTGCACGCTAGGGGGGTCCATGCACTCACCCCAAAAGGTATAGTGAAAAGATAGAAGCAGCACCGACTTGAAGTATTTCTTATATATTTATTGCATCAGAGACAAAAAAACAACAACGACGTTTCGGTCAGTACCTGACCTTAATCATGTTATACAAACAAATGACAAAACCACTCCTTATGTAGCCATAGTAGGCGGGGTTACTACCTGTACAGGTGTTAGACTAATAATTAACCCTCTGTGTCTATACATCAGGGAGACCTTCCTTCATGCTCCCTCTAGTGGTTTAGTCAATTTCCTCTTATCAGCTTATAGTAATCTGGAAGATACAATGTAGCATACATATACATCAGGCTAGTATTCACCTTTAGTTAGTATATCCATATAATTATATACAAAATTTACATAGTCTGAAAAAACCATACAATATGTAGTTCAGAAAAATGATTCAAAAACATTCATAAAATAAAATGAGAAACTTAAACAAAACTCTATACAGTTCCTCTCTAATCGATAGGGGCAATAACATTTATGGAGTATCAATACAGTTATTTTAATGATTACTTCAAGGTAATTTGCCAATCAATTTCCTTATTCATTCCCTGGGGTATAAGTGATTGTAAGGTGTATATCCAGTAAGTTTCTCTAGATTTTAAAATCTGCTGTCTATCTCCCCCTCTCCTTGGTGTTCTTATCTGTTCTATAATTTGATATCTCAATTGAGAAATAGTATGTCCAGCCTGTAGAAAGTGGTTAGATACAGGAGCATCCCTATTTTTACACCGTATGTTGGACTTATGTTCTACAATCCGGTCCCTTACCCTTCTGGTGGATTCACCTATATAAATCTTTGAACACGGACATTTAATTAAATATATTACATAGTCCGTATTACATGTAAAGAAACCTGGAATTCTAAATTTTCTGCCAGTCAGTGGGTGTGAAAAGGAATCCCCTTTAATTATATTGCTACAATTGCAGCAGCCCAGGCATGGAAAACAGCCTAGTTTGGGGGTAGAGATATATGTCTGTGTTTGTTTCTTGCCAGTACCCAAGTCTGCTCTTACTAGGGCATCCTTTATGTTCCTACATCTCCTGTAGGCAGGCATAGGGGGCACCTCAAATTCCTTTACATTTGGATTGAGGTTCTTAATAATAGGCCAATGTCTTTTGATCACTTTATTAATCTCTGTACTTAGTGTGTTATATTGAGAAACAAATACCATACGTTTATCATCCTGTTTGTCTTTTACTTTAATACCCCTAAGGATAGAATGTCTGGGAATCTTGTTAACCTCTTCAGTCTGTTCCTGTATTAGGGATTTAGGGAAGCCTCTTTCAATAAACATATTTCCCATTTCCATTAGTCTGGTCTGTACCTTATCCTCATTTGAAACTATCTTCCTCACTCTCAGCAATTGACTCTTAGGTAGACTTCTTATAAGTGATGGTGGATGAGCACTCTCAAATCTTAGGAGGCTATTTCTATCACTTTCTTTTCTATAAATATCCACCTCAAGAAGTCTCCCAATTTTTATTACAGTAGTGTCAAGAAAGGCTATTGACTCTTCACTAAATGTGAGTTTAAATTTAATGTGTCTAGTGGATACATTAAGTTCTGCTACAAATTCCTGTAGGGAGTCGATGTCGCCCCCCCATATGCCAAACACATCATCTATGTACCGGAACCAACATAATCCATACTGTAAAAACAGCTTATTCTTGTACACGAACTTCTCCTCATATATACTCATGAAAATGTTGGCATATGTGGGGGCGACATTCGACCCCATAGCAGTACCCTGACACTGTAAATAGTATTGATCCTTGAAAAGGAAATAGTTACAGTACAGTACCAATTGGAGCAATTCTAATATAAATTCACATTGAGTAGTAGATAGTATACCATTCGTGCAAACAGCCTGTTTAATGGCTCCAAGGCCACTCACATGGGTGATTGACGTATATAAGCTGTTTACATCAAGGGTATACAAGATAAATTTATCACTCTCCATCCCCAATTCCTCGAGCTTATTAAGGAAGTCTCCTGTATCTTTAAGGTAGGACATTGTCTGCATGGCCAGTGGTCTAAGGACTTTATCTAAATAAATAGAAACATTTGTCAATAATGAGTTTGTACTTGCCACAATGGGGCGGCCTGGAGGTGTCTCCCTATTTTTGTGTATCTTGGGCAACGTATAGAAAACAGGTGTTACATATTTTTCTGGTACAAAAAATCTATGTTCCTTTTCTGTTATTAAACCATTTACCATTGCCTTATTGATACATTTCATCAATTCACGTTTAACCTCTAGACTTGGGTCTCTATTCAGTGGTTTATAAATTTCTTTATTACCTAGTTGTCCCTCAATCTCCTGAACATAATATGCCCTGTCTAAGATAACGGTGGCCCCGCCCTTATCCGCAGGCTTACAAATAATATCGACATTATTCTTAAGATTAGTCAGAGCATTGTTCTCTACCTTTGTAAAATTACCTTGTAAAAAAAAACAAACGTAGGTGCAACGAATACAGGTCCCAAGGAGAAAAAAGTGCAGAGGAAGACACGGTTTCAAGGCAGGCGGAACTGACGGTAAACATCTCTAACTATTCCTTAACAGATATAGAGAAAAATGTGATTAACAAGGGACTGTCTTTTTGTCCGGTATCAAAGTGTGATTTCTTTACACTACAAAAGGATCTTCATTACTTTTTTCGTAACATTAAACTAAAGACTTTCTTTGGACAGACACAGCCATCCCTTGGTAATAATCAAAATGTAGATGGTGCAGCGTTACATGATGCTAATGTGTTATCACTTAAAAATCTAAATCTGAGAGTAAAAAGTAATTTTAATCCACCAGCATGTAATAATAGTGTTGAAACTTTTATGCAGCTTGTCCTGAGAGATATTGAGCAATTGCAGAAAAAGAACAAAGCCCCAAATATGGGGAATAAATACGTACAAGGTAATTTTACAAAGGTAGAGAACAATGCTCTGACTAATCTTAAGAATAATGTCGATATTATTTGTAAGCCTGCGGATAAGGGCGGGGCCACCGTTATCTTAGACAGGGCATATTATGTTCAGGAGATTGAGGGACAACTAGGTAATAAAGAAATTTATAAACCACTGAATAGAGACCCAAGTCTAGAGGTTAAACGTGAATTGATGAAATGTATCAATAAGGCAATGGTAAATGGTTTAATAACAGAAAAGGAACATAGATTTTTTGTACCAGAAAAATATGTAACACCTGTTTTCTATACGTTGCCCAAGATACACAAAAATAGGGAGACACCTCCAGGCCGCCCCATTGTGGCAAGTACAAACTCATTATTGACAAATGTTTCTATTTATTTAGATAAAGTCCTTAGACCACTGGCCATGCAGACAATGTCCTACCTTAAAGATACAGGAGACTTCCTTAATAAGCTTGAGGAATTGGGGATGGAGAGTGATAAATTTATCTTGTATACCCTTGATGTAAACAGCTTATATACGTCAATCACCCATGTGAGTGGCCTTGGAGCCATTAAACAGGCTGTTTGCACGAATGGTATACTATCTACTACTCAATGTGAATTTATATTAGAATTGCTCCAATTGGTACTGTACTGTAACTATTTCCTTTTCAAGGATCAATACTATTTACAGTGTCAGGGTACTGCTATGGGGTCGAATGTCGCCCCCACATATGCCAACATTTTCATGAGTATATATGAGGAGAAGTTCGTGTACAAGAATAAGCTGTTTTTACAGTATGGATTATGTTGGTTCCGGTACATAGATGATGTGTTTGGCATATGGGGGGGCGACATCGACTCCCTACAGGAATTTGTAGCAGAACTTAATGTATCCACTAGACACATTAAATTTAAACTCACATTTAGTGAAGAGTCAATAGCCTTTCTTGACACTACTGTAATAAAAAATGGGAGACTTCTTGAGGTGGATATTTATAGAAAAGAAAGTGATAGAAATAGCCTCCTAAGATTTGAGAGTGCTCATCCACCATCACTTATAAGAAGTCTACCTAAGAGTCAATTGCTGAGAGTGAGGAAGATAGTTTCAAATGAGGATAAGGTACAGACCAGACTAATGGAAATGGGAAATATGTTTATTGAAAGAGGCTTCCCTAAATCCCTAATACAGGAACAGACTGAAGAGGTTAACAAGATTCCCAGACATTCTATCCTTAGGGGTATTAAAGTAAAAGACAAACAGGATGATAAACGTATGGTATTTGTTTCTCAATATAACACACTAAGTACAGAGATTAATAAAGTGATCAAAAGACATTGGCCTATTATTAAGAACCTCAATCCAAATGTAAAGGAATTTGAGGTGCCCCCTATGCCTGCCTACAGGAGATGTAGGAACATAAAGGATGCCCTAGTAAGAGCAGACTTGGGTACTGGCAAGAAACAAACACAGACATATATCTCTACCCCCAAACTAGGCTGTTTTCCATGCCTGGGCTGCTGCAATTGTAGCAATATAATTAAAGGGGATTCCTTTTCACACCCACTGACTGGCAGAAAATTTAGAATTCCAGGTTTCTTTACATGTAATACGGAATATGTAATATATTTAATTAAATGTCCGTGTTCAAAGATTTATATAGGTGAATCCACCAGAAGGGTAAGGGACCGGATTGTAGAACATAAGTCCAACATACGGTGTAAAAATAGGGATGCTCCTGTATCTAACCACTTTCTACAGGCTGGACATACTATTTCTCAATTGAGATATCAAATTATAGAACAGATAAGAACACCAAGGAGAGGGGGAGATAGACAGCAGATTTTAAAATCTAGAGAAACTTACTGGATATACACCTTACAATCACTTATACCCCAGGGAATGAATAAGGAAATTGATTGGCAAATTACCTTGAAGTAATCATTAAAATAACTGTATTGATACTCCATAAATGTTATTGCCCCTATCGATTAGAGAGGAACTGTATAGAGTTTTGTTTAAGTTTCTCATTTTATTTTATGAATGTTTTTGAATCATTTTTCTGAACTACATATTGTATGGTTTTTTCAGACTATGTAAATTTTGTATATAATTATATGGATATACTAACTAAAGGTGAATACTAGCCTGATGTATATGTATGCTACATTGTATCTTCCAGATTACTATAAGCTGATAAGAGGAAATTGACTAAACCACTAGAGGGAGCATGAAGGAAGGTCTCCCTGATGTATAGACACAGAGGGTTAATTATTAGTCTAACACCTGTACAGGTAGTAACCCCGCCTACTATGGCTACATAAGGAGTGGTTTTGTCATTTGTTTGTATAACATGATTAAGGTCAGGTACTGACCGAAACGTCGTTGTTGTTTTTTTGTCTCTGATGCAATAAATATATAAGAAATACTTCAAGTCGGTGCTGCTTCTATCTTTTCACTATAGGTTAATCAAGTGCAAGGATGCCTGATCAGTGATATTTGTTCATTGTAAATAAACTGTTGCATTTTCTGAACCTGCGTGTATCTGTTTGTTCGGTTCTTTGAAGGATCTCTGGCCAAACTCTTTAATTTTGATACAGAGAATACTCTTTTGTGTGCTGTAAACCCCCGCCTATTCACAGTATCTCATATAGTCATATAGCTCTACTGTGGCCCCTCTCTTATACTTAATGTTTGAAGTTAATATATATATATATATATATATATATATATATATATATATATATATATATATATATATATATATATATATATATATATATATATATACAGTATATATATATATATATATATATATATATATATATATATATATAAAATCAGGACCGGACTGGGAACAAAAATAGGTCCGGGCGTTTGAAGGCAAAGCAGCCCACATCAGATAGACGTCTGTCAGCTAGGTTACCATAATAGGCCAGAACTCTCATATTATTTGTCTGCCTAAGTTTGATGCTGCGTTGTGACAAAAACTATATTACCAGAATGTGTTCCAGTAGGGCTGCAACTAACGATTATTTTCATAATCGATTAATCGGCCGATTACTTTTTTGATTAATCGGATAAAAAGAGAATCAATAATAGTTTTCTATGTTTTAAATAAAATCCACATAATGAGTGTTACAAATATAAACTTCAGACTAAAACTTTACATTAACACAACTGTTTCTTCAATTTTTAAGCAGCAGAACAGTTTTATAATTAAACAAAACCAAACCACAAACTGTTTGAAAAAAGGTAGAACTAGAAAGAGTTAGACTATCACTGTTAATAACATTCTGTTATTCACTCTTTCAGAAACTTTGCATTGAAATGCAAAAATCTCAACATGTCCACATGCTTCTGGCTAAGGCTGGTTCTCTGTTTGCAGCTATATTTCCTGCAGCAGAGAAAAGGCTGTTGAGGTGTATAAGTAGGGTTTTGCCAATTTCACCAAAGTGGGATATTTATCTTTGTTAGCTCTTCACCAATGCTAAGTGTTTTCTACCTTGGCAAGGGGCCTCTCAATAAAGTAACCCTTGACTTCATTCTAACATAAAAATATCTTGAATATCTATATGCAATGGTAAATAACCATCTATAAGGTTAGGGGAAATATCTAGTCCGCTCTAAAAATAACCAATATATACTTATATGGGGTTGAATCTGGTACATATTATCACAATTTATTAAAAATATAAAAAAAAAACAACTCAAAAGCGCTAAGGACTGTATATCAATAACAGGCAAAGCCTTACACATTTATTTATACAGTACATATAATCAGCAATAGCAAGCAATACGCTAATAATTGTGCAAACAGATAATAGTGCACATCAATTTAAATAACTCCCATCAATCTAGGGGCAAGGTGTAAACAACAAGCGTGGCACTATATCATGAAAAGCATAGTTCCAAATCACCAGATTTAATATAAACAATCCAAATGATGACTATTATATCTGGGTTGTAAATAAGCCAGGGGTAGCTGTAAACGTATACTGTCCTTAAAAAGTGAAAAGTAGACGTCTGTAGACATCCTTTAGGCTAAGGACATAACCATAAAACACAATACCATGTGCAGGAGTTCATTGGAGTGAAGCAGCTGGTGTTGTGCACAGACCAACTAATTGCAAACCAACTAATCGATTAATCGATTACGAGATTCGTTGACAACTATTTTCATAATCGTTTCTTATCGATTATGACGATTAGTTGTTGTAGCTCTATGCTCCAGAGACTGGTATTGTCAATATTGTGGGTAGGTGTAAGAGCTTGGTCCTGTTATCTGTATAATAAGCTTAGGGATAATGCTAAATTATACTAATATTATCAAAATGGTATGTTTTGATCACAGAACTAAGTGGGTGGAGCAGTTTAACAGTAGGTTGTTAATACTCCGGTAACCTGCTTGCTTGCTCTGCTGCAAAGTGTCTCTGAATATTTTTTTAAAATGTTGGCAACTATAATAAAGTAGTGAAAGCTTTGTATCAGCAATGCACTGCTAATTCTGAGCTGAATACAGCCAGTGATTGGTGGACTCATATGCCAACTCTGATTGGCTCAGCAGGCACATTGAGCTGCAAAGCAGCAAATGCATTGCTGACCCTAATTATGTATTTGACCCATTTGCAGGAGTTAAACACATAATTCTATTCAAACTATAGCACAATAATAATATTCCACAGCATATTAGACCATTTCATTATTGGTCTATAATCTCTCTTTTTAAACACTTGCTATTCCTGCACTGTGTTCTTGCTATGCATGTAGAGACATGTCTTTTTTCACCAGTATCACTATAAAAATGGCAGCTAGTTCATTGTAAACATCCCATGATAACAAACCTGTATAGAATACCCTTACTATCCTAAAAACAATGAACACACTAGGCCTGAGGAAAGGCTTGATTAAAACAGATGGGCTAGGTGGGGCGTTACCAGTTTTTGCTTTATGTAGATCTGTTTTTTGATGAAGGTTTCTGAGCTATGAATAACAATGAAATAGTGATTGTGTTTGTCTATGCCTCCGGAGCCAGGGGAAAAAAGTGCATCAACACCAGTGTTTCTCAACTCCTCAGGACCATTAACAGGCCAGATATTCATCATATCTTAAAGTAAATGTAAATTTTCATGAACTAGTGCCCTGTTTTTTAAAAATATTATTAAAAACAGGGGCACTTTCATTCATAAAAGTTTACATTGCACCATATTTTGAAAAATACTTACTCTTCTGCAAAGCCGATCAGCAATCCCCTGCACGCTTCTTCCTGATGTACTTACGCAACAATGACAAAACTGACTTCCTCCAATCACGGCGTGGCCTCACGAGATGGACGCTCTGGGGGGTAAGCCTTGATTGGAGGAAGCTGGTTTTGTCATTCGTGACGTATGTACAAAGGACCAGTGGGCGGGGATCGCAGATCCGGCTTTGCAGAAGATAAAGGTAAGTATTTTTCAAAATATGCTGCAATGTAAACATTCATGAATGAAATTGCCCCTGTAGTAGTAATAATAGTAGTAATAATAGTATTTTTAAAAACAGGGCACTGATTCATGAAAGTTTACCTTCACTTTAACTAGAGCAGGGCTTCTTAAACTTTTTCCACTTGCGACCCCTTTTCGCGCAATACATTTTTACGTGACCACGGGTATATAAAATAGGTATACAAATAAAACATTTACTGATAATAAATCATAGTCATACTCGCCCCTTAATACTCATATTCCCCCTATCCATGCTCACTCCCCTGCCCCTTCCATACTCCCCCCTCCATGCTCACTCCCCTGCCCCTTCCATACTCCCCCCTTCCATGCTCACTCCCCTGCCCCTTCCATGCTCAACCCTTCCATGCTCACTCCCCTGCCCCTTCCATACTCCCCTTCACACTCGTACTCCCCCTTCACACTCATACTCCCCCTTCACACTCATACTCCCCCCTTCAATGGTCATACTCCCCCCTTCCATGCTCACTGCCCCTTCCATGCTCACTCCCCTTCAGACTCATACTCCCCCTTCCATGCTCATACTCCCCCCTTCCATGCTCACTGCCCCTTCCATGCTCACTCCCCCTTCAGACTCATACTCCCCCTTCCATGCTCATACTCCCCCTTCCATGCTCATACTCCCCCCTTCCATGCTGACGGCCCCCTCCATGCTTACTCCTCTGCACCTTCCATACTCCCTTCATATTCATACCCCTTTCCATACTCATACTCCCCCTCCCATACTCATACTCCCCTTTCCATACTCATACTCCCCCTTTCCATACTCATACTCCCCCTTTCCATACTCATACTCCCCTTTCCATGCTCATACTCCCCATTTCCATACTCATACTCCCCATTTCCATACTCATACTCCCCTTTCCATACTCATACTCCCCCATTTCCATGCTCATGCTCCCTGCTCCATGCTCATACTTCCCCCTTCCATGCTTACTGCCCCTTCCATGCTCACTCCCCTGCTCCTTTCCCACTTCATATTCATACCCCCCTTGTATTCTCATACCCTCCCTCCCATGCTTATACCCCTCATCCATCTTTCAGCCAGCACCTGACATGCGGTCAGTCAGCACCTGGCAAGCGGTCAGTCAACTTTAGATATAGGGGTCTGGCACTGTCAGTAATCCAGCACCTAGCACATGAGCATCAGGAACATAACATAGTCTGCCAATGTCAGGCTCAGGGCATGGCAGATTAAAGAGGTCTTGCAATATATTAAAAACACCAGGTTTATTAAAGAAGTACTCCAAGTGTGTTAATGTCAACATCTATAAGAACTACATACCCATTTATCCAGGGGGACCTTTAACAGGGAGCCAGTCCCTTGATACAAGTCCAGTGTGAACTGCTCCAAACTCAGCTTCTCCTGCAAGAAGTGTCCCATGTAGCTCTGCAGCAGGTACCTGCATGCCCTCTTCTTAATGGATTCTGAAAAGGGCCAACGCATGGCTAACACTAAAAAATGCCACACTCAGTCACTTTACAGTCCCCCCTAAGCTGGTCAGAAGCACACTAGTCATGCCCACAAGTCATTACAGGCAGTCTTTTCACATCACTATCCTAAGTTCAACCCAGGCAACCATATCTGGTCCAATAGGCAGCCTGTACAGTAATTGCAATGGTCGCTGCCCATAGCACAGGGCTCCCTGCAGCAGCCTGACTCCTCTTATTGCTCTCTGACACAGGTCTACTCAGGTTGTTTCTTGCTCTTGCTGGCGATACCTCACTTTCACTTTTCCCATCCCTCCGGTGTTGCGAGGCCTGACATTCTGCCTGCGCTACACCGGGAGGGAAGGTGCGCTGCCGCGTACCTTAGAGGGAACATGCTTGAAAGGGAAAAAAAAAAAAAAAAACACACAGGCCCGCGACCCCCACAATAGGGTTGACCCACAGTTTAAGATGGGCTGAACTAGAGCACAGGTAAAATTAACAATTATGCAAATCTATTGGGGTTGGAAACCAATAAGGATTCCATAAAACCTTTTTTGTACACTCTCTTTTATTGCCTGTTTTATATATGATAAGGGAAAAACCTAACTTTCAACATGTCAATGCCCATTACTTTATAAAAACTCAGTAGAATTGAGAGAGCCAACAATTCTCAATGTTAAATTACAGGAAAGGCTGACAAATAAATAATTAGAGGGATTTCATATCACAATCTCAAACAGTTTAATGTCTCTGGCAGTTGTAAATGTGTTTGTGCAATTCAGTAGTTAACTGGAATAAACTACACTCCCCTGCTGAGGCTGCTTAGTGAAAATTATAAATGAGCTGATAAAGTAGCTATCTTAACATTGCTATGTTTCACACAATCTTTCGGCCAGATTACGAGTTTTTGTCGGTAAGACTGTGCGGTGCTAACGCCTTTTTTTCTTACCACTCACTTAAGACAACGCTGGTGTGCGGTGCTAACGCCTTTTTTTCTTACCACTCACTTAAGACAACGCTGGTATTACGAGTTTTCTGCAAGCCGGCATTAGCCTCAGAAAAGTGAACGTTGAGCAAAATTTAGCTCCACATCTCACCTCAATACCAGCGTTGCTTACGGTAGCGATAAGATGGCAAAACGTGCTTGTGCACGATTTCCCCATAGGAAACTGAGCTGGCTGAGCTGGCTGAAAAAATAACTAACACCTGCAAAAAAGCTCCTAACGCAGCCCCATTGTTTCCTATGGGAAAATTAAATTTATGTCTGCACCTAACACCCTAACATGAACCCCGAGTATAAACACCCCTAATCTTACACTTATTAACCCCTAATCTGCCACCCCCGCTATTGCTGACACCTACATTATATTATTAACCCCTAATCTGCTGCTCCGGACACCGCCGCCACCTACATTATACTTATGAACCCCTAATCTACTGCCCCCAACATCGCCAACACCTACATTATATTTATTAACCCCTAATCTGCCCCCCAACGTCGCCGCAACTATATTAAATTTATTAACCCCTAATCTGCCGCCGCCAATGTCGCCACCACTATAATAAAGTTATTAACCCCTAAACCTAAGCCTAACCCTAACACCCCCTTACTTAAATATAATTTAACTTAAACAAGAAATATTTAACATAATTAAATAAATTAATCCTATTTAAAACTAAATACTTACCGAAAAAATAAACACTAAGCTAGCTACAATAAACTAATAGTTACATTGTAGCTAGCTTAGGAATTATATTTATTTTACAGGCAACTTTGTATTTATTTTAACTAGGTACAATAGTTATTAAATAGTTATTAACTATTTAATAACTACATAGCTAAAATAAGTACAAAATTACCTGTAAGATAAACCATAACCTAAGTTACAATTACACCTAACACTACACTATCATTAAACTAATTACCTAAACTACCTACAATTAATTACAATTAAATTAAATAAACTAAATTACGGAAAAAAACAAACACTAAATTACAGGAAAAAAAATAATTACAAGAATTTTAAGCTAATTACACCTAATCTAATCCCCCTAATAAAATAAAAAAGCCCCCTTAAAATAATAAAATTCCCTACCCTATACTAAATTACAAATAACCCTTAAAAGGGCCTTTTGCAGGGCATTGCCCCAAAGTAATCAGCTCTTTCACCTGTAAAAAAAAATACAATACCCCCCAACATTAAAATCCACCACCCACACACCCAACCTTACTCTAAAACCCGCCCAAACCCCCTTTAAAAAAAAACTAACACTACCCCCTTGAAGATCACCCTACCTTGAGCCGTCTTCACCCAGCCGGGCACAAGTGGTCCTCCAGAGGGTCCGAAGTCTTCATCCTATCGGCCAGAAGAGGACATCCAGACCGGCAGAAGGCTTCATCCAGGCGGCATCTTCTATCTTCATCCTTCCGGAGCGGAGCGGGTCCATCTTCAAGACATCCGACGCGGAGCATCCTCTTCATCCGACGGCCAAAGACTGAATGACTGGTCCTTTAAATGACGTCATCCGAGATGGTGTCCCTTGAATTCCGATTGGCTGATAGAATCCTATCAGCCAATCGTAATTAAGGTAGGAAAAATCCTATTGGCTGATGCAATCAGCCAATAGGATTGAAGTTCAATCCGATTGGCTGATCCAATCAGCCAATAGGATTGAGCTTGCATTCTATTGGATGTTCCATTCAGCCAATAGAATGTGAGGTCAATCCTATTGGCTGATTGCATCAGCCAATATGATTTTTCCTACCTTAATTCCGATTGGCTGATAGGATTCTATCAGCCAATCGGAATTCAAGGGACGCCATCTTGGATGACGTCACTTAAAGGACCAGTCATTCAGTCGTTGGCTGTCGGATGAAGAGGATGCTCCGCGTCGGATGTCTTGAAGATGGATCCGCTCCGCTCCGGAAGGATGAAGATAGAAGATGCCGTCTGGATGAAGACTTCTGCCACTTGGAGGACCTCTTCTGCCCGGATCGGATGAAGACTTCTGCCCCTCTGGAGGTCCACTTGTGCCTGGCTGGGTGAAGACGTCTCAAGGTAGGGTGATCTTCAGGGGGGTAGTGTTAGGTTTTTTTAAGGGGGGATTGGGTGGATTTTAGAGTAGGGTTGGGTGTGTGGGTGGTGAGTTTTAATGTTGGGGGTGGGTATTGTATTTTTTTTACAGGTGAAAGAGCTGATTACTTTGGGGCAATGCCCCGCAAAAGGCCCTTTTAAGGGCTATTTGTAATTTAGTATAGGGTAGGGAATTTTATTATTTTGGGGGGCTTTTTTATTTTATTAGGGGGATTAGATTAGGTGTAATTAGTTTAAAATTCTTGTAATCCTTTTTTTATTTTCTGTAATTTAGTGTTTTTTTTCCGTAATTTAGTTTATTTAATTTAATTGTAATTAATTGTAGGTAGTTTAGGTAATTAGTTTAATTATAGTGTAGTGTTAGGTGTAATTGTAATTTAGGTTAGGATTTATTTTACAGGTAACTTTGTACTTATTTTAACTAGGAAGTTATTACATAATTAATAACTATTTAATAACTAACTATTGTACCTAGTTAAAATAAATACAAAGTTGCCTGTAAAATAAATATAAATCCTAAGCTAGCTACAATGTAACTATTAGTTATATTGTAGCTAGTTTAGGGTTTATTTTATAGGTATTTAGTTTTAAATAGGATTAATTTATGTATAATAGTAGTAAATGTATTTAGTTTTATTTCAATTATATTTAAGCTAGGGGGTGTTAGGGTTAGACTTAGATTTAGGGGTTAATAAATTTAATATAGTGGCGGCGACGTTGGGGTCGGCAGATTAGGGGTTAATAAATGTAGGTAGGTGTCGGCGATGTTAGGGACGGCAGATTAGGGGTTAATAAAATGTAACTAGTGTTTGTGAGGCGGGAGTGCGGCGGTTTAGGGGTTAATAAATTTATTAAAGTGGCGGCGCTGTCCGGTCGGCAGATTAGGGGTTAAATAATTTTATTATAGTGTTTGCGATGTGGGGGGGGGGGCCTCGGTTTAGGGGTTAATATGTAGTTTATGGGTGTTAGTGTACTTTGTGGCACTTTAGATAAGAGCTTTATTTTACGGCGTTAGCCCATAAAACTCTTAACTACTGACTTTTATATGCGGTAGGAGTCTGGGCAGGAGAGGGTCTACCGCTCACTTTTTAAGGCGATCGTAATACCGGCGTTAGGCAAATCCCATTAAAAAGATAGGATACGCAAATGACGTAAGGGGATTTGCGGTATGCTAAAATCGTGGAAAAAAGTGAGCGGTAGACCCTTTCCTGTCTGACTCGTAATACCAGCGAACGTTAAAAAGCACCGTTAGGACCCCTTAACGCTGCTTTTTAAGGCTAACGCAAGACTCGTAATCTAGCCGTTTGTTTGCACAATTACTTATCTTATATATGTTCCTAATTGTCCTTAGCAGAAGAGATTAAATAAGAGATACCGTGTCAGTGCCTGTTATTTTATATAAACAATAATTTGACCATTATTTCTCTAATTTTTAAACACCTCATATAAAAATACACCTGCATATTATAAATGCTGCTCAGTATATAAAACGGACTTGGTATTAATAAAAAAAAAAAAACTTGTGAGAATGTTTATCTTATCTCTTAATTGTGGCCAATTAGGTCTTGCTGTAAATCTGTCTACTGCTCTAAGCAATCAAGTCTAGTATGTAGCAGGTTTAGGCAAATAGCAGCATTTTTAAGAAAAACCTAGGTTACATAATTTGCTTTACAGACTTTCTAGGGGGTGTGGACAAGCACCATTCTTATTCAACAGCAACAAGTATAATGCCCCTTTAAATAAAGGCACATGAGCCATCCCACATGCTCAGGTTTCTAGAGTCTAAATGATTTTAAACCTGTTGACAATAAATGAGCTTGTATAAATCCTATCCTCATAAATATGGGTGTTTACTGGGTGAATAATTAACATTATTACATTAAAGGGAGGTAAACCCTGTGATTTTATCAGATCATTTATAACTGTTGCTAATTGACCACAGCAGAAGAGATCAGATAAGAAGCACAGACTTTTTAACTTAGTTACACCAAGACAGCGCCCACTACTTACAATTAATTATTTTATCATCAGGGTATGTAGTCTCAAGCATTTTGCTTTGACTACACCGTTATTTCTAATATATATATAGGGCTGGATTGCAAGTGGTGCGCTAACGCGCATTAACTTGTGCGCATATTACAAGTTGAAAGTAAATGCGGCCGCACAAGCATAAACTAAATGCACTCGTCAGGTTAGCGCAACTGAAGACCTTGCGTAAAGGGTTAGGGATAAAAAAACGTTCCATTAAATACACCATAAATACATTACAAATTAACGTTTACACTTATAAACACTATCTAATAAAATTATTATTATTATTAAAATTATATTATTATAAAAAAAAGTTCAAATGTATATGGTACAGTATATGACAAGGTGTTTGAATGGAAAAGTCTATAATATATATGTGTATGTGTATATACACGCACAGTGAAGGGGGTAAGTCACGCAGCGATGGGCAGCAAATGTAAATATATATGTATATGCTTATATAAATAATAAACAGATGGTAGCACACTCCAACACGCCAAAGTCTCAAGACCAGGGTGCATAACTCATCAAATACAACACTAAGAATATGCACTCGCTGGGTTTAAAGCACAGCACTCTTTATTTAGGTGGTGAAGTTTTGGGGCATTCACCCCTTCCTCAGCAAAGGAAGGGGTGAATGCCCCGAAATTTCACAACCTAAATAAAGAGTGCTGTGCTTTAAACCCAGCGAGTGCATATTCTCAGTGCTATATATGCTACATATATATTTATGTGTTAATATGTGTATATACGCATAAATATATATGTATAGAAGCATATACAAATATATCTACAGGAATAACACAGTCCCTATAGACCGCAATGTAAAGGCACCTTTCACCCCACACCCGCCAACTATAACTCCTAAAAACTGCTTTGTGCAGTTATTTTTTTATTTAAAAATAAATGCTATATTTGTTTTTAATAAAAAAAAAAAACAGTACTATTACATTTGGGGCCAGTTTGGGCACTTTTGGAAAATTAACCAGAGATCTTATCTCTGATTAATTTTCGGGGGGCTAATTGCTACCATGAATTTGCGGTAGCAATAGCCAGCCACTTGTAATGGCTGGTTATTTATCGCGTGCCTCTAAATGGGCGAATTTGCTGTTTATGGGTGTGCAACATATAAGCGCTCCACTTGTAATCTAGCCCAAAATGTTTAATTATTGATAGTTAAAAAAAAGCAACTTTGCAATATACTTTCAATATTTATTATGTAAGAAGACGCCGCTCCCAGGCAACAGTCAGGGGGATAATAGAATAGTAGTGGCCCCAAATAGTAACACACAATATCGGGGTGCTGGCATTAACAAATGAGCCGGAATAAGGCTCCCAATAGACTTGAGGGGAAAAAAAGAGGATAATACCGCACTCAGATAAAAGCAACAAAATGATTATTCAAAGCTGCATTAAAAAATAGTACAGAGGATGAGAGGTCTTACGCGTTTCACACCTAGTAGCAGCACTTACTCATAGATAATTATACAGGTAACAAAGCCTCACTTTATACACAGCTGCACCAATCATATTGACAAAATTTAAACTTTAAATTTTGTCAATATGATTGGTGCAGCTACAAGGCATGAAACGCATAAGATCTCTAATCCTCTGTACTTATTTATTAATGCAGCTTTGAATAAACATTTTGTTTTTATCTAAGTGCGGCATTTTATCTGAGTGCGGCAACAAAAGAGAAAATCCCCTTATGGTGGCTCTAGGCATACACTGAAAATAACCTTAAGGTTTCCACACTTCAGCTGAAGTGGCTGTAAAAGTTCTGGACTCACGGCATGAGAACGAGGCTCCCATTGGAGCCTATGGAAGAGCTCTCACTGGCAACAGTGTTTTGCAACATTGTATAACAAAGCTACAAATCATGTTGCAAAACACTACTGCCATAGAGTACTTAATACACGTGCACACTCCTGAGCTCGTATGAGCCTACTACTCTTCAATAAATGTTACCAAGTGAACAAAGCAAATTTTATAACAGAAGTAAATTGGAAAGTTGTTTAAAATTGCACGATCTGTCTGAATCATGAAAGTTTAATTTTGACTTTACTGTCCCTTTCACATCCTTTCTACTGCAATTGTTTATCAATAGCCAAACTCCACCCACCATTTGCCTTATATGGAGGAGCCAATCTGGGCTCTAATCCACAGACAACAAGGCTAGCTTCTGTCATATAAAATTAGTATGAAGTGAGTTGTGAACAGATAAAGCCAATTAGGGACATATATGTAGCAGAGCTAGCCTTAGCAAGGCAACAGGTGCATTTCATGTTCTGAGAATAAGAAATTGGAATATATTTTCATTATTTATTTTGTCCCCTTTTCATAAAATTTAGCTCTGAACATTGAGCAGACATTTTATATACAAACTAAACATTTTATATCCAAATCCAATAAAGCTTAGTAAACACAGGATGTGGGCATTTGCCAATGTGCCTTTTATTGTCGATATTAATAAAGCTATTTTATTGTTCATGTTCCTTTATAATACTGAGCCACATACCGTCACACGGCCGCCTTTTGTGTTAATGGCCTGGAAGGTGAATTCTAAAAAGCTCATAACTAGGACACAATGTTTACATTATTTCTTGCTGAGGAAAGACATAATTAAACACACAAAACATTACATTACACTGTCAGGTAGACAATTAAGCATTCTCATCATATACCAGAACAACAGCATACCTTTTAAATAGTTGAGGCCACTGTATCTTATAAACACAGGTTGTCTCATTAGCTGGGTGCAACCGCTCTTACAATAGAAAGTGCTCATTAGAAATGTGGAAGTGTCCTCCCTGTACAGAGGCTCTGCTTTCAAATGAGAAGATAAGAGGTCACATGACCCTTTGGTTATCTTGTGGATGATGTCAAAAATTAATTTTTATAGTCAATTAAAAATATTCACTTTCAAACAAACACACTAAATATCAAGCAGGTAACTCCTTCTGTCCCAGGTTTTAAGTAATAATATAAATAAGCAATACAATACTTCCATAAGAATATCCTGTTTCAAATTATGGACCACTAGTTGGATACTTGAGTTTCTGGTGGCAACCAAGGGGATAAAATGACTGCTCAGTTGTGAAAAATATACATGGTGGGATCAAGGTTGGGGCCTTAGGTTGAGCTTATGGGGGGACATTGTATGCCCAACACCTACCACCCATCCACAGTCACCTATAGGTTGTCTGGCATTTTCATAGAGCACAGCTGGAAACCTTGCACCCATGCGTATCTGTATACATGATAAATGTTTTTTTAAAACACTTAAAATCTTTTTAGAAAAAATTGCATTGTTCCACAGTTTTTGGACATTTCCCTGTAATGTTTTGTTCATGTTACGTCCTTTACTGTGGCCAGTTGGGGACATATATTATAAATGACTCCTGTACTAATCAAACAGTCATGGTTTAACATATTGAAGGTAAGTTTTGAGCACTGGTGAGCTGAATGCACTCCAGTCACTCAGGGCCATGACATAAGCGTAAGGGACATGAAACCCATTTTTTTCTTTCATGATCTAGAAATACCATGCCATTTTAAACAATTTTTAAAATTTACTTCTATTATCTAATTTGCTTCATTATCTTGATATCCTTTGTTAAAAAAAAAGCATATCTAAATAGGCTCAGTAGCTGCTGATTTGTGGCTGCACATCTGCCTTTTGTTATTGGCTCACCCATGTGCATTGCTATTTCTTCAACATAAATATCAATGCAATAGACAGTTGTAAACACTGAGCGCAATGTAGAGTGTGCAAAAAAAATATTTTATTGATGTATTTATTTATTTTTATATACAGAAAAAGCTACTAACAGGCAAACAAAATAAATAAAATATACTTCAATGTGTTTTTATTTTATTAATTAATTGGGTAGTCAATACTGAGTTTATAAAGTTACCCACGTGACATAACAGACATAACTACTGACTGATTAAAATATTGTTACCAACTAAATAATTCAAATAACATTTGCAATCTCATACACCATATTTCAGACACCCCAACTGTCCCGATTTTCGCGGGACAGTCCCGATTTTAGGGGTCTATCCCGCTATCCCGGGTTGCTAGCCATCTGTCCCGCATTGTCCCATGCATTAAAAAAAAAAAAAAATCTATTGGGCCCATACTCAGAATGCAGAGAGCAGTTTTAAAGAATATATT
The DNA here is from genome assembly GCF_027579735.1 of Bombina bombina. Lineage (NCBI taxonomy): Eukaryota > Metazoa > Chordata > Amphibia > Anura > Bombinatoridae > Bombina > Bombina bombina. The sequence continues at coordinate 172,565,401 of NC_069505.1, forward strand.
ATTAAATGCCCAATTAAGATAAAAATATTTAGCACTGTCTCTGCAAAGGCTAATTAAATACAGAGCTCACATACCAGTGGTTTAAACTTGTGTTTGATTTGCTGCCTAAGAGTATTAAAAGATATGACTTTAGAATTTTATTTATATTACTTTGGTCTTATGATTTTTTTAAGCCCCGTCCCTGCTCCTGCCCACCACCACACCGCGGGGTCTGTCCCTCTTTTGTATTTTGGAATGTTGGGAGGTATGATATTTATTATCTATAAACAGAATTTTTTTGAGTGTCAGATAGGATTGGTATTTAATTTGTGTGCATTTAGCTGGCATAAAACTTGACTTCACTGTTCTTTGTTTCCCACAGTAGATCTAGAACAGGCATCTGTTCTCTGGCCACTGTAAATCTCACATAATTGTTCCTGTCTGTCTCGTGTGGCACAGCTCGCTGTGTTTAGGGAAGTGATATAAATATTACACGTAGGACCACAGAGAAACTACAGTCTGCAGGGAACAGAATGTGAATAGTGGAGAAGTCTGGCCATTGTTTTGAGGTTACTAAATCATAAGATTCTTGTAGGTAAAATAACAAAGCTACTTGTATTATTTAAAGCTGTAATTACAGAACTGGATTTGGTGTTGGTTTGGTGAAACCATGGCATTGCATTTTGTGTGCTTAGATGTTCCACAAGATAAGGCATGGTTGTACAGTTGTCATAAATTCCAAACACTGTGAGATATTAATACAAATATGGAATTCTGTAAAAAAACAAACAAAATGCTGCAATATTTTGTTATTTATTTTTTACCTTTTCCTGTAACAATTGTTGGTTTTCCAGTGTTGAGCATTTGAAGTGCACACTGCAAACCTGCTACATATCAGTCCCTAAATGGCCTTAGCATTGCTGATGAGACACTACAAATCAATGCAAGTTGAGTCAATAAAATGATGGTGGCAAGCCTGGTCTATTCCAGTTACAAGTCTGGCTTGGCTAATTCTGAAAAGGCAAGTGGTGGGGGAGTTTGGTCATTAAAAAAATAAATAAAAAGAAAATCAGCAACTGATGTTTTAGTGTATTCAGAATGTTTCCACACTTGGCTGATGTGTTAATTTAGTGCAGCACTACAGAAAATGAATGCGTTTATGTCTCTTTAAAACCTACCTTATTTTGAACAAAACACAATATAATATTTAATAAATAACTGTAAACTATTCTGGGGCTTTATAACACTAGAACGCTGTAAGCAAGTCTGTAATAAACTTGCTGAAAAAAATGTCTCTCTCTCTCGTTAATCACAAGCTATAGTTTGAGAATAATTTGCATGTTAAAGGGACAGTCTAGTCAAAATTAAACTTTCATGGTTCAGATAGGGCATGCAATTTAAAAAAACTTTTCAATGTACTTTTATCATACAATTTACCTTGTTCCCTTGGTGGTATTTTTAAAAAGCTAAATCTAGCTAGGCTTAAACTGATTTCTAAACCGTTGAAAACCGCCTCTTAGCTCAGAGCATTTTGAATTTTTTTCACAGACAGTACTAGTTCATGTGTGGCGTATATATATATATATATATATATATCAGTGTGCTCATTCCCGTGGAGTTATTTAGGAGTCTGTACTGATTGGCTAAACTGCATGTCTGTCAAAAGCACTGAGCTGAGGGGGCAGTCTGCAGAGGCTCAGATACAAGGTAATACATATATTAACATAACTGTGTTGGTTATGCAAAACTGGGGAATGGGAAATAAAGGGATTATCTATCTTTTTAAATGATAAAAATTCTGGTGTAGACTGTCCCTTTAAGTCAATGAAAAAGAATACATGCATGAAAATAATCACAGGAGGGTCAGACTCACAAGTGAAAAGAAAATAAAGTTACAAAACATGTATTTTCATCTAGGACAAAGAACAATGCTTTTCAGTCAACACTGCTCATTGCAGTCATCTCTCCTACATCATTTACTAAACACAATAAAAGTGAGAAGGGCGGCAGCTTCAGACTTATACACTGCATTCATATAATGCTATAAATACCTTGGTTTATCTGTGTCTTATTGTAATGTTCTGCAATGTGAAGCCACCCAGTAATGCTGAACTGTTTTCCGGCATTCCTCAGATTTCTGTAATACCTTAAACAAGGTTATCTCTGCTAATCAGCCATAAACGTTAAACCGAGAAACATAAAATGTGGTGCAAGTGCACGCATGCGCCTGTGAGTGTGCAGTGTATGTGGCTCACCCATGGCAAAAGTGATTTATTTATGATTTTTTTCAATGAAAACAAACATTTAATTTCTGCTAATTATCTAGAATCAAGTTATAACGTTCTATAAATAATGTAGTACTCTAACTATGAGGTTAATGTTTTTATTTATTTGTCAATTTATTTGAGAATTTTACTTTGTGTTTGCCAATGTTATAGTCTGTTTTTTTTAGATGTTGACTCTCTGCATTGGTTATGGAACTCTCTCTCAGATCAAATCAGCAAACACAGGAGAAAACAGAGAAGCCAAACAAGTTAACACTTTCTCTTGTCTTGCTATAGAATAACATCAGTTTTTCTAAATATTTTTGAAAACAAATTAATAAATTAACACCTTGTTTGCTGTAGTTGTTTTTCAATAGCCAAACTCCACCCACAATTGCCTTATATGGAGGAGCCAATCTGGGCTTGATCTTGTAGACAACAAGGCTAATCATGTTCATTATGTTGTTATAAAGCACATTGTTTTTCAGTTGTTTTCGGTTAAACCCAAATGAGTATGTAGCAGGGTTAGCCTAGATATGTCTTGCAATAAACATCTTCATCTCTGAGAATTAGAAAATCTATCATTGTGATAGCTATTTTATGTGAAAAGAAGCAAAATAAGTATTGCAAAGCGGTTTTATGATGCATAAATATGCACTTTCTATAAAAATCTCCAGGTAATTGCTGTCCCTTTAAAGACACATAAAAGAAATACTACTGTCATACTCTTGAGTGTGTAAAGTGAGATAAAAGTCTTCTTTATCCTTTTTTATACAAATGGTGATGAGTAGTATTTAGTATACACCAGGGGAGGAAATGTGGTGCCATATTCAGAGTTGAATGGACTTTGTAGTGGAAACATTCATGCTCTCTGTGGAACTATATGTGTTTAATTCCTATAGAACACATAAAGTACTGCTTGGAAGCTACAAGCAGTTATGTGCTGGTCCCGAGCAGGAAACAAGTGAGTCAATTGGCAGCAGCAGTTGCATGACCTCACCAATCGTCTTTGTTTAACTCCCTTGCGGGTGTTAAACACATAGAGCAAGATTTTATTACAAGGCAAATGCCCCAGTCGGTTTCACAGGATTGCTCATTTGAGCCTGCAACTGATATTTATAAAGCAGTGGTTTAAACCGCTGTTTAATAAATCCTCTTCGCCAAACAGTAGTTGGCAGATAAAACGTGACAACATGTGAATCCTGTCCGCTTGCAAATTGATAGATCTTGCTCAGTGAGTAGTGCAAAAATGATATGGTCTAAAAACTAGATCATGTAATTTTCTATTACTATAACCATTTGAAGTAGTTATAGTAGTATGCTACTGACAATGTATGTCCCTTTAAATAGAATGTCATTCTCTCATTGGCAGTCCAGTTACTAATTCCTTGAGAAAGCTCCTATAGTATGTTTATCTTATCTTTTTTGCTATGGCCAGTATAAATGGCTAATATAAATGAAGCTCTGACAATAACAAAGCAATAAGTGTGTAGAATGCTGTAGGATTGTAAGGTCTAGGAATAAAGGGACAGGCTAGTCAAAATTAAACGTTCATGATTCAGATAGGGAATGCAATTTTAAACAACTGTTTAATTTATTTTTATCATCAAATTTGCTTTGCTCTCTTGGTATTCTTTGTGGAAAGCTAAACCTAGGTAGGCTCATATGCTAATTACTAAGCCATTGAACTGCCTCTTATCTCAATGCATTTTTACAGTTTTTGACAGTTAGACACTGCTAGTTAATGTGTGTCATATAGATAACATTGTGCTCACTCCCAAGGAGTTATTTAAGAATCAGCACTGATTGGCTAAAATGCAAGTCTGTCAAAAGAACGTAAACAAGGGGGCAGTCTGCAGATGCTTAGTTACAAGGTAATTACAGAGGTAAAATGTGTATTAAATGGACAGTCTACAATACAATTGTTATTGTTTTAAAATATATATAATCCTTGTATTACCCATTCCCCAGTTTTGCACAACCAACACTGTTATATTAATATACTTTTTACCTCTGTGATTACCTTGTATGTAATGCATCTTCTGACAGCCCCCTGATCACCTGACATTTTATTTATTATCTATTGACTTGCATTTAGTACTGTGTTGTGCTAACTCTTAACCTTTTCCCGCCGTTATGCCGTTGTATTCCGTCACAACGGCGCTGGGCTTTAAAGCTGTTATGACGGAATACAACGTCATAGCCAACGGCTGTCCTGAAGCCTACTGCGCTTGCAGGATTTGATCGCGGTCTGGAGGGCGTTCCTAGCGTCATAGGGATGCCCCCCAGACCCGACCCCATAGTGGAAATCTTGTTTGCACGATCGTGTGATTTCAATTTGTCTAAATCGGATTGTTGTTCCGATATAGACTTTATAACCCTGTCACGAAAGGGTTAAGCAACTCCTCTGGCGTTAACACCTTGTTATCTATATGGCCCACATGAACTAGCAGTCTCCTGTTGTGAAAAGCAAATAAAAAAGCATGTGATAAGAGGCTGTCTATAGTGACTTAGAATTTAGAAACAGGCAGAAATTTAGAGGTTTAAATGTTATAAAGTATATTAATCTAGCAATGTTGGTTGTGCAAAGCTGGGGAATGGGTGGTAAAGGTGTTATTTATCTTTTTTAACAATAACAATTTTAGTGTAGGCTCCCTTTTGTTGTTTATTTAAGATGGGAAATGGGTAATAAGGGGATTATCTATCTTTTTTAAACAATAAACATTCTGGTGTAGACTGTCCCTAGTGCATGTAACATGTTGGCACTGTCTGCCTTCCTTGTCTTTATGTTACCCCTGTTTAGTGCTGCAGCATCCATTGGTGCATTACAAATAAACATAATAGTAGTTAGGGTTCCGCACCAGCATGTGATTGTAAAAACAGGGGATAAACCCACTTTTCAGAGATAAATTGTATTGTATAATCTATTTTTATGTTTTCTTTCTAACTTATTTATTATTGTATTAATTTGTCATTTTTAACATAAATAATAATTTGTTAACAGACAGAAACTGCGGTGCCACGCTGAGTGATTCTGTTAGTAGGGGGGTGACACGATTATACCTAGCTAAGAGTAACGGGATATTCCCAGAGTGCAGCCTGTCAATCACTCCGCACTACCAGCGCGCGTGGAAGGGTATCCAGTGACATGTGACGTCACAAGTACCGCCCAGTCTGGAGTAGAAGAGCGGAGTCTTCAAGCTGCTGGAGGATCAGTCAGGTAGCGAGAGGAGTGCGGGATGGCTACTGTGCGGGAGAAAGCGGTAGCCCTAAACTTGTGCGGGACCTACAGCCCCATGCAGCGACCTCCAGGTACGAAGCATACTGCAGTATCGCTAGACACATGAGGTTGGGTGCGTGGCTTTATTTTTGGGCTACTAACCACTGGCTCATTGTATGACTTGAAAAGCTCAGAATACGGTGGCGACCATATACTCAATGATGGGTTAGTTTCATATCTGTCACTATGCTGGACCCCTGGGGTATATATGTTATATAGATACGTGTCGTCTGCTATAGACATCAGTGTATGGGGGTATAGATGTCTATAGCAGACCGTATGTGTGTGTGTATATGTATATGTATATATATATATGTGTGTGTATATATATATATATATATACACACACACCAACAGTGGTTATATAGGCATCAGTGTATCGGGTATATATGGTATATAGATACATGTGTGGTCTGCTATAGGCATTAGTATATGGGGGTATATAGATACATGTGTCGTCTGCTATAGACATCAGTGTATGGGGGTATAGATGTCTATAGCAGACCGTGTATGTATGTATATATATATATATATATATATATATATATATATATATATATATATACACACACCAACAGTGGTTATACATGTGTGGTCTGCTATAGGCATCAGTATATGGGGGTATATAGATACATGTGTGGTCTGCTATAGGCATCAGTATATGGGGGTATATAGATACATGTGTGGTCTGCTATAGGCATCAGTATATGGGGGTATATAGATACATGTGTGGTCTGCTATAGGCATCAGTATATGGGGGTATATAGATACATGTGTGGTCTGCTATAGGCATCAGTATATGGGGGTATATAGATACATGTGTGGTCTGCTATAGGCATCAGTATATGGGGGTATATAGATACATGTGTGGTCTGCTATAGGCATCAGTATATGGGGTATATAGATACATGTGTGGTCTGCTATAGGCATCAGTATATGGGGGTATATAGATACATGTGTGGTCTGCTATAGGCATCAGTATATGGGGGTATATAGATACATGTGTGGTCTGCTATAGGCATCAGTATATGGGGGTATATAGATACATGTGTGGTCTGCTATCGGCATTAGTGTATGGGGCTATAGCGAATGATACTGAGGTACACTAACAGTGTTAGGGTAGGTGGGCTGTGAGATGCCCTCTTTCCTCAGCTGGTTGGCATTGGAGCAGCCTAGGTGTTTGATTTCAGTTCCAGCTTTTGGTACCTTCCTATAGATCTGTCTGTTCTGCGGTGTATTTGAACATTGAGTTCTTTAAACGACCTATCAGGTTTCATAGCCTGAGATATATCCCCTGTGATCCCCACTCTGGGTGTTGAGCACTTTTCACTACATATCTGTGTGACCTCTAATAATCTGCAACAAAAACCTACAATAACATTAAACCAAACCCATAGTTCCTGTGTTTGCACCATCTGGTTTTCCTGGAATGGGTATTGTTAGTTGGTACTGGTGTGTGATTTTTAGGAACACACATACTTTATTGATGTCATCCTCGTGAGTTCTGTTTACATATTTGTTGAGTTAATCTCTCAGCCTTCCCATAGTGATTATTCAATTACTAACTGCTGTGAGTAGCCGTCCATGCATTTAGTTCATATGTAAGTATGTGCTTATCGATCAGACTTTGTTATTGTTATTTTAGGTTCTGTTTTCTTATGGTGCCAGCCTTGCTGGCTGTTACCTTTTTTGTCATGACCATACTATTTTTTTTTTATTACCTTTTCCCTATAAATTGTTAGGTTACATTTCCATAACAAGGTTTCTGTGAGTTTCCAGGGTGCATTTACAATCTACTAAAAATTTGATTGGGGATTTTTTGTTTTTTTGTAAATGTAGACTCCAAATACCCCATATACCTTGTTTAAATATGCTCCACTGTATTTGTGCCTGGTATGAATAAGGCTTTCTTAAAGGGACATAAAACGCAAAAAAAATTCTTTCATGATTTGGATAGGATATACAATTTTAAGCATCTTTCCAATTTACTTCTGCTATCAAATTTTCTTCATTCTCTTGTTATCCTTTGCTGAAGGAACAGCATTGCACTACTAGCAGCTAGCTGAACACATCTAGTTAGCCAATCAAAAGAGAAAAATGTGTGCAGGCACCAATCAGCAGTTAGCTCCCACTAGTGTAAGATATGTGCCTATTTTTCAACAAGGGATACAAAGAGAACGAAGCACATTTAAAAATAGAAGTGAATTTAAAAGTGTCTTAAAATGACTTGCTCTATCTGAATCATGGAAGTTGTTTAATTTTTACTTTCTAATTTGGGGCACTTAATTGTCTAGTTCTGTTTCCAATGTTCAAAAGTGTTTTTGAAAAGGGTGATATGAACTGATAACCTTGTTCAAGGTATTGCAACAATCTAAGGAATGCAGAAATCTAGTATGATTACCAGAGGGACACAGAATTGCACAGGTAAAACAGAGATAAAGGTATTTATTACAGTATAACCTTTGATCGATGTGGAAGTCCAATGTTACCTGCTCTGTCAATGACGAAAAATCTGCTATAAATCTATATCTTCTAGTAATTCGTTTTTTTAAACTTATACTATCATGTTTGACCCCTACATTTAATTTGATTTTTTTAAATGTATTTATTAATAAATCATAGGTCATACATTTGCTAAACACATTTGTAAATGTCCTCCTTAAAATTAAGTTGATCGTTTTGCAAGTAGCCTATTTCCATGTAAACATTCTGAAGTTTTACCCTGATTCCAAGTTTACCAGTTTATTCGCCTTTCCAAAAGCAGAATGTTTTGCACATAGCGCACAGACAGAAACAATTATGTGAGATTTACAACAAACTGTTCTGAACTGTGCTTGGGAAACACAGAACAGGGAACACCAGTTTTATACTAGCAAAAATGTTTTTTATGCAAACACTAATCCTTTGTGACACTGTCGCTCACTCTGTTTATCACATAAACATTTTATGAATCTGTAACCTTGGGAGGGAAAATATTTTAAAGCCGATTTTAAATAAGTCCGTATATATAGTTTGTTGGGTGAGTAGATAGCTTATAAAATAGGTCAGTTTGTCTGAAAACCTACAGCTCACCTACATTCCAAAACCTTAGCAAAGCTTTAGTATTTGTCATACACAAGTGACACTAGTCTGTCGTGGGTGGGTGTGGTGTTTTTTTTTTTTTTTTAAAAAGTGTGTGTATACACGCCACTAAACACATTAGAATAGCTTAACCAATAAATGCATAATAAAGACAATGTAAAAGCACTTGGTGTGACTTTAAAGTGAGGGTAAACCCAAGCGTAAAACAAACACTAGGATTTACCATCACTAAAAATATAAGGTTTCTCTCAGTTTTTGTAAAAAAACGATGTTAAACTCACCCTATTTGTATAGAAAGTAGATCACTAACACAGCACTTCAATGAGGTGACGTTTCCACCTTTAGACCAATAACTTTGCGTACCAACTGACATTGGAGAAATCGCTGTCGTTGGCGGCACGGATTCACTGTTAGCGATCTACTTTCCTTACAGATAGGATGAGTTTAACATGTGTTTTGTATAAAAAAACAAACGATAAACTGTTTAGTGATGGTAAATCCTAGCATTTGTTATACGCTTGTATTTACCATCACTTTAAAATTGGATGCTTATTTTATTTTCTAACAAATTTCAGTTAATTGCATATTTGCCTTCCTACTTCATTATGTAGCATCAGCCAGTCACAAAATGCATATGTATATTCTGTGTGCTCTTGCTTGGTATAAGCTGGTGTCTCAGAAAGTAAGCCTATAAAAAGATTGTGCATATTTTAGATAATATAAGTAAATGGGGAAAGCTGCTTAAAAGTACACTATCTATTGAGTCATGAGTTTAATTTTGACTTCCTTTAACAGACTAGAACCCCCCATGCCATCTGATATCCCTATAGTATTTTTACAGTTCTTATCTATTGATGTAGTCTTTTTAAAACAAATAATTGTTCTTCATGCAAACCCCTTCAGTGTATTTGAGTCTTCTGCATTCATTGTAATAGTGACCGCTTTAATTTTTTTTTTTTTTTTTTTTTTCTCACCAGGTGCGACGTTGGGTCACAAACCGTTCAGGGCTACATATATTTGGACTAGTATCATCCATGCTCTTCATACACAGGTGGAGGTGAAGAAAAGGAGGCTTCACCTGAAGTCTCACCATGACTGTTTTGTTGGTTCTGAGGCTGTGGACGTTGTGTTTGCCCACTTGGTGCAGCACAAATACTTTGGGGACAATGACATTCCACGATCCAAAGTGGTGCGTGTGTGCCAAGCCCTGATGGACTGCAAAGTGTTTGAGCCAGTGGTGACTTGTTATGTTTTTGGAAAAGAGAAGAAACGTTCCTCTTTTGAGGATAGTAGCTGTAGCCTGTACAGGTTTTCAAATAGCCACTCTGTTGGTCGAGTAGAGAATGGAAATGGACGTTGTTCTCCGCAGGTCTGTGCCAGGTCAGTGTCTCCATTATACATCTGGTTTAAGTTTTGGGTTAATGGTACGTAAAAATGGTAAGATCATGACAGATATTTACAGTGCTCTCCCCAGGACCTTTTTTTAATGGGTGCACCACCTGGCTAAATTTACTGACCACCTGTCTAAAATGTTTAGCAAATATTAATGTAAAATGTTTTATAGCACAAATTAAATTCTCAGTAAATTATGCAATTATTTGTGTGCTTTGGCTAGCAGAAAAGTGACCGTATAATGCTGATCCCACCTGGCCACTTCAGAATATAGATATGAGGAGACCGCACACCCTAGTATAGCAATCCACAGAGTGAGCTTACCATGCCCATAACACTTGAAGAAAAGCAAATCCTCCAGCTGCTTGTAACTTTTAAAATACTTAATTTTTTTTCACAGCAGTGAATGTTTCGGGCTTACACTTAGCCCTTACTCATGCTGGTAAATTTATCTGTGGACAACGGTTATACATTCACTTAGACTGTAAGCTCCTGCCATCACTGACAGTAGACTCACTTAAGACCTAAGAATTATCCATGAGCAAGCTCATATCTCATTTTAAATTTCCACGCAGACACTTTCCTTTTAGTTTATTCTGCTTCAATCTTGCTACTTATTCGCTGTGAAGCCAAGTAACTCTGCTCATGCTATGCTTGCGTGTGTACATATCTGCAGGGGATATGAATTCTTTCCTACATGTTGGTCCCAACATTGATGAAACCTGTAATCTAAATCAATAGTATATTGTCTGTTTCCGGTTCTGGCAGTTCTTCTAGTCTTTTGAGGCCTTGGGGGTTTTAATATAAACACTAGTGTTTGTAAACTAGGTTCTAATTCTCAGTTTCACACTAGGCAAATGCTACCATTTATGAATGTTATAAATTGCAGGTTGTCTGTTTTTTAAGAATGAAGAGGCAACTAAATTATAATGGTGATAGGTGAGCTTTAATTAGCTGAGCTTTTTTATATCTATCTATTCTATTCTAATCTATCTATTCTAATCTAGCCTGTTGAGGGTACAAATGCTGCTTCAAAAAAAAAGTGCGTTCTGCTTTTAGTAAGTGAGCCGGGCATGTTTTTGTTAACTTCCAAATAAACCTTTTTTAATTTAAACTTCATGTAAAACCTTTTTTTTAACTTATTAAATAGTGCTTTATGTCCATTTTAACTGTGTGTATAAAGATATTGCTTTAAATTAAATCTAAAGGGTGCAAATTTGTTATTGGCTAAATCATTACAGCTCAGGTAAATGAGACCCCTTGTTTGTAAGCAGAGAGAATGCAAGGTCTCCTGTCCCTAGAAGATATGGGTGATCTTTGTACAAACTGCAATTACCTGCAGAAGATAAACTGTTTGACTTGAGGGGGGGGGGGTAGCAATATTGTAGCCTTTATCTTCCCCCTCACCCTCCTTAGTATGACCCTCAGGGAGCTAGCTGAGCACATCTCACGAGCCAGTGACAAGAAGCATATCTGTGTATCCATTAATTAACCAGCTCAATCCCTGCACTGCTGCTCCTGAGCATATGTGGATATTCTTTTCAGCAAGGGATTCCGAGAGAACAAAGTAAACTTTATATATAAATAAATGGGAAAACTCAGTTAAAATTTGAACATTTTTAAAGTTTAATTGTGATGTTGCCTTTTAAAATATTTGACTTCAAGTTTTTAATACTCTCCCTTACAGCTACAATAGGCACCTGGCATTAACAAATGTGGTGTTTTAACATCGGGGCTCAGAGTCCCCGTTTTCCTCTGATCTTCTTAATTTAATTTTTACTTTATGCTTTTTCTTTTTTCAGATAAAACGTGCAATTTTTTTTATAAACTTTTTTTTAATTTGCTTCTATTTAATTTTGCTTTGTACTCTTGACATCCTTTTGTTCTAAAATCATACCTAGGTAGGCTCATGAGTTAGCTAGTGATTGTTGCCTAAACCTATATGCCTCATTGGCTTACACAATGACTTTAGCTAGCTCCCATTGTCTTTTGCAGCTCCTCCAACAAATGACACAAACAGAATGAAGTAAATGTGACAATATAAGAAATTTCAAAAATTTTATATCCTATCAGTCATTAAATAAACACATTTAGGGTTTCATCTATGTATTAAATATTGTAGGTATCTACATTTTGAAGAGCTGGGTGAGTGTAAAAATGGCATACTGTGGTTTTTTGGTGTGTGTATTTTTACTTCCATTATTTGTTTAGTCTCTTTATTTGCACACTTTCTGAGGCACCAGCTACTATAAAATATCTGCAAAAGTTCAGTATATACATGAGTCTGTGATTGGTGGTTGTCGCATGATACTGGGGCTAGTAAAATGTCTCCCCTTGCATTTTAATGAGCAGTAGATTTTTTTTTTTTTTATTTTTTTTTTTAAAAGTGCTATTGCATTCTCTTTATTGTGTACTAGTTGATTGTGCACTGCTACCGTTTAACCAGTTAAATTCTATTTGTACAAAAAAAATGGTAAGCCACATCAAAAGAAGAGATCCACGTATGAGGGAAGTCGGTAATGAAGTTTATTGAATATGGTATACAAACTTACAGGGCTGCACAGGCTAACAAGCAAACTATAGCCTACGCGTTTCGTTCCGTAAGGTACTTCGTCAGGTATAGGTTACTTCCTCTACAGGCAGTCTTAAATAGCCAGCAAATTACTTTGATACACATTGATGCAGCTTTTTTAAACAGCCTCCAATATTAACAGAGCTACTTTATATGATTTGGTTGATTCTTCTACAAAAAAAAATGGTATTGGCTTGAGAATTTTCCCTTCACATTCTGCTTAGAAGCAAGTAACTGGATACTGCACTGTTTTATAGGAAATCTGGTTACTCATTTACTTTTAAAGTGATGGTAAATCCTAGCGTTTTTGAAACGCTAGGATTTACCATTGGAACAAATGCAGGGGGCATTGATGAAGTATAAAATACTTCATGCTGAAAGCACCTTTATTTGTTCCAAGCGATCGCTGCACTGAGCTGCTAAGGCAGGACGCCATCTTCGCTATTTGGCTCAGAGGTGACATGTCCACCTCTTAGCCAATAGCCGTGTGGGAAATCCAGATTTGCCATCACTTTAATATTGCATAAAATAAATGTACCTTTTATGTTTGTTGCCCCTGGAGGTGAAGCAAATAAACTTTTCAGCCTTGGACTATTACCTAAGGCTCTGTTTTGATTTTATTTCATGAGGTGACACCTACGCAGGATGTCCTTTTAATTTAGCAGTGGCCCTAATCTTTGCCTGTAGAATCAATTAAAAAAATTCCCTATACATGAAGCAACTCTGCCCTACAGGAAGTGTTCTAAACTTTATTATAATGTAGATTCATAAACCAACTAGTCTACTAGTATGATCCTTGCAAACTATGATAGTTACTAGAAGTAATTTAAAGGATGAAACTGGTTGTAAGCACCAGGCACATGGTTAGGCCATTACTTGTGCTGGGAATTTTTTGACATCGTTGCTCTTCTCAGGGGACCACAGATCAGGTGCTAACAATCTGGAAACTGGTATTGGAGGATATCGATAATTGTGGGAGCACATAATACCATTAGAACCAGCAAAGTACTTACTGTGCACATGTAAGAATCTAAAAGGGGGTGTCAATTTAAAGGGACATGAAACCCAATTTCCCCCCCCCCCCCCACGATTTAGATGGAACATTCAACTTTACAATTTTTGCTCCTTTAATTCTCTTTTTGTATCCTTTGTCTTAAAGTATATCTAGGTAGGCTCAGAGGCTGGGAGCTAGCTGCTTATTGGTGGCTGCACGTTTGTGCATCATTTCATTGGCTTACTGATGTGTTCAGCTAGCTCCCAGTAGTTCCTTGCTGTTCCTTCAAGCAAGAGAAAACCAATAGAATAAAGCAACATTGAAAACCACTTTCCAATTTGCTTCTATTATCAAACGGCTGCTATATCTGAATCATGAAAGAAATGTTGGGTTTCATGTCCTCTTTAAAGGGACACTGAACCCAAATTTTTTCTTTTATGATACAGAGAGTCTGCAATTTTAAGCAACTTTCTAATTTACTCCTATTAGCAAATTGTCATCATTCTCTTGGTATCTTTATTTGAAAAGCAAGAATGTAAGTTTAGATGCCAGCCCATTTTTGGTGAACAACCTGGGTTCTTGCTGTTTGGTGGATAAATTCACCCACCAATAAACAAGTGCTGTCCAGTGTACTGAACCAAAAAATAGCTTAGATGCCTTTTTATAAATAAAGATAGCAAGAGAACAAAGAATATTTGAAAATAGGAGTAAATTAGGAAGTCGCTTAAAATTGCATGCTTAACCCCTTAATGACACACGACGTACAGGGTATGTCACACACAAACTGGTCTTTAAAGACCAACTACGTACCCTGTACGTCAGGGATTTAAAGCGGCTGGAATCGATCCTGATTGCTTCCAGCCGCTTTCAAGGTATTGCTGTGATTCCTTGATATTGAGGCATCACTGCAATACCTTTTTTTCCAAGACTGATGCAGAGAGCGATGGTGCCGATTGTTAGTTTGTGGGAGCAGCTACGGGGAGGCGGGTGGGCGGCCCATTGCTACCCAGCATCCGGTTCCTGTATGTGCAATGTACACGCCGGGAGTGTGCAGGGGGTGCGTGTGCAGCAACCACTACCACCAATGTAATTGAATGGGAAGGAGGGAGAGGGGAAAAATTAGGATCTGGGAGAGAGGGGGGGGCAGCTACACTACAGAAAAATGTAAATTGTTGTTCCAAGATTTTTTTTTTCTTGAGGCAAACTGGTTACTGACAGCTGCCACTACCAAAAGTTGGCAGCAAATAGGTAGGGGGGGGGGGGGGGTTAGAGACCTGTTTGGGGGGGGGGATCAGGGAGGTGGGGGGGTCGTCATCACAGCTGAACAGATAATTATTGTTATTGTCAGGTGGGAGGCTGATCTCTGCACTAAAGCTAAAATAACCCTGTCACTGCTGGGCATAATACAAGTGTGGTATGCAGTGGCATTTAGCGGCCTTCTAATTACCAAAAAGTAATGCCATAACTGTCTGCTATTTCTGAACAAAGGGGATCTCAGAGAAGCATTTACAACCATTTGTGCCATAATTTCACAAGTTATAAATTTGTGTGAAAAAGTGAACGATTTGTTTTCATTTGGCGGTGAAATGGTGGCATGAAATATACCAAAGTGGGCCTAGATCAATACTTTGGGTTGTCTACTAAAATAAAATATATACATGTCAAGGGCTATTCAGGGATTCCTGACAGATATCTGTGTTACAATGTAACTGCTATTTCCAAACCATTCCCCCCCCCAAAAAAATTTTTTAGCTAAAGTGCTACTTGTAATTATTGCCCTATAACTTGCAAAGAACATGTAAGTATTGGGTATTTCTAAACTCGGGACACAATTTAGAAACTAATTAGCATGGGTGTTTTTTGGTGGTTGTAGATGTAACAGATTTGGGGGGTCAAAGTTAGAAAAAGTGTGGGGGGGTTGCGCCCCCTTTTTTTCCCTATCATATTTTATAATAAAAAAAAATGATGGTAAATTATAAGATGATGAAAATGGTATCTTTAGAAAGTCTAGTTTATGGCAAGAAAAACGTGTGTGTGGGTACAGTAAATGAGAGAGAGGAAAAATACAGCTAAACACAAACCCAGCAGAAATGTAAAAATATCCTTAAAGGGACAGTCAAGTATAAATTAAACTTTCATTATTCAGATAGGACTTTTAATTTTAATCAACTTTCCAATTTACTTTTATCATCAAATTTGCTTTTTTCTCTTGGTATTCTTAGTTTAAACTAAACATAGGTAAGCTCATATGCTGATTTCTAAGCCTTTGAGGGCTGCCTCTTATCACATGCTTTTTAAATTCCTTTTCAACACAGAGACAAAGTACACGTGGGCCATATAGATAACACTGTGTTCAGACACAGAGGGTTATTTAAAGGGACAGTTTACTCAAAAATTTTCTCCCCTTTAATTTGTTCCCAATGATCCACTTTACCTGCTGGAGTGTATTAAATTGTTTACAAGTAGATCCTTTACCCTTATATTGGCATTTGAAATAGTTGATTTAGCATGTGGTATCCCCACCTATTCTGAAAGTTTGTGGCCGCAGGTCCCAGCTATAGATAAGCTTTGTAAACACAGCCAGCAGAGGAAATTATACTCCCAGTGGGATATAGCAGAGATAAGGTAATATAATGTTGATTTTCCATTGTTCTCTCCAAGTACTGGTGATTGTTTTATGGACAGATATAAGATTAAGAAACATGTTTATGTACACAATGTGATACAGTAATGAGATCTGATTATACCTTCAAATCACAAAATCAGAGCTTTAATATTCACAAATAAACCTTAAAAAGCTAATTTTCATAATTTTTTTTTTTTTTTTTTTTTTACTCAGCAGATGGTAAAAAAAGCAATTGTAAACACATTAAGGTAAAACTATTTTACAGTATACTGTCCCTTTAAGATCTAGCACAAAACAATGCTAAATGCAAGACAATAGAAAATAACAAGTCAGTCATGTGATCAGGAGGCTGGAAGAAGGTTCCTAGATAAAAGGTAATCACAGAGGTAAAAAGTATATTAATATATCTGTTGGTTTTGCAAAACTGGGGAATGGGTAATAAAGGGATTATCTATCTTTTAAAACAATAACAGTTCTATGGTAGACTGTCCCTTTAAAGGTACACTGAACACAAATTTTTACTTTGGTGATTCAGAGCATGCAATTTTAAGCAACTTTCTAATTTTACTCCTATTTGTCTTGGTTTTCTGGTTATCTTTATTTGAAAAAGAAACATTTAAACTTACATTCTTGTATTTCAAATAAAGATAACAGTATTTTGAAAAATTGGAGTAAATTAGTAAGTTGCTTTAAATTGCATACTTTATCTGAATCACGAAAGGAAAAATCTGGGTTCAGTGTCTTAAACTATTTATTTATTTTTTTTAAAGTTCTTACCCACCCCCAATATTTAACTAACTTTAAAAAATGCATCCACACATTATCAGGCTAAGCTTTCCTTTTGAATACATTATTTTAGGAACAATGGTGCACTAATGTGTATGTGTTAACACATTGAGCATCTAGCCCATTTCAGTATATATTATGTTAACGGGACAAACTCATACTTTCACACACATTCTAGAAACTTTCAATAATAAAAATGTATTCTTTCATGTAATTAGCAAGAGTCCATGAGCTAGTGACGTATGGGATATACATTCCTACCAGGAGGGGCAAAGTTTCCCAAACCTTAAAATGCCTATAAATACACCCCTCACCACACCCACAATTCAGTTTTACAAACTTTGCCTCCTATGGAGGTGGTGAAGTAAGTTTGTGCTAGATTCTACGTTGATATGCGCTCCGCAGCAAGTTGGAGCCCGGTTTTCCTCTCAGCGTGCAGTGAATGTCAGAGGGATGTGAGGAGAGTATTGCCTATTTGAATGCAATGATCTCCTTCTACGGGGTCTATTTCATAGGTTCTCTGTTATCGGTCGTAGAGATTCATCTCTTACCTCCCTTTTCAGATCGACGATATACTCATATATATATATATATATATATATATATATATATATATATATATATATATATATATATATATATATATATATATATATATATATATATATATATATATATATATATATATATATATATATATATATATATATATATATATATCATTACCTCTGCTGATTTTCGTTTCAGTACTGGTTTGGCTTTCTACAAACATGTAGATGAGTGTCCTGGGGTAAGTAAATCTTTTTTTCTGTGACACTCTAAGCTATGGTTGGGCACTTTTATATAAAGTTCTAAATATATGTATTCAAACATTTATTTGCCTTGACTCAGGATGTTCAACATTCCTTATTTTCAGACAGTCAGTTTCATACTTGGGTTAAATGCAATCATTTTTTCTTACCTTAAAAAATTTGACTCTTTTTCCCTGTGGGCTGTTAGGCTCGCGGGGGCTGAAAATGCTTCATTTTATTGCGTCATTCTTGGCGCGGACTTTTTTGGCGCAAATTTTTTTTTCTGTTTCCGGCGTCATACGTGTCGCCGGAAGTTGCGTCATTTTTTGACTTTTTTTGCGTCAAAAGCGTCGGCGTTCCGGATGTGGCGTCATTTTTGGCGCCAAAAGCATTTAGGCGCCAAATAATGTGGGCGTTATTTAAGTCTCATTATTTATTGCTTCTGGTTGCTAGAAGCTTGTTCTCTGGCATTTTTTTCCCATTCCTGAAACTGTGATTTAAGGAATTTGATCAATTTTGCTTTATATGTTTTTTCTTTTACATATTGCAAGATGTTCAACGTTGTAACTGAGTCAGAAGATACTTCAGGAAAATCGCTGCCCAGTGCTGGAGCTACCAAGCTAAGTGTATCTGCTATAAACTTTTGGTATCTGTTTCTCCAGCTGTTGTTTGTATTGCATGTCATGACAAACTTATTAATGCAGATAAAATTTCCTTTAGTACTGTTACATTACCTGTTGCTGTTCCGTCAACATCTAATTTTCAGAGTGTTCCTGATAACATAAGAGATTTTATTTTTTAAATCCATTAAGAAGGCTATGTCTGTTATTTCTCCTTCTGGTATACATAAAAGTCTTTTAAAACTTCTCTTTTTTGCAGATGAATTTTTAAATGAACATCATCATTCTGATACTGATAATGGTTCTTCTGGTTCAGAGGTTTCTGTCTCAGAGGTTGATGCTGATAAATCTTTGTATTTGTTCAAGATGGAATTTATTCGTTCTTTACTTAAAGAAGTATTAATTGCATTAGAAATAGAGGATTCAGTCCTCTTGATACTAAATCTAAACGTTTAAATAAGGTTTTTAAATCTCCTGTAGTTATTCCAGAAGTATTTTCTCTCCCTGATGCTATTTCTGAAGTAATTTCCAGGGAATGGAATAATTTGGGTAATTCATTTACTCCTTCTAAACGTTTAAGCAATTATATCCTGTGCCATCTGACAGATTAGAGTTTTGGGACAAAATCTCTAAGGTTAATGGGGCTGTCTCTACTCCTGCTAAACGTACTACTATTCCTATGGCAGATAGTACTTCATTTAAGGATCCTTTAGATAAGAAAATTGTATCCTTTCTAAGAAAAGCTTACTTATGTTCAGGTAATCTTCTTAGACCTGCTATATTTTTAGCGGATGTTGCTGAAGCTTTAGCGCAACAAATAACAGATCATAATTTTATAGCATTATTATTATTCTATAACATGCTAATAATTTTATTTGTGATACCATCTTTTGATATCATTAGAGTTGATGTCAGGTATGTCTCTAGCTATTTTAGCTAGAAAAGCTTTATGGCTTAAAACTTTGCTATCCCTTTCTTTCCAGGGTAATAAATTATTCGATTTTCAGTTGGATTCTATTTTCTCAACTGTTACTGGAGGGAAGGGAACTTTTTTACCAAAGGATAAAAAATCTAAGGTAAATTTAGGTCTAATAATCATTTTCGTTCCTTTCCTCACAACAAGGAACAAAAGCCTGGTCCTTCATCCTCAGGAGCGGTATCAGTTTGGAAACCTTTTCCAGTTTGGAATATATCCAAGCCTTATAGAAACCTATAGCCAGCTCCTAAATACCCATGAAGGTGCGGCCCTCATTCCAGCTCAGCTGGTATGGGGCAGTTTATGTTTTCTTCAAGAAAATTTGGATCAATTCCGTTCACAATCTCTGGTTTCAGAACATTGTTTCAGAAAGGTACAGAATTGGCTTCAAGTTAAGGCCTCCTGCAAAGAGATTTTTTTTCTTTCCCGTGTCCCAGTAAACACAGCAAAGAATCAGCATTTCTGAAATGTGTTTCAGATCTAGAGTTGGCTGGAGTAATTATGCCAGTTCCAGTTCTGGAACAGGGGCTGGGGTTTTATTCTATCTCTTCATTGTACCAAAGAAGGTTAATTCCTTCAGACCAGTTCCGGATCTATCTATATTGAATCGTTATGTAAGGATACCAACATTCAAGATGGTAACTGTAGGACTATCCTGCCTTTTGTTTAGCAAGGGCATTATATGTCTACAATAGATTTACAGGATGTATATCTGCATATTCCGATTCATCCAGATCACTTTTAGTTTCTGAGATTCTCTTTTTAGACAAGCATTACCAGTTTTTGTGCTCTACCGTTTGGCCTAGCGTCAGCTCCAAGAATTTTTTTCAAAGGTTCTCGGTGCCCTTCTGTCTGTAATCAGAGAACAGGGTTTTGGTATTTCCTTATTTGGACGATATCTTGGTACTTGCTCAGTCTTCACATTTTCGCAGAATCTCATACGAATCGACTTGTGTTGTTTCTTCAAGATCATGGTTGGAGGATCAATTTACCATTCAGTTTATTGTTTCCTCAGACAAGGGTAACCTTTTTAGGTTTCCAGATAGATTCAGTGTCTATGACTTTGTCCTTGTCAGATAAGAGAAATTTAACATTGATATCAGCTTGTCAAAACCTTCAGTCACAATCATTCCCTTTGGTAGCCTTATGCATGGAAATTTTAGGTCTTAGGACTGCCGCATCAGATGCGATCTCCTTTGCTCGTTTTCACATGTGACCTCTTCAGCTCTGTATGCTGAACCAGTGGTGCAGGGATTACACAAAGATATCTCAATTAATATCTTTAAACCGATTATACGACACTCTCTGACATGGTGGACAGTTCACCATCGTTTAGTTCAGGGGGCTTCTTTGTTCTTCCGACCTGGACTATAATCTCAACAGATGCAAGTCTTAAAGGTTGGGGAGCTGTGTGGGGGTCTCTGACGGCACAAGGGGTTTGGGAATCTCAGGAGGTGAGATTACCGATCAATATTTTGAACTCTGTGCAATTTTCAGAGCTCTTCAGTCTTGGCCTCTTCTGAAGAGAGAGCTGTTCATTTGTTTTCAGATAGACAATGTCACAGCTGTGGCATACATCAATCATCAAGGAGGGACTCACAGTCCTCTGGCTATGAAAGAAGTATCTCGAATTTTGGTTGTGGAATCCAGCTCCTGTCTAATCTCTGCGGTTCATATCCCAGGTATAGACAATTGGGAAGCGGATTATCTCAGTCGCCAAACGTTGCATCCGGGCGAATGGTCTCTTCACCCAGAGGTATTTCTTCAGATTGTTCAAATGTGGGAACTCCCAGAAATAGATCTGATGGCTTCTCATCTAAACAAGAAACTTCCCTGGTATCTGTCCAGATCCCGGGATCCTCGGGCGGAAGCAGTGGATACATTATCACTTCCTTGGAAGTATCGTCCTGCCTATATCTTTCTGCCTCTAGTTCTTCTTCCAAGAGTATTTTCCAAGATTCTAAAGGAATGCTCGTTTGTCCTGCTATTAGCTCCAGCATGGCCTCACAGGTTTTGGTATGCGGATCTTGTCCGGATGGCCTCTTGCCAGTTGTGGACTCTTCCGTTAAGACCAGACTTTCTGTCGCAAGGTCCTTTTTTCCATCAGGATCTTAAATCCTTAAATTTTAAGGTATGGAGTTTGAACGCTTGATTCTTGGTCAAAGAAGGTTTCTCTGACTCTGTGATTAATACTATGTGATAGGCTCATAAATCTGTATCTAGAGAGATATATTATAGAGTCTGGAAGACTTATATTTCTTAGTGTCTTTCTCATCATTTTTTCTTGGCATTCTTTTTGAATACCGAGAATTTTTCCGTTTCTTCAGGATGGTTTAGATAAAGGTTTGTCCGCAAGTTCCTTGAAAGGATAAATCTCTGCTCTTTCTGTTCTTTTTTCACAGAAGGATTGCTAATCTTCCTGATATTTCATTGTTTTGTACAAGCTTTGGTTCGTATAAAACCTGTCATTAAGTCAATTTCTCCTCCTTGGAGTTTTGAACCCATGCATTCTTTGATCGTTATATTACTTTCTTGGAAAGTTTTGTTTCTTTTGGCCATCTCTTCTGCCAGAAGAGTCTCTGAATTATCTGCTCTTTCTTGTGAGTCTCCTTTTCTGATTTTTCATCAGGATGAGGCAGTGCTGCGAACTACTTTTGAATTTTTTTACCTAAGGTTGTGAATTCTAACAACCTTAGTAGAGAAATTGTGGTTCCTTCATTATGTCCTAATCCTATGAATTCTAAGGAGAAATCATTGCATTCTTTGGATGCTGTTAGAGCTTTGTATTATTATGTTTAAGCTACTAAGTCTTTCCGAAAGACTTCTAGTCTATTTGTCATCTTTTCCGGTTCTAGAAAAGGCCAGAAAGCTTCTGCCATTTCTTTGGCATCTTGGTTGAAATCTTTATTTCATCATGCCTATGTCGAGTCGGGTAAAATTCCGCCTCGAAGGATTACAGCTCATTCTACTAGGTAAGTTTCTACTTCCTGGGCTTTTAGGAATGAAGCTTCGATTGATCAGATTTGCAAAGCAGCAACTTGGTCCTCTTTGCATACATTTTCTAAATTCTACCATTTTGATGTGTTCTTCTTCTGAAGCAGTTTTTGGTAGAAAAGTACTTCAGGCAGTGGTTTCAGTTTGAATCTTCTGCTTATGTTTTTCATTAAACTTTATTTTGGGTGTGGATTATTTTCAGCAGGAATTGGCTGTCTTTATTTTATCCCTCCCTCTCTAGTGACTCTTGAGTGGAAAGATCCACATCTTGGGTAGTCATTATCCCATACGTCACTAGCTCATGGACTCTTGCTAATTACATGAAAGAAAACATAATTTATGTAAGAACTTACCTGATAAATTCATTTCTTTCATATTAGCAAGAGTCCATGAGGCCCGCCCTTTTTTGTGGTGGTTATGATTTTTGTATAAAGCACAATTATTCCAATTCCTTATTTTATATGCTTTCGCACTTTTTTCTTATCACCCCACTTCTTGGCTATTCGTTAAACTGAATTGTGGGTGTGGTGAGGGGTGTATTTATAGGCATTTTAAGGTTTGGGAAACTTTGCCCCTCCTGGTAGGAATGTATATCCCATACGTCACTAGCTCATGGACTCTTGCTAATATGAAAAATGAATTTATCAGGTAAGTTCTTACATAAATTATGTTGTTTTTTTTTTAAAAAAAAAAAAAAAAAAAATTATTAAAGGGACACTGAACCCATTTTTTTTTTTTTTTTCTTTTGTGATTCCGATAGAGCATGACATTTTTAAGCAACTTTCTAATTTACTCCTATTATCAAATTATCTTTATTCTCTTGGTATCTTTATTTGAAATGTAAGTTTAGATGCCGGCCCATTTTTTGGTGAAAAACCTGGGTTGTTCTTGCTGATTGGTGGATAAATTCATCCACCAATAAAAAAAGTGCTGTCAAGAGTTATGAACCAAAAACAAGCTTAGATGCCTTCTCTTTCAAATAAAGATAGCAAGAGAACGAAGAACAATTGATGATAGGAGTAAATTAGAAAGTTGCTTAACCCCTTAATGACCACAGCACTTTTCCATTTTCTGTCCGTTTGGGACCAAGGCTATTTTTACATTTCTGTGTTTGTGTTTAGCTGTAATTTTCCTCTTACTCATTTACTGTACCCACACATTATATACCGTTTTTCTCGCCATTAAATGGACTTTCTAAAGATACCATTACTTTCATCATATCTTATAATTTACTATAAAAAAATTATAAAGTATGAGGAAAAATTAAAAAAAAAAAAAACACTTTTTCTAACTTTGACCCCCAAAATCTGTTACACATCTACAACCACCAAAAAACACCTATGCTAAATAGTTTCTAAATTTTGTCCTGAGTTTAGAAATACCCAATGTTTACATGTTCTTTGCTTTTTTTGCAAGTTATAGGGCCATAAATACAAATAGCACTTTGCTATTTCCAAACCATTTTTTTTTTTTTTCAAAATTAGCGCTAGTTACATTAGAACACTGATATCTGTCAGGAATCACTGAATATCCATTGACATGTATATATTTTTTGTTAGAAGACATCCCAAAGTATTGATCTAGGCCCATTTTGGTATATTTCATGCCACCATTTCACTGCCAAATGCGATCAAATAAAAAAAAAATTGTTCACTTTTCACAAATTGTAAATAATTTCAGTGAGAAACCTAAAGTTTGTGAAACAAACAGCTTGTGCAATTATGGCACAAATGGTTGTAAATTCTTCTCTGGGATCCCCTTTGTTCAGAAATGGCAGACTTATATGGCTTTGGTGTTGCTTTTTGGTAATTAGAAGGCTGCTAAATGCCACTGCGCACCACGCGTGTATTATGCCCAGCAGTGAAGGGGTTAATTAGGGAGCATGTAGGGAGCTTTTTGGAGTAATTTTAGCTTTATTGTAGTGTACAACCCCAAGTATTGATCTAGGCCCATTTTGGTATATTTCATGCCACCATTTCACCGCCAAATGCGATCAAATTAAAAAAAAAACGTTAAATTTTTCACAATTTTAGGTTTCTCACTGAAATCATTTACAAACCGCTTGTGTAGTTATGGCACAAATGGTTGTAAATGCTTCTCTGGGATCCCCTTTGTTCAGAAATAGCAGACATATATGGCTTTGGCGTTGCTTTTTGGTATTTAGAAGGCCGCTAAATGCCGCTATGCATCACACGTGTATTATGGCTAGCATTGAAGGGGTTAAGTAGCTTGCAGGGTTAATATTAGATTTATTGTAGAGCTCAGCCTCCCACCTGAAACATCAGACCCCCTGATCCCTCCCTAACAGCTCTCTTCCCTCCCCCACAATTGTCCCCGCCATCTTAAGTACTGGCAGAAAGTCTGCCAGTACTAAAATAAAAGCTATATATTTTTTAAGCATATTTACATATGCTGCTGTGTACGATCCCCCGCTTAGCCCCCAACCTCACTGATCCCCCCCCCAAACAGCTCTATAACCCTCCCACTCTAACTTAATGGGCGCCATCTTGGGTACTGGCAGCTGTCTGCCAGTACCCAGTTTAGAAGAAAAAATGTTTTTGTTTTTAATTTTGTAAGCTTTTCTGTAGTGTAGCTTCCCCCCACCCCTCCACGATCTCTCTTTGTGCTTTTGCACAAACAAGATTAGGCCACTTATTACTTAAAAAAATTTCCGTAGTGTAGCGGTTCCCACCCGCTCCCGCCCCATGCACACGCCTGCCACCCTCCGTGCACGCCCCCCGACGGTCCCGCCCCCCCTTGACGTCACACAGCACACCGATGGCCGCCCACCCGCCTCCCAAGTCAGCTCCCACCCACCAACGATACCGGCCATCGATGTCCGGTGCAGAGAGGGCCACAGAGTGGCTCTCTCTGCATCGGATGGCCATGTAAGGTTATTGCAGGATGCCTCCATATCGAGGCATCACTGCAATAACCAGAAAGCAGCTGGAAGCGAGCAGGATCGCTTCCAGCTGCTTTCCACACCGAGGACGTGCAGGGTACGTCCTCAGGCGTTAACTGCCTTTTTTTTTTTTTTTTTTTTTTTTTGAGGACGTACCCTGCACGTCCTCGGTCATTAAGGGGTTAAAATTGCATGCTCTGTCTGAATCGCAAAATAAAAAAAATTGGGTTCAGTATCCCTATAACAAACCAGAAGTTTGTCTTTGCACACTGGATGGTTAAGGACCACAGGAACAATAGTTAGATGAAAATAGTTTTTCTCTTAATACATGGCTCAACAAACCCAGTAACAAGGTTGCCCCTGGCTCCTAGAATTTTACCTCTGATTTGTGGATCCCTGTCTTAAAGCATCTCCAATTACTTGTTATACCAGCTGCTGAGTGTAAAAAAAGCAGCTTATTTGTGTATATGAAATGGCTTCTTTAAAACCACAACTCATTATGTGATAAACTTGCAGGTAAAATCAGATCTCATTATCATCACTTTCTGTACACACATGCTTTATCTTATGTATGTCTATATACCAAAGCCCTATATTTAGAGAGAACAATGGAACATTTTATATTTTATTCCTCATCTCTCCTATACCCCACTCAGTGTCATTTCTTCTACTTGATGTGTTTACATAGCTTGTCAATAGCCTATACTTAAAAGGGAAAGTCTAGTCAAAATGTAATTAAACTTTCATGATTCAGGTAGGACAAACAACTTTCCAATTTACTTTTATAATCAAATTTGCTTTGTTTTCTTTTTTGAAAGACCTTGGAAGGCTCATATTCTAACGTCTAAGCCCTTGAAGGCCACCTCTTATTTGAATGCATATTACAGGTTTTTCACAGCTAGAGGGCATCGGTTCATGTGTGTCATATAGATAACATTGTGCTCACTCCTGTGGAGTTACTTATGAGAGTGCCCTGATTGGCTAAAATGCAAGTCTGTCAAACTGATATAAGGGGGCAGTCTGCAGAGGCTTTGATACAAAGTAATCAGAGGTAAAATGTTAAAGGGACACTGTACCCAAAAAAATTATTTCGTGATTCAGATTGAGCATGACATTTTAAGCAACTTTCTAATTTACTCCTATTATCAAATTTTCTTCATTCTCTTGGTATCTTTATTTGAAATGCAAGAATGTAAGTTTAGATGCCGGCCCATTTTTGGTGAACAGCCTGGGTTGTCTTGCTGATTGGTGGATAAATTCATCCACCAATAAAAAAGTGCTGTCCAGAGTACTGAAACCAAAAAAAAGCTTAGATGCCTTCTTTTTCAAATAATGATAGCAAGAGAACGAAGAAAAATTGATAATAGGAGTAAATTAGAAAGTTGCTTAAAATTGCATGCTCTTTCTGAATTACAAAAAAGAAAATTTGGGTACAGTGTCCCTTTAATATAAGTGTGGAACTGGGGAATGGGTAATAAAGAGGTTATCTGTTTTTAGACCATAAAAATTCTGGAGTAGACTGTCCCTTTTTAAACTTGCATGCTCTATCTGAATCATGAAAGATGCATTTTGGCTTTCATATCGCTTTAATCCACTTTTTAA
The DNA here is from genome assembly GCF_027579735.1 of Bombina bombina. Taxonomy (NCBI): domain Eukaryota; kingdom Metazoa; phylum Chordata; class Amphibia; order Anura; family Bombinatoridae; genus Bombina; species Bombina bombina. Next base: position 172,592,260 of record NC_069505.1, read on the forward strand.
TTTACTTATCTATTCTTGAAAAGCAGGGATGTATGCTTAGGAGCCTGCCCTATATGGCAGCAGATGTGCAAGAATGTTATTCATTTGCAAGAGCACTAGATGACCGCACTATTTCCTGCCATGTAGTGTCCAGATGCCTACCTAGGTACTGTGTCGCTTTAACACATCATGGGAACAATGCAAATTTGATAATCGAAGTAAATTGTTGCTGGTCTTTCTATGGGGATGACTTTCAATAGCTATTTTAGCAAGCCTGCAGGAGGCGGGGTCCAATAGTGTTCTTGTGGTAAGTCGTGGTTAAGGGGAGAAAAATGTAGGGTAAACTGTCCCTTCTAGTTTAAAAGAATGGACTTGTTAAGAAATATTGTTTCATTTGTATTTTAATATTTTTCTGTTATTACAAAATGCCTGTTACAAGCTGCCCTGCGCTTATAGTAACTGAGCATTCATTCATTTTTGTTAACATGGACAGACATGAACAGAATGTGGGATTCAATTCAGCCCCTCTTCAATCAAAAAGCTTAGAAGATCTTTGGGCCAACCTCAGTCTAACTCCTGCAGATCCAACACACATACCTGTTGCTTCAGATCTACCTCCTAAAGGTAAGTACCTGCATGAAACCCATTTTAGCAATATACATTCCATTGCAAGTGTGGGTTGTTGTATAAGGACTGTTGCACTTGACAAAAATAAAATCTAATTTCTAATCATGATTTTTGTTAAAGGTACAGTAAACACCTTGTGTTGCTATAGAATAACATTGGCCAATCTAAATGTTTTGGTATTTAAACAAATTAACATTTGCCTCATTTGGAGGAGCCAATCTGTGATTGAGTCTATAGTAAGTGGCAATCCTTGTCAGCTGTGAGGTGCATTGTTTTTGCATTTCTTATCTGCCAATCAGGGAAGTGTGTCTATAGAAGGGTTATTTGGCAAAAGTCCGCAGTGTAGTTTTTCAGTAGTGAGAATTTGAAAAAAAATGTATTGCTAAATTACACACAGGGTGCAAAAACGATAATATACATTGCAAAGTTGTTTTTGTTATCTAAAAAAATTCTGTTTACAGTCTTTAGAGGGATTCTATTGGTGCCTATCACTGTTTAGTGTTAGTTCAGGTGCTTTTGTTGCATGAACTGTAACCGGTTTTGTTTGGGTTCTACACACTGTTTCTTGGTGGGGCATTGACACAACTCAGCCATATAGTGTTCAGTGAATTAAAAATGGAATGTGTATGTTTAACTTATGGTTTTGTTTTTCTTGGAAAGCACTTTGTGTTCAGGCCCTGGTTTAGATGTAGGTTTTTCCTCTATACAATGTTTAGCACAGGCAAAGTGGGGGCTAATTGAGGAAATACCATACCCAACCTCTCCAAACTACAAAGTTCCACAATTCTATTTAAATTATTTATTAAAAAAATAGTTGTTCCCATAGGGACTGGAAAAAGTTTGTAAAGGCCGCTTTTTTTTTAATTTTATATTTTTTTTAACACTATTTGAGTCTCTAATTTCAGATTACAGTCGTGCACAAGCCCATTTACAAGTGGCCTCTGGCCATAGCATGGAAACCAGGTTTACCTGTTCCAGAGGTATTCATGGACCACTTGGTAATTGCTAAATTCTTTTAGCAATGAGGTGCTTGCATTTCTTAAAGAGGCAGTAAACACCTTGTAATTACAAGACAATTATGTTGTGTTGCTACAGAATAACATATCAGACAAGTCTTAATGTTTCCAAAACAAATTTTAAATGGACGTTAACCCCAATTTTTTTTTTTTCTTTCTTTCATGATTTAGAAAGATTGCAATTTTAAACAACTTTCTAATATACTTCTATTTATGTTGCTTCATTATCTTGATATCCTTTGCTGAAAAGCATATCTAGATAGGCGCTGATTGGCTCACCCATGTGCATTGCTATTTCATCAGCAAAGGATATTTAAAGAATGAAGCAAATTGGATAATATAGGTAAATTGGAATGTTTAAAAATTGTACTCTCTCCTTGAATCATGAGAATTTTTGTGTTTAGTGTCCCTTTTTAACATTCTATTTTTTTTTTATTTTTTTTTTTATTTTTTTTTTAACTGCAATTCTTTTCCAATTGTCAAACTGCACCCATCATTTGCCTTATTTGGAGGAGCTAACCAGTCATAAAGTTAGTATAAAGGGACTTGTTTCACAGTTATTTGATAAAGGGTGATGGCCTTAAAGTGACATGAAAAAAAATAAATATATATATATATATATATATATATATATATATATATATATATATATTAAATTGGAAAGTTGTTTAAAATTGCTCTGCTTTCTTGGTATCATTTGAAAGCATACCTAGGTAGGATCAGGAGCTGCTGATTGGTGGTTGCACATATAAGCCTCATGTTGGCTCACCCATGTGCATTGCTGTTCAACAAAGATTCCAAAGAAAATAAAGTAAATTGGAAAGTTGTGTTTTTTTTCTTTCTGAATCTTGAAAGTTTTCATGTCCCTTTAAGAAATCAGCATGGTGCATTTCAGTGTCTTGAGAGTTAGAAATTTATTATAACAGCTAAACTACATTAAAAGGGGCAAGATAAAGCATGAAAATTGCTAAATTGTTTCATTATCTATAACTGGCAGAATATGGCAGCCACCAGCTGCATTCGGCTATTTTTGTGTGTGGATTTCTTATTGGGAAGGTGCAACATGCTAAGATCTCTGCAAATTTAGATATAAGTGTGTTGCACTCTCTCACAAGAAGAAATTCGGTTCTGGTAATCAGAGGTAAAAAGTGTATCTGTGGAATGGGTAATAAGAGATAATTATCTTTATCTTTATCTATCTTTATCTATCTTTATCTATCTTTATCTATCTTTATCTATCTTTATCTATCTTTATCTATCTTTATCTATCTTTATCTATCTTTATCTATCTTTATCTATCTTTATCTATCTTTATCTATCTTTATCTATCTTTATCTATCTTTATCTATCTTTATCTATCTTTATCTATCTTTATCTATCTTTATCTATCTTTATCTATCTTTATCTATCTTTATCTATCTTTATCTATCTTTATCTATCTTTATCTATCTTTATCTATCTTTATCTATCTTTATCTATCTTTATCTATCTTTATCTATCTTTATCTATCTTTATCTATCTTTTCTCCCCTTTTTGTGTCATACAGACCCATCACCGTGTCTCTGAGGAGATGTGGTGGTTGCATGCTGGTGCACAGGACAGCCGCTGCTAACACAGTAATAACTTTCTCAAAGCTTTTTTGCCAATAGTAATGTATTGCAAAACAATGCTTCTATCCAACTAAAGTACATTTCAATTTAGACCATTTTCCTTTACTCATTTTATGGGTATTTTTTGAGTTGACAATCTCTTTAATTATAGTGTCCCTTTAGCTGTTAATTGTTAGAGCTTTTGTTAATTAAGAATGTGAAACGTTATAATTATTCACCCTGAGGCATAGTCTGTTGCCAGTTAAACAATTGCTTCATTGAAGAATACAGTTTAAACCATTGCCATTGTTGTGTGCATCACATGACCACAACATGAATTGGTTGCTTATGTTCATGCCTTGCTGATAAGTACTACTTTGCTTTAACAAGCATCACATTAAATGTTCATACTTTGCTGTTTTGTGCACTTCTTTGTATTTTAAACACATCATCTTACTCCTTTTCTAAATAAAGTTATTTAACTAAATGCATTCTCCAGCCTGCAGTACATCTTTATATATTAAAAAAAAAAAAAAAAAAAATATATATATATAGAAAAGCAACTTTGTTTTCTTGCAAAATAATCACTTACACATTCTCACTGTAGCTATTAGGCGTGTGCATTCGGATGATTTATGGTGGTCTGAGTGTGGATGCTTGTGACATTCGTGTCTTCTTGGATCTGGATTTATTCATGTAAAACTTCAATGTGCTAAGATCTGGATTTGCACACAGTTGCACTTTCACAAGAAAAAAATCCAGCTCCAAAAAGAGCTGAATGCTGTGAGTAGCTGCTTTCAGATCAGCATCATGAATGACCCAAATGCACAAGTATAGTAGCCAATGCCCTCAGGGGGGTAACTTCAGTTGTATTCTGCCTCTTCTGAGAATGGGCAAAATGGACTTTCTTTTGAATTCACTAAACTACTTTTTACTCTAGAAGATTTGACATGAAACTAGTTAAAGCTTCATGTAGAAACCCCAGCCCCCTTGTAGAGCTGTGGTGGGAAGTAATGGACACTGCACAAATTAAGTTTAAAAATAAAAAAAAAAATCTTTTAAAATGATGAATACATTTTGCAATGATTTCTATTAAGAATAACCCACTGCTTATTGTGTGTTATAACAATAATCCCTTTTAACCTCTGCTGATCAATCACTGCGTCATCTAGCAGGGTTCCTATAGGATGCACTCAAGCATCTCTTGGAGGCAGTGCTGTTTTTTGTCTTGAAACCCCAAACTCTTATTTTGTGATGCATATGGATCATGCAAGGTTAAGCAACTTTACAGTTTTACTACTTCTTTCATTTGCATTTTTCTCTTGGTATCCTTTGTTAAATTGCATACCTAGGTAGGCTCAGAAGCAGTAAGGCACTACTGGGTGCTAGCTGCTTATAGGCGTCTGTGCATATGTCTCGTCATTGGCTCACTTGATGTGTTCCCAGTAGTGCATTGCTGCTCCTTCAACAATGGATATCAATACAATGAAGCACATTTAATTGGTAAAGTAAATGGTGAAAGTTGTTCAAATTATGCTCTATCTGAATTCTGAAAGAAACATTTTGGGTTTCCTGTCACTTTTTTATGATGGTTATGAACAGCTGTTGGCACATGGCTTCCATTGGATTTCTCTGACCTATCTTGCACTTCACTTTGTTTCAGTGGTCAATGAAGTCTGGCAGGAACAGACAATCAGACGGCTTCTGCAGCTGGTGGACCTCCCCCTCCTGGACTCTCTTCTAGAAACTCCGCCAGGTGCAGCCCCCAGAACTCAGCCAGTGAATGAACAAGAATTAATTATAACCAGCAATTACCTGGACCGAGAGATCCTCAAGGCATTCAGTGACTCACAGTATGTGACCAGAGCCTGTTTCTGTAACTTATCCCCATGACAATGACTTGCTGTCTGTTTAGTCTCTAAAGCATTTGGCCTCCTCCTACCAAATCAGTGTCATTTTATTACCTTTTTATCCACTCACTAACCATTTTTGGTGCCTTTTTAAAGGGCAGCTTGTGCTAAAGGGACATTCTATTACAAGTGTATATAGCAGAACTGCTTTTAAGAGCCAAAGTGTTGTGTGAGCAGTAAGTTCCAGTTGCTGAAAGTGATGCATTTGTTTCCAATGTAGACTTTAATAGAATTTCCCATTTTAAATTCATATCATTAAATAGTTTAAATTTTTTTTTTTTTTTTTTTTTTTTTTTTTTAACACTCCCATATTTTTTTTTTCATTTGAAACCACAACCCTTTAAAATTGGTTGAGCTTAGAGGGAATTAGATCTCCTTTTACTATCACTTTCTGTATACGCATGTTGCTTTTATCTCTGTGTATTCCAATGCCCAATACTTAGAGATCAATTTAAAAAGCAATATTTGTCTCTCTTGCTGGCAATGGTTTTTATACCTCTCCCTCCCTCTTTTTTTTTTTTTTTTTTTTTCTTTCTGCTTTCTTTCTAATGGCAGGGAGAGTCCACAAATTAATTTGATACTGTTGGGCATACAACACCTGGCTGTTTATAAAACTTTTCTATAGTCAACACTTAAAGGGACATGAAACCCCCTCTTAATTTTTTTTTATTTCATGATTCAGATAGAGCATGCAACTTTTTTTTTTTTTTTTTTTTACAACTTTTTCCAGTTACTACTTTTGTCTAATTTAGTTTTGTTCTCTTGGTATCCCTTGTTGAATACCTAGGTAGGCTTTGGAGCTGCTGATTAGTGGCTCCACATATAGATGCCTCATGTTATTGGCTCACAAGCTCCCAGTTAGTGCATGGTTGCTTTTTCAACAATTAATACCAAGAGAATGAAGCAAAGTAAATTGGAAAGTTGTTTAAAATTGTATGCTCTATCTGAATCAACAAAGAGGGGGAAAAAATGGGTTTCATGTCCCTTAAAGGATTACTTTCTGTTATAATTTAAGATAAACAACTAACATATTAAAGTTAATAAACATTAATTAAAACCTACTGACTTATATTTTCTCCAAAACGAAGTTTCATAACGTTCTAAAAGTTATCTCTTTTATTCGGTAGAGATATGTTAATGAAATGCTATTGATAAAAAGCGTATTTGGGGTAGTTAGTAACAGGCATAGAAAATATTTACTTACAGTGGCCCTTTAAGTATAAACTTTCAGTATAGGTGTGTAGATACTACAGGCAAAATAAGCCGTTTCAAATGCTGAAGTTAAGGAGGTATTGGTAAACAAATTAATACATCTGGAAAAGACCTAGGAGCGCCTAACATAGGCAGAGGAAATGAAATTAACTAACTAAATTAGTTAATTTCATTAACTCTGCCTATGTTATTCGCTCCTAGGTCTTTTTTCCAGATTTATTTTTAGACTTATTTAAGGGTTGGCTATGTCCCCTTTTGCACCCAGGAGCTAGTAGGAACATTGTGTGAGCGCTGTGAGATACCACAGTATCAAAACAAATACACTCCAGCAAGTAAAATGGCTAATTAGGACCAAATTAAAGGATGGTAAAACCTAATCCCCTTTAAAGTATTGGATAACACTCAAAACTCTATTCCTGGCTCCTGGATTTTTGGATTCTTTTACAAATAACTGCTTTTTTTTTTTTTTTTTTTTTTTTTTTTTTTTTTCTCCAACCCCCCCCCCCCCCTCCTTAGGCAATGAACCCTATGCAAACCTAAAATGAAGAGTTGGTTATAGCATTTATTGACAGGCCCTGTATGAAATGTTATATATAAATGTAGTATTAGACATGTGTATTTGGATCCTTCCTTAAAGGGACAGTCAAGTATAAATTAAACTTTCATTATTCAGATAGGACTTTTAATTTTAATCGACTTTCCAATTTACTTTTATCATCAAATTTGCTTTTTTCTCTTGGTATTCTTAGTTTAAACTAAACATAGGTAGGCTCATGTGCTAATTTCTAAGCCTTTGAGGGCTGCCTCTATCACATGCTTTGTAAATCTCTTTTCAACACAAAGAGACAGAAAGTACACGTGGGCTATATAGATAACACTGTGTTCAGGCTCAAAGTTATTTAAGATCTAGCACAATACAATGCTAAATTTAAGACAATAGATAATTAACAGTCAGTCATGTGATCAGGGGGCTGGAAGAAGGTTCCTAGATACAAGGTAATCACAAAGGTAAAAAGTACATTAATATAACTGTGTTGGTTATGCAAAACTGGGGAATGAGTAATAAAGGGATTATCTATCTTTTAAAACTAACAATTCTATGGTTGACTGTCACTTTAAGATCTGTATGCACAGTTCGGCTCTTCAGGCCCGGATTGATTCTTGTGCAAGATCACTACATTAAGATCTGAATTTGCACGTATCTTAACAAGGTGATCTTGCACAATAATCAATCTCGTATCCGGCTCCAAAAAGATCTGAATTGCGCATACGTCTGCATTCGGATCCTAAGGAAGGATTCAAACGCACATTTCTAAATAGTATTACTGCTTTTTGAGAAATTATCTGTCAGTATCCCTATACTTAAATCACTGACTCCTTGAAGTTGGGTCCTAATTCTAAAAAAAAAAAAAAAAAAAAAAAAAAAAATACCCTGATCTGTGCTCATTCATTCATTACTCCATTTGCAGCAAAAAGTGTTCTTCTCCTATATTGACTGACTACTGTATTTGGTTGGATATATTGTCCTTTGCTATTTTCTACGAAATTGCTTTACTCTTTACTTCAGATGCTGGAATGAATGTTCTGATTATAATTTATAACATATTTACGAGCTATAATTTTCACCCCTAATGACTGAAGTCCTCTTCTGGTTGGTGGTTTGTCTGTACAAGATCAGTGATTTTGAGTAGTGGCTCATGATTGTGTGATTGCAATTCCAGTAAAGAACAAAAAAGGTTAGATAACTGACAGTGAAGCGTTGCCCTTGTGTGGGTCACAACTAGTCTCTCCAGCAACTGAATAACTGACCCATTGAATATGGCTGTTTTCATTGTTATATATGCACAGAAACTCTGAATTCCTCCCCCTGCACAGATTTTATGTGGGTTGTAGTTTATTCATAACAGAAGCCTTGTTTCTTACCTTCTGTGCATTTACAGGTCAGATGAGTGGGTTTCTGCTGCTGTGGACTGCTTGGAATTTTTGCCAGACACAATGGTGGTAGATGTGAGTAGAAATCTTCCAGAGCAGCGGGATAAAGATGGCAAGTGGAAACTGCTTCTCTTTGAGACCATTGGCAGATATTATAACCAGGTCAGGGAACCTCTGGTTACAAACCACTTCTTTGACATTCATTCAGGCATAGCTGAACTACTAGGTAAGAGAATGAACTTGGGGAGTTTTTCTGCAGAGCAAGTTTACATGGTTTTTATAAATTATGTGCGTATCTTAAAGGGACATTATAGAAATAAGACTTTCTTATGAAAGTGTAACATAAAAACAGGCCCCCCCCAATCAAAGTGACGTAAATATGAAACTAATTAAACTGTATTCATTGTGTGATTCCTACTAAGGCTGACTGATATATGCTTATACTTATCTGTCAGTGAGTATGTAACTGATGGTGCTAATTTTAGTTTCAGCTTAAAGGGTCAGGCCAAAAATCAAACTGTATATGATCTAATTTTATTAACGTACTGCATAGGACCAGCAGTGCTCTGATCCAATCAACAGCAACAGTGGCATGACGATACTTATAACATTTGAAGGGGGTTAAACACAGAACATTTGTAATTATGGCACTGTTGCTTACAGGTAACATATTACAACATTTTCTTTTTGTCCCTTTTTAAAAAAGCAAGATGTTAACGTGGTGCTTTAAAGGGACGCTGAACCCAAACATTTTCTTTCGTGATTTGGATAGAGCATGACATTTTTAGCAACTTTCTAATTTACTCCTATTAAATTTTCTTTATTCTCTTGGTATCTTTATTTGAAATGCAAGAATGTAAGTTCAGATGCCGGCCCATTTCTGGTGAACAACCTGGGTTGTCCTTACTGATTGGTGGATAAATTCATCCACCAATAAAAAAGAGCTATAATTCTGAACCAAGAAAAAAGCTTAGATGCCTTCTTTTTCAAGTAAAGATAGCAAGAGAACAAAGAGAAATTGATAATAGGAGTAAATTAGAAAGTTTCTTAAAATTACATGCTCTATCTGAATCACAAAATAATTTTTTTGGGTTCAGTGCCCCTTTAAGTCACTGTTTTCAAACCTGTCCTCAGACCCCCAACAGGTCAGATTTTCAGGATCACCTTGGGTGAGAGCAGGTAAAATAACCATCTTTACTAAACAGCTAATTATTTCACCTTTACTCCAGTTCAGAAATCCTTAAAATCTAGCTGGTTAGGGAGGCCCAAGGATAGGTTTGAAAACCAGTGCTTTAAGATAATTTCCCGTAACTTTCTTATTAAGCCATTAATCAGACTTGGGAGTAAGCTCTGTGTGTAACATAGTAATGTTACCTGAATTTAACTAAACAGTATAAAAATCCTTATACAAATATTTGGCCTGATAGTTGAGCCCCTGTTTAAAGGGACAGTCTACCATAGAATTGTTGTTGTTTTAAAAGATAGATAATCCCTTTTATTACCCATTCCCCAGTTTTGCATAACCAACACAGTTATATTAATGTACTTTTTACCTCTGTGATTACCTTGTATCTAGGAACCTTCTTCCAGCCTCCTGATCACATGACTGTTATCTATTGTCTTAAATTTAGCATTGTGTTGTGCTAAATCTTAAATAACCCCCTGTGCCTGAACAGTGTTATCTATATAGCCCACATGTACTTTCTGTCTCTTTGTGTTGAAAAGAGATTATTAAAGCATGTGATAAGAGGCAGCCCTCAAAGGCTTAGAAATTGGCATATGAGCCTACCTATGTTTAGTTTAAACAAAGAATACCAAGAGAAAAAAGCAAATTTTATGATAAAAGTAAATTGGAACGTTGATTAAAATTAAAAGTCCTATCTGAATAATGAAAGTTTAGTTTATACTAGACTGTCCCTTTTAATTGTAGAAAACTTAGTTGCCAAACTTCATAGCCTGATTTTTGTGAGTGTCTGTAGTTGGTAGACTATATTGTAACATTATGTGACCAATTATTTGTATGGTGACGTATGTACCTATGTATATGTAAGGGGTGTGCGACTTAATTTTCCAACTCACCTCTATTCTTTTTAAACCTATAGCCATGTTATGAGTGTGGTAGCCCATTCAAAACTTTTAAAACTATACTTCCTGCTCATGTTACAGCTCTGAGAACTGTACTTTGCACGGAGCGCAACCCAGGACACAAGCTATGTAAATAAACGACTGGAAATGTCACATGTATGATAAGGAATTAAACATGTCACACAGTGAGTTTGTTGTTAGTTCAAAGCTGACATTAGCCTTGAGCAAAAGTGATTAGTATTATATATATATATATATATATATATATATATATATATATATATATATATATATATATATATATATATATATATATATATATGTATGTGCACACACCTTTTTTGTGTTTGCGTTAGTCACAATGTATTAAACGGTGTAGCTAAGCCATTTAAAGGGACATTTTAAACATTCTTGTGTGTATTTAAATGCATTAAAAAAAAAAAGCGCTTTCTGCCCTGCTCCCTAGAAAGGGCCATAAACAAGATCTACAGATCTCATAATGCTGCAAATGGCATAAACCAGCTGTTTGATTTAAACCACTTGCACATTACAGGGTGGTATGTTAGGAAGCACGATTTGTGTATATAAAAGCAAGAGGTGTTTTATTGAGTGGTGTGTTTTTTTTGTTTTTGTTTTTTTTTAAATAAAGGGACAAGAAACCCAAAATTTATCTTCCATGATTTGGATAAAACCTACAATTTTTAAAAACCTATCAAATGTGCTTCATTCTCTTGGTATCCTTTGTTGAAGGAGCAACAATACACATTAGGTGAGCCATTGAAAAGAGGCATATGTGCAGAAACCAATCAGCAGCTAGCACAGAGTAGTGCATTGGTGCTCTTGAGCCTACCTAGGTTTAAACAAAAAACACATAGCGCAACCCACTCTGAACGTAAAACTGTTTAATGTGAATTACAACTAGTAAACAGACAGACAAGCCTGTTTCGTTCTTTTTAGAACTCATTTAGTACTAAATGAGTTCTGTCTGTTTACTAGTTGTAATTCACATTAAACAGTTTTACGTTCAGAGTGGGTTGCGCTATGTGTTCTTTTTGTTTTCACATTCTATTCCTTGGGAGCAGGAACACAGTTCATTGCACCCTCCCATCTACCTTTCTTCTCAACGCTAAAATTTCTCTCTGGGAAGTATTGTTTTACTTATTGAAATATAATTGTATGTCATGTTTTAGGTATTGTGTTAAACCTGCTCTTTTAAAGTTTCATGTTCTAAAGGTTCAGGCCTGTTAGATTCTAATTATATTACATAGAAGCTTTTAGTAGAGACTGAAAAAAAAATATATATATTTTCAGCACATATTTCCTTGTATTTTTGTGGGGTCAGAGAAGCGCAGTCTATTTGATTTTGTATGCTCCTACCTAGGCTTACTTTTCATCAAATGATAAGAAAATTTGAGCAGTAACCCATTATTTTGGTCTGTTTTTCAAAGACAATAAAATGGTTGAGACTTGTTTCTTGAACATCATGTAAGTGTTATGTGCCAGTTGTAAAGCTAGTAGGAAATGGATGCTTGTGCACCACTTTACTCTCGAATCCAACACGGACTGACACATTAATTTACCCCTGACCATTGGAGTAAAAAGTAACACTTAACTATTTGTGACCATACAAAGTGATATCCGAATGTGTATGATGTGTGGGGTTCCCCCCCCCCCCCCCCCAGCCTTTTGTAATAAAGTCCGGTCTTTACAATTCTACACTAATATGCTAAGCTCTGTACACCTTCTTCTTTTCTTCTTAGTAAATGGAAAGACTGAACAAGCCCTAGAAGCCACACAGCTATGCTTAAAGCTTTTGAATTCCCAAAATCGTGAGGAATTTCGACGGCTTCTGTATTTCATGGCAGTTGCTGCAGAACCTACTGAACCCAGGTTGCAGGAAGAGGTATGAGCTCTTGGAATCCCAGAACTGATAGATATATTATATATTTGTGTCTGGAGAAAGAGGTCGGAAATACTTTTTTAAATGGGGAAACATTGGACTATACCTTATGACATATATGCTGAACTGAATTTATAACTTATTTGTCTTCTTCTTTCTTCATCAAAACAAACTATGGGCTGTATAAATGGATCAGCTACAAAACATTTATGCAAAGATAAATCTAGTATATGTCCCTTTTTTTATTTCTTCTAGCTAATTTATCTGAGTATTTATTTACCCCTCTCCTACCTCACATTCTCTCTACTCCATTAGGTGTTTTTTAGGTTTGTTTGTGTTTGTTTTTTTTTTTTTGTTTTTTTTTTATAGTTTCTGTTTAAGATACATTATAATCTAAATGTTCATCCTGAAATAAAGATTAGTTTTTATTAGCTTCAATATATCATTCATTATTGGTTTTGTAATTCTCAAAACTGAATTTGTGTCTGCAGAAATAACATGCCCCTTCACAATAGACATTAAAGGGCCATAATCGTCAACTTCTGGGCTTCAGATAGAACATACAATTTTTTTTTATTTGCTTCAGTCTCTTGGTATCCTTTGCTGGAGATCTATGCTTTACTGGTGCCGAGCTGAACACACTGGGTGAGACAGTGACTAGCAGCTAGCTCACAGTAGTGCATTGCTTCTGAGCCTACCTTTGTATGCTTTTCAACAATGGATACCAAGAGAACATAGAGAAACTGGAAAATTATTGCATGTTCTTTCTGAATCCATGAAAGTTTAAGTTTGCCTTTACTGTTCTTTTAAAGTAAAGGTAAATGTTGAATGAAAGCCCAGATTTTAAAAATACTATTAAAAACAGGGGCACTTTCATCAAAGTTTAGAAAGTAGCCGTTTTGTTTATAAACTTACCTTTTTCTTCTTTTCACAGCCTGGAGATCCTCTCTTCACACGTCAGCAATGACTAATCCGGCTTGACGGATTAGTCATTGCTGACGTGTGAAGAGCGGATCTCCAGGTGGGGGAAGCTGCTCTGGCTGTGAAGAGAAAGGTAAGTTTTTATAAACAAAACGGCTGCTTTCTAAACTTTGAATGAAAGTGCCCCTTTTTTTTTTTTTTTTTTTTTTTTTAATAGGGTTTTTAAAAAACGGGCACTGATTCATCAAACTTGAAATTCACTTTAAGTGTGAGGGAGCTTTATTGTTTTAGTTGATTACTTTGAATAAAACCAATTAAATTGTTATTAACTGTACTTTATTGGAAAATTAATGAAGTTAATCGAATATGAATGATTAACCTATTAAACCGGAGAGAGTTCACCTCACAATTTAATTTCATGGGTGCATCTACCAATGGTTTTAGACTTGTACATCTTTGCAATTTTGCTAAGAATGAGTTTCCAAAGGCCATGAAACCACCCAATTTCTTTCACAGAACATTTATTTAACTCTCCAATTTAAGTCTATTTAAATTTGCTTTTTGTCTTTTTTTTAGCAAACCTAGGTAGCATGCATGTCAAACATTGCTGCCGTCTACTATTTTTTTTTTCTTCTTAAAACGTATATCAAGAGTACAATAACTCGCAAAAACTGACACAGCGTATATACTGTGGACAACTGTACTTGTCAAGTGTTTGTGTTTTTTTTAGTATATTCATATTAGATACTTTTGTTAATAAATATTATTGAAGATTGGCTGGTAGTCCGAACTGAGTTAGCTGGGCAACTCAAAGGGACCAGTATAAGCATAGACACCATTTGTTAGGTATATTCAAATGTGTGTACCTATAATCAAAGTGGTGTTGGGGTTGTGTACAGTTCTCCACAGGATATGTTTTGGCACCCCATTTTGAGCTATATAAATGGTCTGACCGTTTTGCAGTAAGGCTTTTCTTTCATGTAATTGGGGAAGAGTCCATGAGCTAGTGACGTATGGGATATACAATCCTACCAGGAGGGGCAAAGTTTCCCAAACCTCAATGCCTATAAATACACCCTTCACCACACCCACAATTCAGTTTCACAAACTTTGCCTCCTGTGGAGGTGGTGAAGTAAGTTTGTGCTAAGATTTCTACGTTGATATGCGCTTCTCAGCATTTTGAAGCCCGATTCCTCTCAGAGTACAGTGAATTTCAGAGGGATGTGAAGGGAGTATCACCTATTGAATGCAATGGTTTAACTTGCGCGTTATCTATTTCATAGGTTCTCTGTTATCGGTCATTATCTCCTTACCTCCCTTTTCAGATTGACGATATACTCTCATATTCCATTACCTCTACTGATAGCCAAACCAGTACTGAAACGGTTATCTGCTATATGTGGATGGGTGTCTTTCGGTAAGTATGTTCTCATTACTTAAGGCACTCTCAGCTATGGTTTGGCACTTTTTATGTATTTATATAACATTCTAAATATATGTATTGTACTTATATTTGCCATGATTCAGGTTTCAGTATATTTCCTTTTGCAGACGGTGAGTTTCATATCTGGGAAATGCATTTTTTAGGAAAAATGTATTTCTTACCTGGGGTTTAGTTTTTTTTTTGTTTTTTTTTTTGTTTTTTTTTCAATTGACTGTCATTTTAAATTTGCAGGCAGACTTAGGCTCGTGAGGGTGCAAAATGCCAAACTATATTGCGTTATTTTTGGTGCTAAGTTAAGTTCGATGATGCAAATTCGTAATTTTCATTCCTTTCACAATGTTGCATCTTCAATGACGCGAGTGTGTCATTTCCGGATGTTAGCGCAAACATTTTTTCTCTGTGCGCCAAATATTTTCATTATCTTAAACCCCATTCCTATATGCCTCTTGCCTTTTTTCTCTATCAGAGGGCTATGCTGTTTGCATTTTTTTTCCCATTCCTAAAACTGCCATATAAGGAAATTGATAAAGCTTATTTATTTTCAGGTCTTCTTCTTAGGTCTGCAATTTCTTTGGCTGGTGTTGCAGCTGCTTCAACTTTTTGGTTGGATACTTTAGCGCAACAAGTATCGGATCATGATTTGTCTAGCATTGTTAACTTGATTCAACATGCTAATTTAATTTGTGATGCCATTTTTTGATATCATCAAAATTGATGTTAAATCTGTCTTTAAGCTACAAAGCTCTTCTAGCTAAAATAGCTAAATATTGGAATGCTGATATGACTTCTAAGTCCAGATTGCAATCTCTTTCCAAGGTAATAACTTATTTGGTTCACAGTTGGATTCAATAACTTCAACTGTTACTGGGGGAAGAGTTTTTTTTTTTTTTTTTTTGCCTCAGGATAAAGATCTAAGGGTAAATCTAAAGCTTCTAACCTTTTTTGTTCTTAAGGAACAGAAACCTAATTCTTCCCCCAAGGAATCTGTTTCCAATTGGAAGCCTTCTTCAAATTGGAATAAATCCAAGCAATTTAAGAGATCAAAGTCAGCCCCCAAGTCCGCATGAAGGTGCGGCTCTTATTCCAGCTCAGCTGGTAGGGGGCAGATTAAGATTTTTCAAAGATGTTTGGATCAATTCGGTCCGAAATCATTGGATTCAGAATATTGTCTCTCGGGTACAGAATAGGATTCAGAGTAAGACTGCCTGTGAAGATTTTTTTTTTCTTTTTCTCACGCATTCCAGCAAACCCAGTAAAGCCTCAGGCTTTCCTGAAGTGTTTCAGACCTGGAGTTATCTGGGGTAATCATGCCAGTTCCGTTTCAGGAACAGGGTCTGTCTGGGGTTTTATTCAAATCTATTCATTGTCCCAAAGAGAGAATTCATTCAGACCAGTTTTGGATCTAAACTTTTTGAATCGATATGTAAGAGTACCAACTTTCAAAATGGTGACTATAAGGTCTATTCTGCCTTTTTGTTCAGCAAGGGCATTATATGCCTACAATAGACTTACAGGATGCATATCTTCATATTCAGATTCATCCAGATCGCTCAGTTCCTGAGCTTCTCTTTTCCTAGACAAGCATTACCAATTTGTTGCTCTTCCTTTTTGGCCTAGCGACAGCTCCAAGAATCTTTTCAAAGGTTCTCGGTGTCCTACTCTGTTATCAGAGCCGGGGTGTTGCGGTGTTTCCTTATTTGGACGATATCTTGGTACTTGCTCAGTCTTTGTGTTGCAGAATCTCACACGAATCAACTAGTGTTTCTTCGAAGACATGGTTGGAGGATCAATTTACCAAAAAGTTCTTTGATTCCTCTGACAAGGGTAACCTTTTTAGGTTTCCAGACAGATTCAGTGTCCATGACTTTTGTCTCTAACAGACAGACGTTTGAAATTGGTTTCAGTCTGTCATTCCCTTCAGTAGCTTGTGCATGGAAGTTTTAGGTCTCATGACTGCAGCATCAGACGTGATCCCCTTTGCTTGTTTTCATATGAGACCTCTCCAGCTTTGTATGCTAAACCATTGGTGCAGGGATTATACAAGGATATCACAATTAATATCCTTAAATCCCAATGTTTGACTTTCTCTGACTTGGTGGTTAGTTCACCATCGTATAATTCTAGGGGCCTCTTTCGTTCATCCAACCTGAATTGTGATCACAACAGATGCGCGTCTTTCAGGTTGGGGAGCTGTTTGGGGGATCTCTGACAGCATAAGAGGTTTGGAAATTTCAAGAGGCGAGATTACCAGTCAATATTTTGGAACTCCAGGCGATTCTCAGGGCTCTTCAGTTTTGACCTCTGTTGGAGAGAACCGTTCATTTTGTTTTCAGACAGACAATATCACAACTGTGGCATATGTCAATCATCAGGGTGGGTCTCAGTCTTCAAGCTATGAAAGAAGTATCTCAGATACTTGTTTGGGCGGAATCCAGCTCCTGTCTAATTTCTGCGGTTCATATCCCAGGTATAGACAATTGGGAAGCGGATTACCTCAGTCGTCAGACTTTACATCCGGGAGAATGGTCTCTCCACCCAGATGTGTTTTTTTTTGTTTTGTTTTTTGTTTTGTTTTTTAAGTTGTTCAGATGTGGGGGCTTCCAGAAATAGATCTGACATATCATCTAAACAAGAAACTTCCCAGGTACCTGTCCAGGGATCCTCAGACGGAAGCATTGGATGCGTTGACACTTGGTGTTATCAACCTGCTTATATTTTCCCGCCTCTAGTTCTGCTTCCAAGAGTGATCTCCAAAATCATCATGGAGCAATCGTTTGTGCTGCTGGTGGCTCCAGCTTGGCGTCACAGGTTTTGGTATGCTGATCTTGTTCGGATGTCCAGTTGCCAACCTTGGCCACTTCCATTAAGGCCAGACTTTCTATCTCAAGGTCTCTTTTTTTTTTTTTTTTTTCCATCAGGATCTCAAATCATTCAATTTAAAGGTATGGAAATTGAACGCTTAGTCATAGAGGTTTTTCTGACTCCGTGATTAATACTATGTTGCAGGCTCGTAAATTTGTTTCTAGAAAGATTTATTATCAAGTTTGGAAGACTTGCATTTCATGGTGGTCTTCTCATAAATTCTCTTGGCATTCTTCTAGAATTCCTAGAATTTTACAGTTTCTTCAGGATGGTTTGGATAAAGGTTTGTCTGCAAGTTCCTTGAAAGGACAAATCTCTGCTCTTTCTGTTTTATTCCACAGGGAAATTGCTAAACTTCCTGATATTCATTGTTTTGTACAGGCTTTGGTTTGTATCAAGCCTGTCATTAAATCAATCTCTCCTCCTTGGAGTCTTAATTTGGTTTTGAAGGCTTTACAGGCCCCTCCATTTTGAGCCTATGCATTCTTTGGACATTAAACTTTCTTGGAAAGCGCTGTTCCTTTTGTCCATCTCTTCTGCTAGAAGAGTTTCTGAATTATCCGCTCTTGTGATTCTCCTTTTCTGATTTTTCATCAGGATAAGTCAGTTTTGCGGACTTCGTTTAAATTCTTACCTAAGGTTGGGAATTCTAACAACCTTAATAGAGAAATTGTTGTTCCTTCCTTGTGTCCTAATCCTAAGAATTCTTTGGAGAGATCTTTACATTCTTTGGCTGTAGTGAGAGCTCTAAAATATTATGTTGAAGCTACTAAAGATTTCAGGAAGACTTCTGGTCTATTTGTTATCTTTTCTGGTTCTAGGAAAGGTCAGAAGGTATCTGCCATTTCATGGTTAAAGCTTTTGATTCATCAAGCCTATTTGGAGTCGGGTCAAGCCCCGCCTCAGAGAATTACAGCTCATTCTACTAGAGCTGTCTCCACTTCGTGGGCTTTTAAGAATGAAGCTTCAGTTGATCAGATTTGTTCTTCAGGCAGCTGTTTCAGTTTGATTCTTCTGCTTTTGATTTGTTTTTGTTTTTTTCCTTTCATTTATGAGAATAAACATATATTTTGGGTTGTGGAAAATGGCTGTTTTTATCCCTCCCTCTCTAGTGAGTCTTGCGTGGAGTTTCACATCTTGGGTATTGCTATCCCATACGTCACTAGCTTATGGACTCTTGCCAATTACATGAAAGAACCTAATTTATGTAAGAACTTACCTGATAAATTCATTTCTTTCATATTGGCAAGAGTCTGAGGCCCACCCTTGGTTACTTTTTTTTTTTTTTTTTTTTTATTATAAAGCACAATTATTTCCAAATTTCTTTGTTGATGCTTTTACTTTCTTTATGACCCCACTACTTGGCTATTCGTTAAACTGAGTTGTGGGTTTGGTGAGGGGTGTATTTATAGGCATTTTGAGGTTTGGGAACTTTGCCCCTCCTGGTAGGATTGTATATCCCATATGTCACTAGCTCATGGACTCTTGCCAATATGAATGAAATGAATTTATCAGGTAAGTTCTTACATAAATTATGTTTTTTGTTTTTACTAGTGGTCTAGCTACTGTGAGGATTAATCTCTTGTCTAATTTAGTCTTTTTTTTACTTTGTTAGAGTGATAACAGAATGGCCGTTAAAAGAACATTCTGCAGAGCCATTGTGAACATAAAGAGTTTATCGAAAGGAAAGTCTGATCTATTTATTTTGTTTCTTATTGACCATCATAAAGATGTCTTCAAAGTAAGTAAACCATAAAATTCTCACTTTTTTTTTGTTTTTTTGTTTTTCACCAAATATCCCAATTTATATGGGGCCCTTGATGTAGTTGCATTCAACCCTGGTAAACTTCTCTTTGAAAGTTAAAACATTCCTGCTCCCTCTGGGTTTTAGGCAAAGGAAAATCTGACACACAGTGATTTTCTAATCTAGCAAACTTTGTTCCAACATTCAACACTTGCTCCTGGCATGAAGGGGTTAAAAAAAAATGAACTTTTTTTTTTTTTTTTTTTCTCCTCCTTAAAGATCCCTGGGTCCTTGCATAAGATGGTCAGTGAAAAGCTGGTGGCAATTCAGCAAGGGCGAGATCCTGACAAAGACACAGGTAATAACACCAAAATATCTCAAGCCAATTTTATATAGATATGCACATATCTACTTAAGAGGATTTTTTATTTTAGACATTTTTGGCTTTAAGAGATTACTACTATTTTTATTACATAACTTGAAATATATATTACATGGTTTTAATAAAAAAACAATGCAATTTAAAATAAGTTATAGAAATAAAAATTAAAGGGATTGTCAGAACCAGAATTTTTTTAAAAAGAAAGATGATCCCTTTATTACCGATTCCCCAGTTTTGCATAACCAACAGTTATAATACGTGCTTTACCGCTGTAATTACCTTGTATCTAAGCTTCTGCTGACTGCCCCCTTATGTCAGTTCTTTTGACAGACTTGCATTTTAGTCATCCGTGCTCACTTCACATGCATGAGCTCAATGCTATCTATATGAAACACATGAACTAATGCCCTCTGGTGGTGAAAAACTGTCAAAATGCTTTCAGATTAGAGGCGGCCTTCAAGGTCTAAGAAATTAGCATATGAACCTCCTTTTAACTAATACCAAGAGAACAAAGCAAAATTGGTGATGCAAGTAAATTGGAAAGTTGTTTAAAATTACATGCCCTATTTGAATCTTTTTTTGGACTGGACTGTCCCTTTTTTAAGTTACAAAAAAAGTCTAAAATTACAGAAAACAAACCATTATCAAATAAAAAAAAAAATTAAACCTAATCTAATACCCCTATGAAAATTAAAAAAAGCCTCCCCCCTAATCTAAACTAACAATGGCCCTTAAAAGGGCCTTTTGTAGGGCATTGCTCTAAGTTAAACAGCTCATTTGCATGTAGAAAAACCACTAAGTCCCCCCCTAACAGTCTGTCAAATTAACTGAAATAAGGGGGCAGTCTGTAAAAGCTTAGATACAAGGTAATCGGAGGTAAAAAGTGTATTTCTATAAGTGTTGGTTGTGCAAAACTGGGGAATGGGTAATAAAGGGATTATTTATCTTTTTAAACAGTAATTCTGGTGTTGACTGTCCCTTTAATGTTGGGTTTATTTTGAAATTAATGTTAGGATTTTTTATTTTAAAGGGGGTTGCTAGGTTAGGGTACCTAGTAATTAAATTATTTGCGTTGTGGGGGGTTAGCAGTTTAGGAGTTAATAGGTTAATTAGGTGTATTGCGATGTGGGGGGGTTGGTGGTTTAGGGGTTAATATTTTAATTATGCTTAATTTGCGGATTAAGAGTAAATTATTTTGCTATGGGGTTGGCTGTGTGTGTGTGTTTTTTTGTTTTTTGTTTTTTTTTCTTTCATGATTCAGATATAAGTAAATTAGAAAGTTTAACATTGCAGGCTCAGTCTTACAGGGAATGTCAAAATTGAAACCTTCACAATTCAGTTGGTGGTAATTTGTATTTATGTTCTTTTGGTACCCTTTGTTAGAGTAAAGCTAGGTAGGCTAATTGTGGCATAGACGCATTGTCTATACATTGTTGCAAACACTCCTGCCACATGGCTAAAGACCTATGCAAGCTCCATTCTTATTGATTTCTTTGAGGAGTAAACCTAGGTAGATAGCATAGATTACTATAAAGTAGCAGTTTGTGTGACCGCTACTACACTATTGTAGTGCTCTTGCTTGTTAAAAGTATTCTTGCAAAACTGCTCCCATGTAGTGCTCCAGACACTTGTGCACACACCTGAGCCTGCCTACCTGCTTTTCAATACATTTTTATCGAGAACAAAATAATTTATAATGGTGTAATATAACAAAACACTTCTGCTTGTTTGACCCTTTTAAAGGATTATAATAGTTAAACAAATGAGCATGTCATTTTTATGACTATCAACTGTGCTGTACTGTGTATTTACCCCCACCCCCCCGTGCTGATCCAATAAGCTGCGCTTTTCATACATCTGAGTTGTGCGACGGCACTGTTGATTGGATGATCGTCTGGTTCTTCTCAGGACCCAAGCAGCACTTTGACTGTGTTTAACCCCTTTGCAGGATCAATTAGTCATAAAAGCATGTAATGTTTTGACTATTATGGCCATTAAAAAGGAATATTTACAATCTGCAATCGATCCCCTTTCTACAGGCTTTCTTTATAACTAGCCCTTGGGAAAAGAAAAAATATATATATATATATATATATATATATATATATATATATATATATATATATATATATATATATATATATATATATATATATATAATACTCTAGTAAACGTTTTATTTAGATAAATAGTGGCTCTAAAAGATTTGAGTAAAGTGGTATATAAATATCAGACAGCTTGAATATGTATATTTGTCCAACTATGTAGGTATCCATTTTTTTAATGACATTATGAGTCCACGGATCATCTTAATTACTAATGGGATATTCACCTCCTGCTCAGCAGGAGGCGGCAAAGAGCACCACAGCAAAACTGTTAAATCACCTCCCTTCACTCCCAACCCAGTCATTTTCTTTGCCTACGTTGGTGATAGGAAGTGGTAAAGTGAGGTGTTAGAAAAGATTCTTCAATCAAGAGTTTATTATTTTTAAAGTAGTACAAGATCGTGCTGCTTTGTTCTAGGGTGTAGCCGTAGTCCATATCGGTCTCCTTTTGTAGAGCAGTGGTGGCTTTAGAGCTATGGGAACTTGCGGGACATAATTCTCACTGCGCCTCCCATATATTCAAGCTGCCCTAATTCTTGATAGCTTAAGTAAGATTCCTCAGGCTTTATCCTTTTTTTTTCCACAGGACTATGTGAGGGAGAGGACCTCAATCCTGGTGAGCTGCCCTGCTGTTGGGCAGATTTTAAAGGTAAGTGCTAACTTTTTATTCTGGGTC
The DNA here is from genome assembly GCF_027579735.1 of Bombina bombina. Lineage (NCBI taxonomy): Eukaryota > Metazoa > Chordata > Amphibia > Anura > Bombinatoridae > Bombina > Bombina bombina. Next base: position 172,614,645 of record NC_069505.1, read on the forward strand.
TGGGAGAGGATCTCAGAGGAAGTGAAGCACTTTATTTTCTAAAGGGGACATAACTCCTATTTATAAAGGGAGAGGACCCTGTGACAGCAAGTTGTAAGCAGGCACTGGGGCTGAGGAGACTAGAGGGGCTTTATCACTAGGGCTGAGTAAAGGAAGGACACAGTAGGAGGTGATTTGTTTTTGGTGACCAGATCAGTTAGCTTCACATTTTTGGGCTAAGTTGCTATCTATGAAGCAGTAGCACTATTTTTCTTCAGGTTTGAACAAGAGGTTCAGTTACTCCCGGTGGCTATTTTTAAATACTATAGTAATGGTGACCGGGAGATCGATAGTTGTAACGCCCACGAGGGGCGGAGCTTGTTTAGCACTCTGCTGTTTCTATTTCGTTCATGGTGGCGACCGAAAGAGTGATTGTTATCACGCCCACGAAGGACGGAGCTATGTTTGGCGCTGCACACTATCTAGTTAATTTCCTATTTCGGAAAGGAAAGTCTTTATTCAGTTGCAAGCTCAGTCGTTATCACACATGTGGGACCGGACAGCGCCACAGCTGTGTTCCGGATCCTTTTTATGAATAAAATTGAAGCCAGTTTTGTATTTTTATTTTATTTCTAGTTACGTTTTATAAATAAAGTTTGGGATGTGCTAGGTTTCTGAAAGACAGATGGGCACCTCAGCAAGATTAAGCTGAGGTGTAGATAGGTTCTGCTATATTTGTGTACTAATGTATCTTTTTGCTGAACTCTAAAATATAAAGTTACATTTTAAAACTTAGACAGTAAGGTGGTTTTTTTTTTTTTTGGTTTTTTTTTTTATGTGAACTTTTATTACAAATTTTAACTTGTTTGTTTAACTCATCCCTTGTGACTCAGGAGGGACCAAGAGGTCCTGTTAGGTGTCTCTTGGTTTTATGTTTTGATGCCAATGTGCTCAAGATACGGGGAGTCCACGGATTTCATCCTTACTTGTGGGATATTAACCTCCTGCTAACAGGAAGTGGCAAAGAGCACCACAGTAGAGCTGTGTATATATAGCTCCTCCCTTCCCTCCACCCCCAATCATTCTCTTTGCCTGTGTTAGCAATAGGAAGAGGTAAAGTGAGGTGTTAGTTTTAGATTCTTCAATCAAGAAGTTTTTATTTTAATTGGTACCGGTGTGTACTATTTTCCTCGGAGATATGTAAGAAGATTTCTGCCCTGAGGTTGATGATCTTAGCAGACGCTACTAAGATCCATTCTGGTTCCCACAGAGCTTCTGAAGGTAGTGCAAGAGAAATCTTCAGTGTGGAGAACGGTGTCATGCTACAAGCAGCATTGAGGTATGTTCAGTCTTTTATTTCTGAGGAGACTTGTTATATAAGAATTGGCTGACATTTTTCCCTGTAAGGGAAGGGGTAAGCAGTAGACCTGTATCACTGAGGGTGTTACTGAAAATCCTTATATTGCATACATATTGCTTATATCTGTATGGGGCTGGACACTGGGAGAGGCAGCTTGCCATTATATATTTATTATTTTAAAAAGTCAGTAGGGCTGCAGTTTATTTTTATAAGAAGTTCAGAGGACCACATGGCTTATTTTCCAAACCGCTTCCCATGCAGTTAAACTATTCAGACGACGTCCATGATGGGCGGGGCCTATTTCACGCGCTCAGACACAGTTTACTCTGACTGAGAAGGCAGCAGGCATTAGCTCCGGTGGGGCCTATAGTTGAGTTCTGTTCACCGAATCATTGTCTAGTAATTTGTGCAGTACCCTGGGGCAGGTAGGCGCCACAGCAGAGCTGTGGCGAGGTGCAGGGTTTTGTTTTTCTATTAAAATATATTTTGTGATTAAAATGCTTCTTAGAGGGTAGATTCATCATTTACCTATAGGGTGCAATAATTGTTGAGCCAATTGAATTATTATATTTGATTGTTTTAGCGTTTTCAATCACATTAGGCAGTTTGAGTTTGACAGAACTTAGTGAAAAAAAAAAAAAAAAAGTTGTTTTGAATCAATATGAGGTGATTTAAGACTAGTGTGGCTAGTACTAGTCTGTTCAACATGTCTGACATTGAGGAAACTAATTGCTCTGTGTTTAGAAGCCATTGTGGAACCCCCTCTTACTTTGTGTACCTCTTGTACTGAATGGGCCTTACAATCTAAAAAGCATGTTTTAGGTAAAGAAAGTGTGCCGAAGGATGATTCTCAATCTGAAGAGAATCAGGATATGACATCTAATTCTCCCCAAGTGTCACAACCTTTAACGCCCACACAAGCGACGCCAAGTACTTCAAGTGCGTCTAATTCTTTTACTCTGCAGGAGTTATATCAACTACCCTTACAGAGGTATTATCTAAGTTACCAGTGTTACAGGTTAAACGCAGTAGAGAACTTTCAGACCCTGGAAGTATGTTACCTCAGACAGATTCGGACGTCATGTCCTTTAAATTTAAGCTTGTTACTTAGGGAGGTTTTAGCGACTCTGGATGATTGTGACCCTATTGTGATTCCTCCCGAAAAATTGTGTAAAATGGACAAATATCTGGAGGTACCTACTTAAACTGATGTTTTTCCAGTTCCTAAAAGAATTTCGGAAATTATAAAAAAGGAATGGGATAGACCGGGTATACAGTTCTCTCCTCCTCCTAATTTCAAGAAAATGTATCCCATATCAGACACCATTCGGGACTCTTGGCAGTCGGTCCCTAAGGTGGAGGGAGCTATATCTACCCTGGCTAAGCGTAGAACTATACCTATTGAAGACAGTTGTGCTTTTAAAGACCCTATGGATAAGAAGTTAGAGGGTCTTCTAAAGAAATTACTTATTTATCAGGGTTTTCTTTTACAACCAACAGCTTGCATTGTTCCAGTTACTACTGCAGCAGCTTTTTGGTTTGATGCTCTAGAAGAGTCTCTGAAGGTTGAGACCCCTTTAGAGGACATTTTGAATAGAATTAAGGCTCTCAAGCTAGCTAATTCTTTTATTACAGAACCGCCTTTCAAATTGCTAAATTGGAGGCGAAAAAGGATTTGCCATCTTAGCACGTAGAGCGTTACGGTTAAAATCATGGTCTGCTGATGTGTCATCAAAATCTAAGCTTTTAGCTATTCCTTTCAAGGGTAAGACCCTATTCGGTCCTGAGTTGAAGGAAATAATTTCTGACATTACTGAAGGTAAAGGTCACGCCCTACCTCAGGATAAGTCTGTTAAGATGAGGGGTAGACAAAATAATTTTCGTTCCTTTCGAAATTTTAAAGGAGTACCCTCTGCTTCCTCTACAAAGCAGGAAGGGAATTTTGCTCAGTCCAAATCCGTCTGGAGACGCAACCAGGCTTGGAACAAAGGTAAACAACCCAAGAAGCCCGCTGCTGCTACAAAGACAGCATGAAGGGGCAGCCCCCGATCCGGGACCGGATCTAGTAGGGGGCAGACTTTCTTTCTTTGCCCAGGCTCGGGCAAGAGATGTTCAGGACCCCTGGACATTGGAAATCGTGACCCACAGATATCAACTGGAATTCAAGGATTTTCTCCCAAGAGAGAGATTTCTTCTTTCACGATTGTCTGTAGACCAGATAAAGAGAGGCGTTCTTACGCTGTGTAAAGGAACTCTCTACCATGGGAGTAATTCGTCCCGTTCCAAGACTGGAACAGGGAAAGGGGTTTTACTCAAATCTTTTTGTGGTTCCCAAAAAAGGGAACTTTCAGACCCATTTTAGATCTCAAGTGTCTAAACAAGTTTCTCAGAGTCCCATTGTTCAAGATGGAGACTATCCGAACAATTTTACCAATGATCCATGAGGGTCGATATATGACTACTGTGGACTTGAAGGATGCATACTTTCATATCCCTATTCACAAGGATCATCATCCGTTCCTAATGTTTGCCTTCCTGGACAAACATTTTCAGTTTGTGGCTCTTCTCTTTGGGTTGGCCACAGCACCCAGGATCTTCACAAAGGTTCTAGGGTCCCTTCTGGCAGTTCTAAGACTGTGGGGCATAGCAGTGGCGCCTTATCTGGACGATATTTCGATTCAAGCGTCGACTTATCTGACAATCTCATACAGACACTGTGTTGTCCTTTCTCAGAACTCGCGGTTGGAAGGTAAACCTAGAAAAGAGTTCACTAGTTCCACGGACAAGGGTTCCCTTCTTGGGAACTCTGAGACTCTGTAGACATGAGAATATTTCTGACGGAGATCAGAAAATCAAAGATTCTAAATACTTGTCGAGCCCTTTAGTCCATTCCTCGGCCATCAGTGGCTCAGTGTATGGAAGTGATTGGATTAATGGTAGCGGCAAGGGACATCCTTCAGTTTGCTCGTTTTTCATCTCGGACCACTGCAGCTGTGCATGCTCAGGCATTGGAATGTGGACTATGCAAATTTATCTCCTCAGATAAATCTGGATCAAGAGACCAGAGACTCTCTTCTTTGGTGGTTGTCGTCATCGGATCATCTGTCCCAGGGGACGTGTTTCAGCAGACCCTTGAGGGTGATGGTGACAACGGACGCCAGCCTGCTGGGGTGCAGTCTGGAATTCCCTGAAGGCTCAGGGTGTATGGACTCAGGTGGAGTCTCTACTTCCATTCAATATTCTGGAATTGAGAGCAATATTCAATGCGCTTCAGGCATGGCCTCAGTTGGCTTTGGACAAATTCATCAGATTCCAGTTGGACAATATCACGACTGTAGCTTATATCAATCATCAGGGGGGAACGAGGAGTTCCTTAGCAATGATAGAGGTATCCAAGATAATTCGATGGACGGAGGCCCATTCTTATCTGTCTGCAATCTACATCCAGGAGTTGAGAACTGGGAATCAGATTTTCTAAATCGACACTTATCATCCAGGGGAGTGGGAACTCCACCCAGAGGTGTTTGCCTCACTGTTTCTCCGATGGGGCAGACCGGAATTGGATCTGATGGCATCTCGTCAGAATGCCAAGCTTCCAAGATACGGATCCAGGTCGAGGGATCCCCAGGCCGAACTGATAGATGCCTTGGTGAAAAAAAAAAAAAGAGAACAGCACTCCTGAGATGGAACAAAAGCTAGAATAACTTCCATGCCTGTTCATTTATATTGCAACTCGGGGTGCGCGTTCTTTTAGCACACTATGCCCCTTCACAGAGAAAAAATATCCTGTAGCATATCAGTCTGATCCTGCCCAATGACAGTCCAGCGCCGAAATACCAGGCAATTCTTCTCTGAACAAGGGAAGCAACAACCCCAGACGATCGTTTCGGCCTTCTGTGGTCCTCGTCAGTGAGGTGCAGTTGTATCTCTCTAAGGGCATGTGTGCACAGGCTCCACGTCTGGCTTACCCGTTACTCTTAGGGAGACCCAAGAGTAATTTACATAAATGTGGAGAAAGAGAACAGCACTCCTGAGAGAGAACAAAAGCTAGATGCCTTGGCAGTGCCTTGGTCTTTCAGCCTAACTTATGTGTTTCCACTCGTGATTGCTCGGATCAAACAGGAGAGCGCTTCAGTTATCCTGATCACGCCTGCGTGGCCACGCAGGACTTGGTATGCGGATCTAGTGGACATGTCCTCTCTGCCACCGTGGAAACTTCCATTGAGACAGGACCTTCTCATTCAAGGACCTTTCCAACATCCAAATCTAAATTCTCTGCAGCTGACACGTAAGCCTGTCACTAGAAAGATCTATCATAAGATATGGCATAAATATCCTTTTTCTCCAACATAGGTGTGTCCGGTCCACGGCGTCATCCTTACTTGTGGGATATTCTCTTCCCCAACAGGAAATGGCAAAGAGCCCAGCAAAGCTGGTCACATGATCCCTCCTAGGCTCCGCCTACCCCAGTCATTCTCTTTGCCGTTGTACAGGCAACATCTCCACGGAGATGGCTTAGAGTTTTTTAGTGTTTAACTGTAGTTTTTATTATTCAATCAAGAGTTTGTTATTTTAAAATAGTGCTGGTATGTACTATTTACTCAGAAACAGAAAAGAGATGAAGATTTCTGTTTGTATGAGGAAAATGATTTTAGCAACCGTTACTAAAATCCATGGCTGTTCCACACAGGACTGTTGAGAGGAATTAACTTCAGTTGGGGGAACAGTGAGCAGTCTCTTGCTGCTTGAGGTATGACACATTCTAACAAGACGATGTAATGCTGGAAGCTGTCATTTTCCCTATGGGATCCGGTAAGCCATGTTTATTAAGATAGTAAATAAGGGCTTCACAAGGGCTTATTAAGACTGTAGACTTTTTCTGGGCTAAATCGATTCATTATTAACACATATTTAGCCTTGAGGAATCATTTAATCTGGGTATTTTGATAAGATTTTATCGGCAGGCACTATTTTAGACACCTTATTCTTTAGGGGCTTTCCCAAATCATAGGCAGAGCCTCATTTTCGCGCCGGTGTTGCGCACTTGTTTTTGAGAGGCATGACATGCAGTCGCATGTGTGAGGAGCTCTGATACATAGAAAAGACTTTCTGAAGGCGTCATTTGGTATCGTATTCCCCTTTGGGCTTGGTTGGGTCTCAGCAAAGCAGATACCAGGGACGGTAAAGGGGTTAAAGTTAAAAACGGCTCCGGTTCCGTTATTTTAAGGGTTAAAGCTTCCAAATTTGGTGTGCAATACTTTTAAGGCTTTAAGACACTGTGGTGAAATTTTGGTGAATTTTGAACAATTCCTTCATATTTTTTCGCAATTGCAGTAATAAAGTGTGTTCAGTTTAAAATTTAAAGTGACAGTAACGGTTTTATTTTAAAACGTTTTTTGTACTTTGTTATCAAGTTTATGCCTGTTTAACATGTCTGAACTACCAGATAGACTGTGTTCTGATTGTGGGGAAGCCAGAGTTCCTTCTCATTTAAATAAATGTGATTTATGTGACAATGACAATGATGCCCAAGATGATTCCTCAAGTGAGGGGAGTAAGCATGGTACTGCATCATTCCCTCCTTCGTCTACACGAGTCTTGCCCACTCAGGAGGCCCCTAGTACATCTAGCGCGCCAATACTCCTTACTATGCAACAATTAACGGCTGTAATGGATAATTCTGTCAAAAACATTTTAGCCAAAATGCACACTTATCAGCGTAAGCGCGACTGCTCTGTTTTAGATACTGAAGAGCATGACGACGCTGATAATAATGGTTCTGAAGGGCCCCTAAACCAGTCTGAGGGGGCCAGGGAGGTTTTGTCTGAGGGAGAAATTACAGATTCAGGGAACATTTCTCAACAAGCTGAACCTGATGTGATTACGTTTAAATTTAAGTTGGAACATCTCCGCGCTCTGCTTAAGGAGGTATTATCCACTCTGGATGATTGTGACAATTTGGTCATCCCAGAGAAGCTATGTAAAATGGACAAGTTCCTAGAGGTCCCGGGGCTCCCAGAAGCTTTTCCTATACCCAAGCGGGTGGCGGACATTGTAAATAAAGAATGGGAAAGGCCCGGTATTCCTTTCGTCCCTCCCCCCATATTTAAAAAATTGTTTCCTATGGTCGACCCCAGAAAGGACTTATGGCAGACAGTCCCCAAGGTCGAGGGAGCGGTTTCCACTTTAAACAAACGCACCACTATACCCATAGAAGATAGTTGTGCTTTCAAAGATCCTATGGATAAAAAATTAGGTTTACTTAAAAAGATGTTTGTTCAGCAGGGTTACCTTCTACAACCAATTTCATGCATTGTCCCTGTCGCTACAGCCGCATGTTTCTGGTTCGATGAGCTGGTAAAGGCGGTCGATAGTGATTCTCCTCCTTATGAGGAGATTATGGACAGAATCAATGCTCTCAAATTGGCTAATTCTTTCACCCTAGACGCCACTTTGCAATTGGCTAGGTTAGCGGCTAAGAATTCTGGGTTTGCTATTGTGGCGCGCAGAGCGCTTTGGTTGAAATCTTGGTCAGCTGATGCGTCTTCCAAGAACAAGCTACTTAACATTCCTTTCAAGGGGAAAACGCTGTTTGGCCCTGACTTGAAAGAGATTATCTCTATCACTGGGGGTAAGGGCCATGCCCTTCCTCAGGATCGGCCTTTCAAGGCCAAAAACAAACCTAATTTTCGTCCCTTTCGTAGAAACGGACCAGCCCAAAGTGCTACGTCCTCTAAGCAAGAGGGTAATACTTCTCAAGCCAAGCAAGCTTGGAGACCAATGCAAGGCTGGAACAAGGGAAAGCAGGCCAAGAAACCTGCCACTGCTACCAAGACAGCATGAAATGTTGGCCCCCGATCCGGGACCGGATCTGGTGGGGGGCAGACTCTCTCTCTTCGCTCAGGCTTGGGCAAGAGATGTTCTGGATCCTTGGACACTAGAAATAGTCTCCCAAGGTTATCTTCTGGAATTCAAGGGGCTTCCCCCAAGGGGGAGGTTCCACAGGTCTCAGTTGTCTTCAGACCACATAAAAAGACAGGCATTCTTACATTGTGTAGAAGACCTGTTAACAATGGGAGTGATTCATCCTGTTCCATTAGGAGAACAAGGGATGGGGTTCTACTCCAATCTGTTCATAGTTCCCAAAAAAGAGGGAACGTTCAGACCAATCTTGGATCTCAAGATCTTAAACAAGTTTCTCAAGGTTCCATCGTTCAAGATGGAAACCATTCGAACAATTCTTCCTTCCATCCAGGAAGGTCAATTCATGACCACGGTGGATTTAAAGGATGCGTATCTACATATTCCTATCCACAAGGAACATCATCGGTTCCTAAGGTTCGCATTCCTGGACAAGCATTACCAGTTCGTGGCGCTTCCTTTCGGATTAGCCACTGCTCCAAGGATTTTCACAAAGGTACTAGGGTCCCTTCTAGCTGTGCTAAGACCAAGGGGCATTGCTGTAGTACCTTACTTGGACGACATTCTGATTCAAGCGTCGTCCCTTCCTCAAGCAAAGGCTCACACGGACATCGTCCTGGCCTTTCTCAGATCTCACGGATGGAAAGTGAACGTGGAAAAGAGTTCTCTATCTCCGTCAACAAGGGTTCCCTTCTTGGGAACAATAATAGACTCCTTAGAAATGAGGATTTTTCTGACAGAGGCCAGAAAAACAAGACTTCTAGACTCTTGTCGGATACTTCATTCCGTTCCTCTTCCTTCCATAGCGCAGTGCATGGAAGTGATAGGTTTGATGGTAGCGGCAATGGACATAGTTCCTTTTGCGCGCATTCATCTAAGACCATTACAACTGTGCATGCTCAGTCAGTGGAATGGGGACTATACAGACTTGTCTCCGAGGATACAAGTAAATCAGAGGACCAGAGACTCACTCCGTTGGTGGCTGTCCCTGGACAACCTGTCACAAGGGATGACCTTCCGCAGACCAGAGTGGGTCATTTTCACGACCGACGCCAGTCTGATGGGCTGGGGCGCGGTCTGGGGATCCCTGAAAGCTCAGGGTCTTTGGTCTCGGGAAGAATCTCTTCTACCGATAAATATTCTGGAACTGAGAGCGATATTCAATGCTCTCAAGACTTGGCCTCAGCTAGCGAGGGCCAGGTTCATACGGTTTCAATCAGACAACATGACAACTGTTGCGTACATCAACCATCAGGGGGGAACAAGGAGTTCCCTGGCGATGGAAGAAGTGACCAAAATCATTCAATGGGCGGAGTCTCACTCCTGCCACCTGTCTGCAATCCACATCCCAGGAGTGGAAAATTGGGAAGCGGATTTTCTGAGTCGTCAGACATTGCATCCGGGGGAGTGGGAACTCCATCCGGAAATCTTTGCCCAAATCACTCAGCTGTGGGGCATTCCAGACATGGATCTGATGGCCTCTCGTCAGAACTTCAAAGTTCCTTGCTACGGGTCCAGATCCAGGGATCCCAAGGCGGCTCTAGTGGATGCACTAGTAGCACCTTGGACCTTCAAACTAGCTTATGTGTTCCCGCCGTTTCCTCTCATCCCCAGGCTGGTAGCCAGGATCAATCAGGAGAGGGCGTCGGTGATCTTGATAGCTCCTGCGTGGCCACGCAGGACTTGGTATGCAGATCTGGTGAATATGTCATCGGCTCCACCATGGAAGCTACCTTTGAGACGAGACCTTCTTGTTCAAGGTCCGTTCGAACATCTGAATCTGGTCTCACTCCAGCTGACTGCTTGGAGATTGAACGCTTGATCTTATCGAAGCGAGGGTTCTCAGATTCTGTTATCGATACTCTTGTTCAGGCCAGAAAGCCTGTAACTAGAAAGATTTACCACAAAATTTGGAAAAAATATATCTGTTGGTGTGAATCTAATGGATTCCCTTGGGACAAGGTTAAGATTCTATCCTTCCTTCAAGAAGGATTGGAAAAAGGATTATCTGCAAATTCCCTGAAGGGACAGATTTCTGCCTTGTCTGTGTTACTTCACAAAAAGCTGGCAGCTGTGCCAGATGTTCAAGCCTTTGTTCAGGCTCTGGTTAGAATCAAGCCTGTTTACAAACCTTTGACTCCTCCTTGGAGTCTCAACTTAGTTCTTTCAGTTCTTCAGGGGGTTCCGTTTGAACCCTTACATTCCGTTGATATTAAGTTATTATCTTGGAAAGTTTTGTTTTTGGTTGCAATTTCTTCTGCTAGAAGAGTTTCAGAATTATCTGCTCTGCAGTGTTCTCCTCCTTATCTGGTGTTCCATGCAGATAAGGTGGTTTTACGTACTAAACCTGGTTTTCTTCCAAAAGTTGTTTCTAACAAAAACATTAACCAGGAGATTATCGTACCTTCTCTGTGTCCGAAACCAGTTTCAAAGAAGGAACGTTTGTTGCACAATTTGGATGTTGTTCGCGCTCTAAAATTCTATTTAGACGCTACAAAGGATTTTAGACAAACATCTTCCTTGTTTGTTGTTTGTTCCGGTAAAAGGAGAGGTCAAAAAGCAACTTCTACCTCTCTCTCTTTTTGGATTAAAAGCATCATCAGATTGGCTTACGAGACTGCCGGACGGCAGCCTCCCGAAAGAATCACAGCTCATTCCACTAGGGCTGTGGCTTCCACATGGGCCTTCAAGAACGAGGCTTCTGTTGATCAGATATGTAGGGCAGCGACTTGGTCTTCACTGCACACTTTTACCAAATTTTACAAGTTTGATACTTTTGCTTCTTCTGAGGCTATTTTTGGGAGAGAGGTTTTGCAAGCCGTGGTGCCTTCCATCTAGGTGACCTGATTTGCTCCCTCCCATCATCCGTGTCCTAAAGCTTTGGTATTGGTTCCCACAAGTAAGGATGACGCCGTGGACCGGACACACCTATGTTGGAGAAAACAGAATTTATGTTTACCTGATAAATTACTTTCTCCAACGGTGTGTCCGGTCCACGGCCCGCCCTGGTTTTTTAATCAGGTCTGATAATTTATTTTCTTTAACTACAGTCACCACGGTATCATATGGTTTCTCCTATGCAAATATTCCTCCTTAACGTCGGTCGAATGACTGGGGTAGGCGGAGCCTAGGAGGGATCATGTGACCAGCTTTGCTGGGCTCTTTGCCATTTCCTGTTGGGGAAGAGAATATCCCACAAGTAAGGATGACGCCGTGGACCGGACACACCGTTGGAGAAAGTAATTTATCAGGTAAACATAAATTCTGTTTTTCTTTCATGTAATTAGCAAGAGTCCATGAGCTAGTGACGTATGGGATATACATTCCTACCAGGAGGGGCAAAGTTTCCCAAACCTCAAAATGCCTATAAATACACCCCTCACCACACCCACAAATCAGTTTTACAAACTTTGCCTCCTATGGAGGTGGTGAAGTAAGTTTGTGCTAGATTCTACATTGATATGCGCTCCGCAGCAGGTTGGAGCCCGGTTTTCCTCTCAGCGTGCAGTGAATGTCAGAGGGATGTGAGGAGAGTATTGCCTATTTGAATGCAGTGATCTCCTTCTACGGGGTCTATTTCATAGGTTCTCTGTTATCGGTCGTAGAGATTCATCTCTTACCTCCCTTTTCAGATCGACTATATACTCTTATATATACCATTTCCTCTACTGATTCTCGTTTCAGTACTGGTTTGGCTTTCTACTACATGTAGAGGAGTGTCCGGGGGTAAGTAAGTCTTATTTTCGGTGACACTCTAAGCTATGGTTGGGCACTTTTAATATAAAGTTCTAAATATGTGTGTTCAAACATTTATTTGCCTTGACTCAGGATGTTCAACGTTCCTTATTTCAGACAGTCAGTTTCATATTTGGGATAATGCATATGAATAAATCATCTTTTCTTACCTTAAAAATTTGACTTTTCCCTGTGGGTTGTTAGGCTCGCGGGGGCTGAAAATGCTTCATTTTATTGCGTCATTCTTGGCGCGGACTTTTTTGGCGCAAATTTTTTTTTCTGTTTCCGGCGTCATACTTGTCGCCGGAAGTTGCTTAATTTTTGACGTTTTTTTGCGCCAAAGGTGTCGGCGTTCCGGATGTGGCGTCTTTTTGGCGCCGAAAGCATTTAGGCGCCAAATAATGTGGGCGTCTTGGCGCAAAAAAAATATGGGCGTCACTATTGTCTCCACATTATTTAAGTGTCATTATTTTGTGCTTCTGGTTGCTAGACGCTTGTTCACTGGCATTTTTTTCCCATTCCTGAAACTGTCATTTAAGGAATTTGATCAATTTTGCTTTATATGTTTTTTCTATTACATATTGCAAGATGTCCCACGTTGAAGCTGAGTCAGAAGATACTTCTGGAAAATCGCTGCCTGGTGCTGTAGCTACCAAAGCTAAGTGTATCTGCTGTAAACTTTTGGTATCTGTTCCTCCAGCTGTTGTTTGTACTGTTTGTCATGACAAACTTGCTAATGCAGATATTTCCTTTAGTACTGTTACATTACCTGTTGCTGTTCCGTCAACATCTAATACTCATAGTGTTCCTGATAACATATGAGATGTTGTTTCTAAATCCATTAAGAAGGCTATGTCTGTTATTCCTCCTTCTAGTAAACGTAAAAAGTCTTTTAAAACTTCTCTTTTTTCAGATGAATTTTTAAATGAACATCATCATTCTGATACTGATATTGGTTCCTCTGATTCAGAGGATTCTGTCTCAGAGGTTGATGCTGATAAATCTTCATATTTATTTAAAATGGAATTTATTCGTTCTTTACTTAAAGAAGTCCTAATTGCATTAGAAATTGAGGATTCTAGTTCTCTTGATACTAAATCTAAACGTTTAGATAAGGTTTTTAAATCTCCTGTAGTTATTCCAGAAGTGTTTCCGGTCCCTGGTGCTATTTCTGAAGTAATTTCCAGGGAATGGAATAATTTGGGTAATTCTTTTACTCCTTCTAAACATTTTCAGCAATTATATCCTGTGCCATCTGACAGATTAGAATTTTGGGACAAAATCCCTAAGGTTGATGGGGCTGTCTCTACTCTTGCTAAGCGTACTACTATTCCTACGGCAGATGGTACTTCCTTTAAGGATCCTTTAGATAGGAAAATTGAATCCTTTCTAAGAAAAGCTTATCTGTGTTCAGGTAATCTTCTTAGACCTGCTATATCTTTAGCGGATGTTGCTGCAGCTTCAACTTTTTGGTTAGAAGCTTTAGCGCAACAAGTAACAGATCATAATTCTCATAGCATTATTATTCTTCTACAACATGCTAATAATTTTATTTGTGATGCCATCTTTGATATCATTAGAGTTGATGTCAGGTATATGTCTCTAGCTATTTTAGCTAGAATAGCTTTATGGCTTAAAACTTGGAATGCTGATATGTCTTCTAAGTCTACTCTGCTTTCCCTTTCTTTCCAGGGTAATAAATTATTTGGTTCTCAGTTGGATTCTATTATCTCAACTGTTACTGGAGGGAAAGGAACTTTTTTACCACAGGATAAAAAATCTCAAGGTAAATTTAGGTCTAATAATCGTTTTCGTTCCTTTCGTCACAACAAGGAACAAAAGCCTGATTCTTCATCCTCAGGAGCGGTATCAGTTTGGAAACAATCTCCAGTCTGGAATAAATCCAAGCCTTTTAGAAAACCAAAGCCAGCTCCCAAGTCCACATGAAGGTGCGGCCCTCATTCCAGCTCAGCTGGTAGGGGTCAGATTACGTTTTTTTTTCAAAGAAATTTGGTACAGAATTGGCTTCAAGATAAGGCCTCCTGCAAAGAGATTTTTTCTTTCCCGTGTCCCAGTAAACCTAGCGAAGGCTCAAGCATTTCTGAAATGTGTTTCAGATCTAGAGTTGGCTGGAGTAATTATGCCAGTTCCAGTTCTGGAACAGGGGCTGGGGTTTTATTCAAATCTCTTCATTGTACCAAAGAAGGAGAATTCCTTCAGACCAGTTCTGGATCTAAAAATATTGAATCGTTATGTAAGGATACCAACATTCAAAATGGTAACTGTAAGGACTATCCTGCCTTTTGTTCAGCAAGAGCATTATATGTCCACAATAGATTTACAGGATGCATATCTGCATATTCCGATTCATCCAGATCACTATCAGTTTCTGAGATTCTCTTTCCTAGACAAGCATTACCAGTTTGTGGCTCTGCCGTTTGGCCTAGCTACAGCTCCAAGAATTTTTACAAAGGTTCTCGGTGCCCTTCTGTCTGTAATCAGAGAACAGGGTATTGTGGTATTTCCTTATTTGGACGATATCTTGGTACTTGCTCAGTCTTCACATTTAACAGAATCTCATACGAATCGACTTGTGTTGTTTCTTCAAGATCATGGTTGGAGGATCAATTTACCAAAAAGTTAATTGATTCCTCAGACAAGGGTAACCTTTTTAGGTTTCCATATAGATTCAGTGTCCATGACTCTGTCTTTGACAGACAAGAGATGTCTAAAGTTGATATCAGCTTGTCGAAACCTTCAGTCACAATCATTCCCTTCGGTAGCTTTATGCATGGAAATTCTAGGTCTTATGACTGCAGCATCGGACGCGATCCCCTTAGCTCGTTTTCACATGCGACCTCTTCAGCTCTGTATGCTGAACCAGTGGTGCAGGGATTACACAAAGATATCTCAATTAATATCTTTAACACCGATTGTACGACACTCTCTGATGTGGTGGACAGATCACCATCGTTTAGTTCAGGGGGCTTCTTTTCTTCCGACCTGGACTGTAATTTCAACAGATGCAAGTCTGACAGGTTGGGGAGCTGTTTGGGGGTCTCTGACAGCACAAGGGGTTTGGAAATCTCAGGAGGTGAGATTACCGATCAATATTTTGGAACTCCGTGCAATTTTCAGAGCTCTTCAGTCATGGCCTCTTCTAAAGAGAGAATCGTTAATTTGTTTTCAGACAGACAATGTCACAACTGTGGCATACATCAATCATCAAGGAGGGACTCGCAGTCCTCTGGCTATGAAAGAAGTATCTCGAATTCTGGTATGGGCGGAATCCAGCTCCTGTCTAGTTTCTGCGGTTCATATCCCAGGTATAGACAATTGGGAAGCGGATTATCTCAGCCGCCAAACGTTACATCTGGGCGAATGGTCTCTTTACCCAGAGGTATTCTTTCAGATTGTTCAAATGTGGGGACTTCCAGAAATAGATCTGATGGCTTCTCATCTAAACAAGAAACTTCCCAGGTATCCGTCCAGATCCAGGGATCCTCAAGCGGAAGCAGTGGATGCATTGTCACTTCCTTGGAAGTATCATCCTGCCTATATCTTTCCGCCTCTAGTTCTTCTTCCAAGAGTAATCTCCAAGATTCTGAAGGAATGCTCGTTTGTTCTGCTGGTAGCTCCAGCATGGCCTCACAGGTTTTGGTATGCGGATCTTGTCCGGATGGCCTCTTGCCAACCGTGGACTCTTCCGTTAAGACCAGACCTTTTGTCGCAAGGTCCTTTTTTCCATCAGGATCTCAAATCCTTAAATTTAAAGGTATGGAGATTGAACGCTTGATTCTTAGTCAAAGAGGTTTCTCTTAATACTATGTTACAGGCTCGTAAATCTGTATCTAGAGAGATATATTATAGAGTCTGGAAGACTTATATTTCTTGGTGTCTTTCTCATCATTTTTCCTGGCATTCTTTTAGAATTCCGAGAATTTTACAGTTTCTTCAGGATGGTTTGGATAAAGGTTTGTCTGCAAGTTCCTTGAAAGGACAAATCTCTGCTCTTTCTGTTCTTTTTCACAGAAAGATTGCTAATCTTCCTGATATTCATTGTTTTGTACAAGCTTTGTTTCGTATAAAACCTGTCATTAAGTCAATTTCTCCTCCTTAGTTTGAATTTGGTTCTGGGGGCTCTTCAAGCTTCTCCGTTTGAACCTATGCATTCGTTGGACATCAAATTACTTTCTTGGAAAGTTTTTTGTTCCTTTTGGCCATCTCTTCTGCCAGACGAGTTTCTGAATTATCTGCTCTTTCTTGTGAGTCTCCTTTTCTGATTTTTCATCAGGATAAGGCGGTGTTGCGAACTTCTTTTAAATTTTTACCTAAGGTTGTGAATTCTAACAACATTAGTAGAGAAATTGTGGTTCCTTCTTTGTGTCCTAATCCTAAGAATTCTAAGGAGAGATCATTGCATTCTTTGGATGTAGTTAGAGCTTTGAAATATTATGTTGAAGCTACTAAGACTTTCCGAAAGACTTCTAGTCTATTTGTTATCTTTTCCGGTTCTAGGAAAGGTCAGAAGGCCTCTGCCATTTCTTTGGCATCTTGGTTGAAATCTTTAATTCATCATGCTTATGTCGAGTCGGGTAAAACTCCGCCTCAAAGGATTACAGCTCATTCTACTAGGTCAGTTTCTACTTCCTGGGCGTTTAGGAATGAAGCTTCTGTTGATCAGATTTGCAAAGCAGCAACTTGGTCTTCTTTGCATACTTTTACTAAATTCTACCATTTTGATGTGTTTTCTTCTTCTGAAGCTGTTTTTGGTAGTAAAGTACTTCAGGCAGCTGTTTCAGTTTGAATCTTCTGCTTATAATTTCAGTTTTTTTCATTATAAAATTTAAACTTTATTTTGGGTGTGGATTATTTTTCAGCGGCATTGGCTGTCTTTATTTTATCCCTCCCTCTCTAGTGACTCTTGCGTGGAAAGATCCACATCTTGGGTAGTCATTATCCCATACGTCACTAGCTCATGGACTCTTGCTAATTACATGAAAGAAAACATAATTTATGTAAGAACTTACCTGATAAATTCATTTCTTTCATATTAGCAAGAGTCCATGAGGCCCACCCTTTTTTGTGGTGGTTATGATTTTTTTTGTATAAAGCACAATTATTCCAATTCCTTATTTTTTTTTTATGCTTTCGCACTTTTTTCTTATCACCCCACTTCTTGGCTATTCGTTAAACTGATTTGTGGGTGTGGTGAAGGGTGTATTTATAGGCATTTTGAGGTTTGGGAAACTTTGCCCCTCCTGGTAGGAATGTATATCCCATACGTCACTAGCTCATGGACTCTTGCTAATATGAAAGAAATGAATTTATCAGGTAAGTTCTTACATAAATTATGTTTTTTTTTTTTTGGTGTGAATCCAAGGGTTACTCATGGAGTAAAGTTAGGATTCCCAGGATTCTGTCTTTTCTCCAAGAAGGATTGGAGAAAGGGTTATCAGCGAGTTCCTTAAAGGGACAGATTTCTGCTTTGTCAATTCTGTTTCACAAATGTTTGGCAGATGTTCAGTCTTTTTGTCAGGCTCTAACCAGAATTAAGCCTGTATTTAGACAATTACTACTCCCTGGAGTTTGAATTTAGTTCTTAGAGTTCTTCAAGGGGTTCCGTTTGAACCCATGTATTCCATAGATATTAAATTATTATTTTGGAAAGTTTTTTTATTTTTGGTTGCTGTTTTTTTGGCTCGTAGAGTTTCTGAGCTTTCAGCGTTACAATGTGATTCACCTTCTTATATTTCATTCTGATAAGGTGGTTTTGCGTACCAAACCTGGTTTCCTTCCCAAAGTTGTTTCTAATAAGAATATTAATCGGGAAATTGTTGTTCCTTCATTATGTC